>NC_091495.1:2953276-3260549 GCF_947461875.1 Haliaeetus albicilla | reverse complement strand
AAATACTAAAGCAGATGTCAGCCTGGCAGAAACCAGGGACACTGCATTGGGACAGTACATCTCTGCCCCTAAGACTAATGCTGTTGGTAGGGTCTTCCTGGTCCTGATGGGAAATGCCTTTTTTTGGCCATTTTTTGGCCATAAGTGTGCTTCACTGGGTAAAATGGAGCAAGGCGGAGTAGAGTGTAGGACCCATCTGAAATGATGAGCTGCTGCCCCTATGGCTGCAGCAAAGCTCTGATGAGGTAGCAGCTCCCAGCTTTTGATTAATTTTGAGGCTCTGAGGGAGATGCTGCCTTGTGCTATGGGTAATTACTGGTAAGGAGCTGATAAATGGTTATTTGTATCCATGCAAAGTAGGAAAACCTGAGTACTACTATCAAAGTGGTCAAGGCATCCAGAATGGAGCCTATTTCCTTTAAGAAAAAAAAAAAGAATAACTTACCATTCAGAGGAAAAAGGAGCTGTATAGCAATACCAAATCAGCACCTTACCTCAAGCATGTGGCTGCTTAATGCATTCACTCCTTGGTATTGCCTCTGACTTGTTCGCTTTCCCCAGTCCAACCTGTTGGGAATGGTAGAGTGAAACCTTTCCACAGGTGGCCCCTAGGAATTACCCTGAAGGCAGCATCTCATCTGGAATAAAGTTGGGATGTAGTTTTTAATGAATTTAGAACCAGTAGGATTAAGAGCCCTGAAGTTAGAGTATGCTGTTTATCCTCAGAGCAGGTAAAGTAGGGGCAGCATTTATGTCTTTTCTGTAAAATTTAGTTCAGCAGCAGTAAAGCAGGGTCTGTTAAATAGCTAATAAATATTTCTGAAGGCCACTTTTGGGGGCTTAGTGTAAAATATACTGCTAAAACAGAAAGCTATAGGTAAGGAAGAAAAGAAAATAAAATTCCATGCTGAAATTCTGCACAGTGAAACCATTTGGGTAGTGGTGTATGCTTGCTTATGCATAAAGAGAGAGACAAATTTATATATGCTTGCAGACTCATTTGATGAAAGATAGAAAGATCACAGCTGCTTATCTAAACCACTTGCAAAGAGCCTCGGGGAAAAAATCTAGGAACTTCAGATCCCAAACCATTTTTTTCCGTTATGCCACCCAAGTATGGATTTCCTTCACCTTCTGTACTGACTAATATCAGTTCATAACTTCTTACAAGCTAGCTGTTGGGTGAAGACCTGATTATAAATACCAGTTTGGATCTTACTCTATCCAGCAGAGGGCACTGATATGCACATACAGCATTAAATGTATATTAAAGGGGTTTTTGAGAAATGTTTCTTCAAGAACATTGATTAGAAATCTGATTGCATTATTACTGTTAATATAATAAGGCACGTTTGGTATTATAAAAGTTATTTTTTCTAGGCTTCTGTGTCACTTATTATTACTTTCTCTTACTGGCTAATGATGTAAGTGAATATATTGAAAAAAAAATTGTATTAGTGCAGTAGTGCTATTTTGTCTCTTTTGCCACCTAAAATGCATACACTAAGTTTTTTCATCAACACAGTTTTGAAGGAGAATCATTTAAGCATAAATAAGTTTAATCAAATAGAGAGTCTTGCTGAAATCAATACTGAAGCACTGATTACGGCAAGTGGTAGCCTGTATGTTGTTTCCAGATAAACATACACAATGCTAGTAGGAACTTTCTACCATTCCTGCGTTGTGGCAGGGAAGTTAAAATAATGAACAGCTGAGCATGATCACTGTGACCAAACTGAGTTTATTTCTGACTTTATAAAAGCAGGTGATTAGGTCGAGAGCATCACTTTCTCCACCCAAATATACTGAATATACAAATTACCAGGGATAAAATGGAATTAAACAAGACCTACAAATCTCATGAGACACCTCGCCCTAGTACACAAGATAACATAACGGTGCAACATGTTTTGGTTGTTTCTAATCTGCACGTATTAAGACTGGCTTGGGCAAGTGTAGCAGGTGAGCTTTCCTTTTGGAAGGCTGAGTCTAATTGGCCTTTCCTCACCTTTCTGCTGTGAGGAGTTGAATGCAGTTTCTGGGTTAACTAATCACACTCTAATTAGCAACAGGTGTGTAAACTCACACCTAGAGAAAGTGGAACACAAGTTTCATTAACCAATTCATTAACTTGTTTTTTGTGAAAAGAAGGAAAAGAAAATGCCTAGTGTTATGAACAGGAGTAAAGATAGAATCAAGACTGCAACTCAATAATAAAAGGCTGCAAATCACTGGACACGGTTTTGTTTTCATCAAAGTCAATGGCAGCATGCGATGAAGGTAGGAGTGGGCCGTAAGAAAGTAAGAATTTTTTCTGCTGAGGCTGAATTGAAGTTAGCTCAATCAGTATTTGAATGAACGGGGAATTACAGTTTTCATAAGCACTTCATGTTTGCTGATCATTAAATGTCCTCACAAGGAAATAGATGGGCAGAATATAGCAAGAGCTGTAATGATCGGTGTTTGCTCTCACTGCTGTTAATGTCATTACCTGTCTTGCTAAACAACTGTTCCTAAAAGCTGTGTTGGCTGTTATAGCAAATGCAACCGCAGAATGGCCGGCTAGGCTGATAGGTATTTAGTTCTGTGGTTCTCTGCAATTCCAGAAGCACTTGCTACAGAGCACAGCTGTTCTCAGAACAGAAACCTCCTTTCCACCTGGTCCTCTAGCCCTGCTTTTGTTGCTTTTCATATTTTCTTCATATTTTAAATTGAAACATTGTCCACAGAAACCTGAATCATTCTAGCCTGACTGTTAGCTAAGCTCCTAAAAATCTTCTTGGTAGCTCATTACATTCTCTGCTCTTGATTAATGTAAGTTAAGAACAATTGACTTGAAAAGTGACTTGATATGCATCAAGTCTCTGTATGCAGAGAAGGCTTTTGCCACAGTGGTGAGGAAATCATTTGCTGATCTGAAAAGGTTCATGTTGTCTTTTCTGTTCTATATTCTTTGCCGGGAGAGCAATGGCTGTTTGATATTTATCCCAACCTGAGTAATAATTTTAAGTGTTCCAGGTCACTGTCCTGGGTTATAGGTAATTCAAGATTACTTATGATTTTGTACTATTATAAAAGATGAATTTATACTGGGTTTGCTTCAAAGCAGAAACAATTATCCAGAGCTTTTATTCTTAGGAATATTTGGAAAATATGTTCATCATTTTGACTTAAAGCTGTGTAGCTCTTTTTTCCTGATAGCAGAAGGCATTAGAAAAAGCAGAGCTAGAGAGTCTTAATAATGAAACTGCCTGTTATTTATACTCTCTGTACATAAGTTGGCTTTGGTTATTCATTGTAGTAGGAGAAAATGATATGGGAAGAATGGCACTGTGTTATTAATGCTACATGCTGTTATCAATCATGTTTTTTTTAATTCTTCTGTAATATCTGCTCCTGTGTGATCACATTTAGAACATCAAAGTTCAATACTCAGTATCGAACACTGAAGTTCACGCTCGGTGAATCACTATCACTTCAGATACTCTGAAGTTTGCTGTAACCACATTTTTGTCAGATCAAGGGTCTGACTTTTCCACTGCTTAGGTTTGTGAAGACTGAACACAATAAAACAAGATTCCTAACTCCCACCCCTATAGTTAAAGAAGTCATTCCCACTCTGAAGGATGTATGAATTTGACCACTGCTGTTACTGTCTCTTTTTAAAAGAATTACATTTAAATCTTCTCCTACATGTAAAATAGTTCTTAGTATTCAGTATTGCAATTCATTATCTCTTTTGTTATATGCTGTTAAACAACAAGCTATGTAGGAAAGGACCCAGAGGTGATGATCAGACACAAAAGAGGCATTTTTTTTCCCTGAACAACCTGTAATCCAAATACTGTATCCTTTCTGCAGCAATCTAGTTGTGCAGTCTGGTACTCAAAAAAAGTAAAACATCCTAATCCCACTTTACTGTCTTTAAGTGCTGCCCGTTGTTCTTAAGTGAAAAGCCATTAGGGAGGCTGCGGGACCTTTTTATGGTCAGTTCAAGGGAGAAGATGCCTTCATATCTAGAAATGTATCAGGCAAAAAAATGGGTTTTATATGCATGACTGGAATATTATGACTGACTATAAGCATGAATGGCTGATAAGATACATATGGGGATTCAGGTGGGAACACGTTGGCCTGTATCAACTTTGTAGAATATGGTTTTCAACAACTGACAGACTGTGAGGCAAGCTGAGTTAAACATATTGGCTTGAAGAGATACGTATAGAAGTTTAGGGAAGGTAAATGCAAGTCTTCATCGCAGTTTGAGCCTACTGTGTAACAGGCGACCATTTTAATCTCGTGAAACCAATGCTAATATTAATACATTCAGATCTAGGATCATGAAAGGCGTCCTAGATGTGGTTGAGCTATAGGAACTTTACTGAACTGAACAGTTAAAATATGCTCTTGATGTTACCAAAGAGTATTTTTTGAATACTTTCAGCATTCAGTATTTTATGTATGTACAGGCACTTGTGACTCTGGCATTAACTGACCCTGTGACCCTTCAAGAAGATTATTAATTTGCCCAAGCTGCCTGAAGGCACCTTTCCCCTCTCTCTAGAGTGTTAAGTGAGTCAGATAGCTCTATGGCAGGAAACAGTAGGAGAAACCTGGAAGAAAATATATAGATTGACACAGAAGATAAAACATAAAGAAAAAGTATAAAAATAGCAAAGAGAGATCTGCAGCGGATCAGATTTCTGAAATAAAATTTAAAATTATACATAAAATTGCTCTACACTTTCCCGATTTGTAGACTTAGCATTCTCTGTACCTCATAAACATGAGCAAGTGTTCTTGTTCATTCATTCTTTAGCAACAATAAGATTTAAAAAACCAAGTAGATTTTCTGTATTTCTAAACTGATCAGTTTAGCAGCTGGTCCAGGCTTGTTATTGTTAAGAGAGATAGCCTTATATAACAGATCTGATTTGTGCAGCACAATGAAGTTTTGAACTCGGTTTATTGTTTGCTCCCAAATGAATTCTCCTCTGTTAGACAATATATCATAGTGCCTGCAATTTGCTGACACTCCTGCTCAGGACAAATTTTCAGTTAGAGAAAAAGCAGAGCACTGTCTTTCTGTGAGATGTGGTGACCCTTGCTACAAACTTTTCCAGGCATGGTAGATCATATAGCAAATTTTATGCTTTATAAATTGTATGGAAAATGTCCATCATTCATCTTGGATTGTAAAACTCATATGTTATGAAAGCCTTAATGGCATTTTGGAATAGAACCTATGGATAAAAGTGATGCCAGGAGGTTGAGAAAAGTCAAGGGATTTGTTTTTCACCGGATTCTAGAGATGTTAAAGAACTTGCACATCTACTGAGGCATGCATGGTTTTTGAGCTGTCTTTAAGTTCTCAGAAAGACAGACTGTGAACATTCAGTCTTTTTTGATCTTAACATCCCTTTTTACAGTCATTATGTCCAGATCCTGACTCTGCATATCTGAGAGTATCCTGAGTAATCAAACTAGAGCTGAAGCTGACTCTGAAAGCCTGTATGAGACAACGTGTTTCCTCCACCTACCCCTTGCCAAACCATTATGTTTTCTCAAGGTAATAATCACATAGAATCATCAGATGGTTTGGGTTGGAAGGGACCTTAAAGATCATCTAGTTCCAACCCCCCTGCCGTGGGCAGGGACACCTTCCACTAGACCAGGTTGCTCAAAGCCCCATCCAACCTGGCCTTGAACACTGCCAGGGATGGGGCATCCACAGCCTCTCTGGGCAACCTGTTCTGGTGTCTCATCATCCTCATCATAAAAAATTTCTTCCTCATATCCAGTCTAAATCTACCCTACGTATGAAGAACTACATATTTCATAAAGCTGCTTGGAGATCTCACTGCTGTTCAGTATTAGTGGTAATAATATGGCAACTTTTGTACATAAAGCACTTTTCATCCACTGGTCTAAGGAGGGGTAGGGAGTTCTATTTTCCTTCTTTTTTTACTATCAGGGAAAAAAGTCTCCTGGCGTCTGTGCTTTAAGACACTAAAACTTGCAGATATGTTCCTTTACTACATGTATAAAACTAATGTTTTGTGCTGCTGTTTTAACCATCTAAATTTTAGCTTGGTGTTATATGACTTACTGATTAAATTTTTATGATAACATATGAAGCAGTTTGAATCAGTTTTGTATGTTGCTGTTCCCTTTCCCAACCATCACTAATTAAATACTATGCCAATATATATATGTATTCATTAATGCTTCCTTTATTTACATTTTCTGTTTTACTTTATCTCTCGGAACACAGTGACCAAAAGCCTCCTTCTGTGGTGCGTACTGAGGCCGGATGAGTGAACAAACCCCTCTGAGAAGTGATATGCCTCTAAAAATACATCATCTTCATTTAACAAAATTTATTGTACTGTACATTTGCCCACAGCACTTTCAATATGGTTCTGCTTGATGAGTGTGCATTCATTATCTTATCATAAGTGTAGGTTCATGGATTTGAACCAGACAGAGCTGGTTTGCAAATTCATTGAAGCGATATATTCATGGAGGGGAAATGCCGCATAATAAAAAGAAACTGGTTGCGGCAATTATGACATTCTCGGAAGAAGGCTTCTTGGTACAAAAGTGCCCTCATAGTAGCAAAAGGAAGGAAAATGGGCTGCCCTAGGCTTTGATCAACTTTGAGGAAGAGCTGCTCCACAAACGAGATACATTGCAAAAGCACAGAATAAACAAAGTCTATGATACTGTAAATCTGAGCATGTTTTGTTTCAGTTTTAGTGGCACAAATGCATTTAAGATAAAATTTACTGCTTTGCAGTAAACAGGAGGTAGCAATTAATGATGCTGGGCAATGCAGAAGAGGGAATGGATGACTACTCCGTGCCAGCTGACTCCTGACAAAGCTGGGAGTATAAGCATGATGAGCTAGATAACTTTTTTTAGGTATAAAGCACCTAAATGTCCCACACTTGGTAGGCAGTGTATACAGAATTTTTGTATGGCTTGGTTTTTGATGTAACAGCTGCCTATAGCAGAAATCATGGGAACCAGCAAGGCGTTACAAACTCTAAGAAGTGGGCTGGCACCACAGCTTAAAATCGTGATCCTGAATCATTTAAGCAGTATGCATACTTATTACATCTTCAGTGATACAGGCTCCAGCCCCTGCCTGCGTGTTATCAGCAGGACAGTGTAATCAGGCAGGGACCCAGTCTCGGTCCTTTTACCCTTCGTCCCAATCTGCTTACCTCGTGGGACTCATCTGTATCTCCAACGGCACTCTGATGCCTTCTGGTATGAAAACTGTTCGGACATGCCCTATTTTCAGGCTGTGCATTTAACAGAGCTGCTGCTGCTGCCCCAGGTCCCATGTGCCCTCCACGTTGCCTCCCCTTCTCCATCACTCTGGGGTTTTCATCAAAGTGTCGTTATCTGCCCTGTGATCAATCTCTAGGACAAAAATTAAAACCCACTATGCACACTTCATGACATGGCCAAGTTCTGAGACTTACTGTTCCTCTTCCAGTGAACAGTGTCTACAGATTTAACTATAGAACAATGTATTAATTAATACTCCTCCTATTCCATGCAGTAAATTATGGGGTAAAGTTCATATGCTTGTTAATCATTTATACTTGCTTTCCATGAACGTTCAAAAATTTGAGCCATCCTCACATGGAGACTTGTAAAACGTGATCTTTCAGTATGAACGCTTGAATTTTATCAACTACCAAAAGAAAAAAAAAATCACTGTATACATCATCTTAGTTATTGAATTAAGAGTCCAATCGGGATGCAGGAATAATATAATTTGATTTGCATAGTTGCATGTTAGCTCTCTAACTAATTGACTAGCAAAAAACAAACTAGAAACTGTTAGTCACAGATCACTATATGATAATGAACTTACTGTTAGCCAAGAGTCAGTCACTGAAGAAATTAAAAAATAAATCTTAACAGCAAATGCATTTGAAAAGTTCTGGAATTCTTAACATTCACCACTTAGCTGTCAGAAACAGCTGCACAAAGAAATCCATGCGCATTTTGAGAATGCTTCTTACAGAGAGCTATATAATCCAAAATATACAAACATCTCATAGTTTCTCCTACACAAACACAGTAAATTCACAGTTTTCTTCCAAAGGCTCTGGGTATTGTAGTAAGATAAGAACATTCCTGTAGATGTTTATGATTAATGCCCTTGCCCAAACATAAATATCACTGTAAATAAAAAAAAAAAGTAACTAATACACCATCATCAAACAGACAAGGAACTGTTTCTTCTTCTTTTTTTTTTAAATATCCTATTTTCCAGATTCTGAAAGTGACATTCTTGATCTATCTGAATTACACTACCAGTACTCAGATCAATGTTTCTGCATTTCTGCTGACAGTGCCTGCTCTCTTTTCCCAGCATTCCTCCCAACCTATAGAAGAGCTGGTTGAGGACTAAGATAACTGGAGCTTACAAGACATTGTCTTGCTGGGGATAAAGAAATTGCTGTAGCAAGCTGGACTGAATAGGAATTGGCTGTTCTGTTGAGATTTTGATTTATGTGTCTGAGCTAGTTATTCTGATCTTTAATTTTATATTGCAAAGTGCTGGATTTTACACAGGCAAATCAAGGGTGTCTGAGTGCTATTTTTGGTCTATATAAATCTCTTGCAAATTCATTGTCCTATATATAATTTATGTAAGATGGCCTGTTGGCAGTCCATGATTTAACTATGTGGCATTACATTGCTTTTACATGAGGGTAATTTTTCTTTTATTCTGCTTTAGTTTCTGTAAGGACTGACATAATGATTTTTTTTGTTAGTCAAGATTTCTTTTTTCCTGCACACCTCGAATAAGTGGTCTAACAGACTCTCAAACATCACCTGGACTTTCTCCAAATACTAAGTGCTAACTGCATTTTTCTATTTCTTCCATAAGTAGGCTTAAGCACTTCCCTTAGGCTGCTATGAAGCTAGAAAGGTACCTATAAGGTAGAGTGTCAAAGGTGAGCAAAGAGCTCCATAACACTTTTCACTTTGATTTTGCCAGTATGTCAAGCAAAGGCAGCAGTACACACACTTTACTTGCCATGTTGAAATGTGATTGCATTGCTTAGTCATCTTCTGTACAGACCTGGCATGTGAAAAGTGCCCCAAACTCACGTCATAAGGTGCATCAAACTGTATGCAGTCAGTATGTCTAGGTCAGTACCCTCTTTTATGCAGACTAAAATACAGCTTTGGAAGATTACTCTATAAATATACCTTTCTTTTTTTAAACGTAGCTTCGCTGTTAAAATTATTCCATCCTGGTTGCATAGTTAGAAACAGCTTCTGATGAAAATCCAAAAGTACACCTAAAACTAGCTGCTAACAACTATCATGATGAATTCAACAACTGTTAGATTAGATCTCTTACAGTTCTAATGTACTACAGCTAATGTCTCAGTTAACCCTATGCAGCAAACAATTCTTCTAAAAGTGCTGGTTTCCTGATTTAGAAATCGAAGCGGCAAGATACCTACAGCTTTAATGACTTTCCCATTGCCAGCAATGGATCCACGTGAGGAAGTCAGGATTAGAAAATCTAGTTACTAACTTTCATTCTAAAATTCAATCCAACAGAGCAAACAAGTGAATATTTGGTAAAGGGCATGTACTGTGATATGAAGATATATCGTTCAGCAGTCTCATGAGAAGAGTGCTCAGTCTCCGTAAAAAAAGGTATACAGAAGCATTAGCTATAGTTAGAAGCAAAACCTTACGATTAATTGTGATTAACACACATAAATATTATATGAACAAATACTATAAATAATTGAGATTCACAAGAATAATAAATAGACAATTTTCTACTGAAATTTACTTTTTCATGGATCATTTGTGTATTTAATTCCTGACATGGAAATCACTCTTGAAAAGGTTATGACAGTATGTCTAAAGCTCATCAGATAAATACTTGTGTCCCTAAAAAAATACTGCAATAAAATAAAAAGTTTTTTAGAAACTATAGTTTTAAAATGAGATGTTTTAAAAGCTATCTTGCTTTTGACCATTTAATGTGATTACTTTGAGTTATATCTCTGGCTTGAATTGCTGACAAAATAAGAGTAAGCATGACATGATGGATAGCATCTGCCACATTAATAAGTAAAAACCTGGAAAAAATTAACTTGACATTTGAAGAAGGGGAGAAAATGTCAAGAAATAATTATTTTTATTCAATATCGTTTGTGAGAAGCTTATTGTCCCTAACCATGTCTGGGAATGTTGTCTACACTTTATATTATCTGTCTAGAGTTTCCATTCATTAAATGAGATATAATCAATAACAACTAGTTACATGTAAAATGATCCCCCCCCCCCCGCTACACTTTTGCTCCCTGCCCCCCAAGTTGAGCTGTTTCGCACAGGCATTCCTCGGTCTGAACCATTGTACTGCAAGTCACCTTCAGTCCTTTATTTTTATATATGTGTCTGGGAAAACTGGGAAAGGGGATTACTAAGGTGCCTGCCCTAACTGGACTGGAAAACCTATTTATTCCATTTCTTCTTGGCAAAACGCTACCTTAAGAGACTACAAACTCCTTAAACACTGCTCATTCACTATGTATTTGATACAAAATGGATATCTTGGACCAAAGCCCAAGGCCAGTTACAGCTGCCTCTGCAAAATGAAGTACTCTTAAATTCTGTTCACTTAAACAGTGAAGAATTCTTTATGCAGAGGGATGCTGGGTGCCTAAGCACCACTTAGCCTTTCTGGCATCAGACCTCACCCATCGGCCCCACGTCTCCCTGGTGCAAGGGGTGACTGCAGGGATCCTGCCCAACCTCTGCCACCAGCTGGTCTTTTGTTATTGAGCCTTAAGCTTTGCTAAAGAGGGAGTGATTTAACCAGGAACCACACAGATAACTCTCTCAATTTCAAGGCCTTATTTTACTGTTTGAAGTTGCGCGTACTGATAAAAACTCTAGGTAAGTCCAGTGCTGTACATGCACAGCCCTGCTTTATATCCTGACATTACATCACACATGGAGCAGGACATTTTTTCAAACACATGATGTAATGTCTTTATCCAGAGTCTGACAGAACTTCTAAAAACATGTTTTAGAGAATGTAGGTTGAGCAGCAGAAGAGCTCTCTCTTAAGCAGTAGGGAGAGATCATGCACCTGGGGAGAAATATATTTTGACCTTGAGGTTCTACTTTGTTCGCATGCTCCAACCATGGTGGTTTCAAATGATCCTGGGCTTGGTTTTGAACTGAAAACTGATTTCAGCACATTCAATGGACAAAACACATCAATATGATGTGGAGTAACACTGTATTGTCCTACATCAGGTAATACCTGCTAGCCTTTCTTATTTAGCTGGAAATGACAATGGATCGGAGCACTGTTTCCTAACTGTGATACACAAATATGTTGAGTTCTGTAATTAACATTTTAAAGCCCTTTTTCTATATATTTAAGAAAAAAAAAAAAAGGCGGGGGGGGAGAAAAAAAACACCAAAAGCCAGAAAGCACATCACTGAACCAGATATTCTTATGCAATTATCTAACTGTACAGGGTTTGTATTCTATTATATATCTTTTGAGAGGAAAGAGACAATTTAGACAATGTATAGGTCTGAAAATCACCATTTTCCCATCACTGTTTCGTGAAAAGTCATGTAAGCCATATGTAGAGTGAAAACTCTAGAAACTAATACAAGAAAAATAAAAATATAAGGTAGACTTCCTAGAGAATTTTGAAATGCGTCTACAGGACACCACTATTTTCTTCTATTCCCATGCTGATACTGTGACGTTGGTGCACAGAATCCCCAAAAAACTGCCAACCATTTATCATTCTCTACAATGAATTAACATGGTCTGCTACATTCTAGAGGAAAATTTCATGATGAAATATTATCGTCCTTATGAAAAATATATAAGCATATGCAGTCTGAGTTTTCTTTGCTCTAGTTGAAACTCTGCATTAAAATTGAACCTCTGCAGGATCAATATGTCTCTCTACCTGCTTGTCTATGCTGGTTACATGAAAAACTGTTCATACTTTCTTATGGGTGGACTTCAGTTGTCAGTGATTGATCCTGTGCCCTTTTTGGATTTTCTGTTACAATGGGACAAGGAAGGAAATTCTGGCTCTGTTTTAGCCAACGGGAGATTCACCCATGATGCCAGTGGAGCAGGGACTTTGTTGTGTGACTTTTGGTGCTAAGGGATAGCAAATTCTTGCTTCTGTTTAAAAAAATCCAACTCTTGGCCTTAGCAGTAGGCAGGGTATGAAGTCTTCTGCAAATGACTGACTAGCTCCCTAACGGAGAAGGAGGAGGATTCTTAATGCTTATCCTTCAGCTTCCCAGGCAAGGAGCTCTTGACACTGTTATGTCTGCTAGACCCTGAGAGAAGACATCTGAAACGATAGACCTGTTCTGGTGGGGCACAAAAGGGAGAAGATGTTATGAAGAGGAATTGGTTAAGAATGACTCATGCTGCACAGCTTCTCGCTTTTCTCCAGGCAGGACCAGTCTGGGGAATTCCTGCAATATTTGGTATCTTATAACATCCTTGCTTTAAGAAGAGAGAAGGAGAAAAACCATCAGTTTGCTTTATTGCACTGTCAGGATTTGATTCTTGGGCTACTGTGCCCCTATTGATGTCTTAATGGGGCCTAGGAGATAATACTTCTGGCCTAGAAAATAATAATTCTACTATAAAGACCTGCTTATTCTCTTCTGTTCTCTTAAATATTTGCAAGGCAACAATCCAGAGAATTCATCACTGCATCAAGAAAATCAGTGTTTAATATCAGGAAGGAAAATAAAAATGCTCTTGCATGGGGAAATTTGAATACTACACACAGCTATTTGGAAACCTATTTACGATATTAAAAGAAGTGACTTACAAAAATTCATGTATTTAACAACTTTTAGAAGCAATACATCTTTCTAACAGGACACAACATTAAACTAAGAATTTTACGACTTTTTTGCACAGTTTATGAATATTATGTAGATTTTATCTTGCCCTAAACACTCCAACATCTACCCAGAAATCTTTGGGCTACATTTATCTTGGAAAAGAGACCTGAAGCACAGTGATGCTTAGGTTATTTTTCTTCCTCTGCACAAACTACATGATCTGCATCTTATACATCTTGGGTTTGGTGCAGTGTGCTCCACAGGAGTTGTTTACACACTGGGTCATTATCAGTTCAGTTGTCTTTGCTTACCATGTTTACTTGATTTTTTCACCTCAGATTTCAAGTGTAAAACCAAGGAGAGAAGAGCAACACTGAAAATAAAAAAATCCTGATAATGACATTTATGCTTCATTATTGATTTTCGTATAAAATGTGTGTAGCTTTCATATAAGATGTGTGTAGTAATTGTTATACTATTCATAACAAGGTCAGGTCTGCATCAGAAGCATCAAGTGGTGTTCTTTCTGCTTCAGATATTACTGGCATTAATAATTATTCTGTAATCAACAAGTGTGTGGCAATTCCGTTGACGATGCATGAGACATGGGCATTGCCCTCATCCTTGCTCTGCCGCAATGACCACGATGGCAAACGTGCTGTCGTCAGGAAACCAGGCTGATACAGTTCTGAGGAACTTGCAGTAAGTAAACAAATTCTCTAAAGGAATTCAATGTTTGTAGCTGCTGTCTCACACATATTAACAGCCTTTTAAATATGCTGTCAGAGTTCATGTAACAGCAGTGAACCTTTCCTTTTTTGTCACTCTTTCTGGGCAGGTTTTGGTTATAGCCTGTGGTCTGCTTGTTTATCATTCCTTCCATTTGCTATGCTCTCTATTAATCTATTTCTAGCTTTCTCAGTACTACTTTGGAATTATCAAGGCATGTCATAGCTGGCAAGTGTGAATGTTTTGCCTTGCTGCTGCTGTGCCATTTTGGGAGGAGAGCTATGCAATTATGACAAGTTGCTTGTTATTAACCTTTGATTGCTGAATGTTGTTTGTTGAGATGCAAAAAGCAAGAACATAAAGGCAATTTCAATTCTCTCATCCTTACTGACTTCACACACTCTTTCTTTTCTCGACTGCCTGTTGTGGAATAAGCTCCCATTTTCAATTCATCCTCTTACAACAATGTGCTCTTTCAAATCTCTCCCAAAAGCTCATTTATTCTCAGCAACTTGTTAACCAAACAGCCGTGTCTCCTCTCCTATTATTATTTCTGTTTCACCTGTCCTTTCATAAACCTTGTTTGTACTCTCTCTCTTTCCTTTCTTACTTCTTTTATTATGCTTATTTTTGTAACTCATTTTATTGTACTATTTAAAAGTAAGTTTAGAGTGCCTTAGCCAGGGGTCCTAAGAAAAATCGACAGTCAGAATCACTAAAATGAAGTCATAGCTACAATGCAGGGCGCAGATGCTGTGCATGAAGTAAAAGCAGACGTATAGCTCTTCTTTAACACTTACTGCAGGGTCCCATCCTGGAGTTCACTGAAACCATGGAAGTCACTCAGTTGACTTCTGTTAGCTTTGAATCAGGCCAGGAGGAGAAAATGAAAAGGCAAGGCAGAAGGATGAATGGAATGGAAAAAAGAAAATATAAGTCCAATGGAATACATGGGAGATGCACTTTTATCACCTCTGTTAAAACACCCATTTTAATAAGCATGCAAAAAAACCACAGAGTTTTTCAAAATGCAAAGTACATATGCAATATTCTTTCTCTGATTAGGACTAAAGCCAGGATGTGAAATAAAATTTAGTAAACACAAGGGAATAACAATCAGAAAAGGAATTCTACCATTTTGTGTAGCATTCCTGGCTTACCAGTCAAAGTAATGTACAATGAATTGAGCCTTTTACTTCTTTTTAGAAAGATTAATACATTCAAAATACCAGATGCCTGCATCCTTCTGTTATCCTTTAAAATATGTATTTTCAAGTTCATCAATGCATGATCACTTGCCTTTTGTTAATTCTATACTCTCTTAAAAGCAATAACTGAACCAGAATGTGCATTTCTTCTGAAGTTCTTTTGAAACAAAAAAAAAACCATTTCAAAACAGATAACATTTAGGAACTAAATTCAGCTACGCATAGTGATTTAAAATGGAATTCGAGATAATTTCTGTTGCCTTACTTCATTTTTTCTAGCCTTTTAGATTTTAAAAAAGAACATTCAGGCTACAAAATGAAAGCTATTTCTGATATCAGTCATATATTTTCATATACAAGGTGCAACAACTTTTTCAGACAAATATTACATTTGCCATGATAGTGCAAGGGAATACTACATTTTTTTAAAGAGGAAAAAATAAATCGTACTAAAATTCAAATGCATCAAGTAAGTCTGACTTTTCACCTTTAACTTTGTGAAAATCTCCTATATGCCATTGTAATGGGAAAAAAATGATCCATTTGTGTTCTGAAAAAAAGTGTTATTTTTCATTTACTTTGACATGACATTAAGAAGGTGTAAGCTCAGCAAAATACACATTTGAACTGTATGATTTAGCTCCAATTAAGCCTTTCAGGTAAAGCAATATTGAGTTAAGTGTGCTCCTGCAAATCTAGAACATATCAAAGTTAAAAATGTACCTACCTTTTCCAATAGTAGTCTTGGAATACTAAGTTTAATCTTTCTTGGTTGTGCATATAACTTTATTCCATTTTGTTCATAAAAGTTAAAAACCTACCATGGCTACCTATTTAGAATATTTTTATAATTTTTGCCTAGGCAGTAGAAGCTCATGCTTGTAACACCAGTTCAGGTTCCATATAGTTTATGACTTGCAGTAAGTGTGCCCCCGAAATACACCTTACATGAATGTTCAGCTGTGAGAAGTGGGCTTCTATAAAATATAACAGTAACCTGAAACAATTACTGATGACAGAAGAAGAATGCAAAGAAGAAAAAACATTTGAAATAAGTTCAAAGAAAAAGGGCTACAGTTATTACTGACAGATTGTGAGATTTTGTCTAATAAATAAAAGGAATGTTGGCCTGGAAATCAATGAACCAAAATTGGTGTGTTGGAACCAATTTTGGTTCATTGATTTGGGCTTGTACAACACCCAAAGGGAAAAGGGTCTATTTTATCAAAAGCAAAAAGGGAATCACAGTAATCACAGCAGCTGACTTGGGATTTGATTATTGAACCAACCTTTTTTTCCCCACTATGAAGAACTGCATGATAGATTAAGAGATTCTTAATATCGTACTTTGAAATTAGCTCAATGGCCTCAAGTGGATCTTTATATAAAAAAGTAAACATTACTGGGATTTTGCTCTTACCCTTTGAGTTTTTTTTCATACTTCTGTAATTCCTTTTATTCAGTTCATTGATGCTACCTTTTTCACATGAGCTAGCAAGGTGAACAATGACAAAATTTCTCCTATGTCATTAAGGCAGAAAACACTAAGATCTATTTGCACCTGAGAGAAGCCTCTTGCTCTTGCTGATGATGCCTGTAATGACCCCGTGAGCGTGCTGGATCCCAGCTGCCCACTGCAGTCCTATCTTCACCTGCTGTGGCTCTAATTCAACACCCAGAACCTGGGACACCTAAAACACTTTTGAAAATGTAGATACTTGGTTGAGAGGATGTTGGTTAGATGACTAGGTTCAGCCAGACTCACATAAGCTTGGGTTTTCCTGTTGTACATGCTGGGTTTGTTGATTTTCTGGAGGCTGATGGTGAGAGTGGCTGGCAAATTTGAAAACCAAAAAGCTTCAGTTTACTTCCCTTCAGATTTAAAAAATAAATAAATAAAGGTTCCATAGAAATGACACAATTAATAAAATGTTTAGAGTTTGCAATCAACCTAAATGAAGTCAGACTCATTGCTGAGTTAGTCAAAGATTTAATCTAGCCATGAACATTTATAGTATTTTTGTGGGAGCTTGGGGCTGGAAGGGGTTGGGTTTTGCTTGGGGTTTTTTTGCCTGTTTTAATCTTATGGTGGTGTAAAGTTTTTTAACATTTTAAGGAAAAAAAATCAGCTCTCAACCAATATTGGATGTTACTACCATGTACAACTTTATATGTAAGAAGTATAAAGGGGCTTATGACAGCTTTTGGAAATTTCTCCATTACCTTTCATAGGAACAGATTTAAACTGATACCAAGAACATTTGAAAATCATACTCAAAATGCACGTTGTGATTTAGTCAATAACTGAGGAACTATCTTAAGTTTTGATGTTTGAGGAACTTAATATTTCATTCTTCATTAATGCTAATTACTCCACACACACACACTCACATGTATACATCTGTGCACACAATAATTATAGGTTACAGCATGTGTTATATATATAGTGTGTATAGGTATACATTTAGAAAGAGAAAAAAAGTACATATGGTTTCTCCTATTCCTGTCTTACCGCATCAAGTTTGCAAAGATTCATTACTGTGATAAAGAAACTAAAAGGGCACTTAATCTTGAAGAGGCTTTTCAACCCTCTTCTCCTTCTTCCTAAAATTCATTGCACAGGAGAACAGAAGTAAAAATCTTATGCAAATTTGGAATAAATAGATTAAATGTTATTCTGTGTTCAGTCATGAGCAACCCTCTCGATGTTCTATAATCAGAGCTGAAGAAGGCAGTGATGCAGAATAACACCAAAAATATGATGATAATAGAATAACTATCAAACATTTCCAGAAATAAACATCCACAACAAATTTGTCTCTGTTTATTTGGTTCAGTGTAAGTAAAATTTGCTTTCTTGAGAGCTATGAAGTTATTGATAATGTGACATTAATTTGGTGGTGATTTGCGTCATAATTTTCTTTTCATTTTTGTAATGGAGCTCTGGTATTCCTTGTTAACGTCCACAGATTTTTTTCTTGTGTTACAAAAATTAAAACACAACACACAACTCAGTAAAGTTTCCTTTAACACAGTCATAAAAATTGACCTGGTTTTGGCTTCCTTTTTATGTTATAGTGATGGTTAAGACACATCATGAATATATTGCTAATTAAGAGCATGACACAGGTAAAAATAAAAATAATATATAAGGGAAAATTCACTGTTATTGACTGTTCAGTCTGCTGAAACAGATTTATTTTTTTTTTATCATCCTGATCTAGGTCAGAGTAGGTTATGAACAAGGTCTGGGTTCATGCAAAGTGCACAAGCAGGAGAAGAAGAAATCTATTTTCTATTTATTCCTCTCTCATTGGAATTTTTGTGCTCTGGTTTAGACTACAGCAGCTGTGAAGGATGTTCGGAGAACATTTAGCAGGGTGAAGCAGCTGGAGCCTGTCAGGAGGACTAAGCAGTGGTTGGGACAGGAGTGTGAACTAGTGATGTTTGCCCACATTATTTCACCATTATTATGTCTATCCATAGATTAAGGGACAGAGCCTTGTTGGATGTACGTAGGTATAACGGCGTTACTTTGTAATGGCATAGGCATAACTTCACATCCTAAGAGGTTCTAATCCTCAGTGCCACCTGCAACGAAAATAGACTTAGCCTGTGTGTATGCCACAGGCTACACACAACCCCGTTTAGATATGAAAAGGCAGGAAAGAAAAAGAAAAAGTACTAGTCTGTATGTACTGTACATATAAAGCAATCAAAATCCTAAGACTTTTACTCTGCGTGGTCATATCTGAGGAGGATAGCATCTATTCTAAGTAGTCTTATTACAAAAAAAAAAAAATCAATTCATATATTTGGGGGTATAATATAACTAATGGGTAGTTCTGGGATGGCACCCAATAAATTTTTTCTCATTCCTGTATTGTCTCTCTGTCTCATATACCACATACTGTACATACTATAATCATCTCCAAAAAAATAAATAGGTGGTACAGAACTCATATATCTGTATCTCTGGGCCAGTCAAACGTGTTAGATGTTAAAGCAATGCTGAGTGGATGTTTCAAACTTTGGAAAGTTCATTCTCCTGAACTGGATCTCTGCAAGTACTCTGAATATCTTGATGCTGTTTTGAAATTTAAAACTGACCTGCTATGTGATGTTGCACAACTCTCGCTGTCTTCAGGTTCTTTTTGCATGTTTTATCTGTTTTGGCTGTAGTCTTAATGCAGATATTCTCCTCACGTGTGTACACACTTTTTCAAAAACTGATTTTAAAGACCCTGCAGTCCTGGTTGGAGCCTCAAAACAATACCAAAGGGAAATATTAAATAATAATATACTTTTTATTAGCTTCTAGAGGCAGCCTATATATTTGATCTGTCAGGTAGTACTTTCCTTCGTAGTGCCAACAGCAGTGTAATCACAGAAAAGCCATCTCCACATATCTCAGTTTCAGTCTTTATTAACAGGATGAAAAACACTTCCAGCTGATAAGACTGCAGTTCATGGTAGTAAGTTCTTTCAAATAGTTACACTGCAGTTGATATGCATCAATCAAGTATTTCTTCCAGTTCGTAAGAATTTTTGACTGTAGAGCTGTCATGTTTAGCAACATATGCATGTCCATAAGTACATTCAGTAGATAAGGATTAGAAATCTATACTTTTCCTGGTTTTTCTAATGAGAAACTTTAACCAAATGAAGATGTATAGCAAGAGTAGGAGATGACTCAACATGAAAAAGCAGAGAACTTCTGCTTTCAAGTTCATTGCAAATGTAATTTCAAAATACCTAGGTAGTTTTCACAATGTTTATATAGCATATGACAACTGGCCAGTTACCTATGCTAGACAAACCCCATTCACTAGAGACAGCTTTTCCTAAAACAGTATTTATTAATGATTATGCATTCCCCAAAGCCCTGTTCACCACTTCTACGTATGAAGAAACTCAGCACTTTGACAGACATGATCTTGCAAATCTAGCTGAGTGCCATAAGGAATGATTTCTAACATTGTTTCTGAGTTGTCTCAAACTAAAATTTGGTCACTGTGTGAAGGCTCATAATCCACCGTAGTTGCTTTAAGCTAATGTGTTTGATTTATCACTGAAATGGACTGGAAGCTTTTGCGCCATCAGTCATGGCATCTCAGGGCTCTTGTTTTGCAATTAGATTTACCAGAAAAGCATCATTAGACAGTTCATATGAGCATATATTTTGCTGGGCACAACTAATTCAGAGTAGGTGCTGATATACTTTTGGAGGTCTGAGTAGAGATACTTTAAGGAGGTACAAGCCCCACTGCTTTTTATACTTCTAATTTGCAGTTGGGACTCCTATTCAGCCCATTTCTGAATGGGTAGCTAGCTATGTTGAAATGAGTGGGAATCAGGATCGAGTTCTTTTTTACAGGGTGTTTTGAATGTAAATTTAAAAAATGGGAGACACTAATAAAACAAATAAAACTCTTAGACTTATACAGATTTGTCAAAAAAAAAAAGGGGGGGGGATTTTTCCCTATTCTGTTAACAAAACAAATGTTCAAAACAAACATCCTCCAGCCATTGGTTAATAGAACAGACCTGCCAGGCATCGATGAAATGTGAGCAAAAATCATTTTGTTTGCATTTTAATAGATTTCAAGCCTGAGTGTCTGAAGTCAAGGTCTTAAAGCTATATTGAGGTTCCTAAATGGAATTACTTTGATTGACAAGATAATGCTAAGTAACCCCAGCATTGCTGAGGTCGGTGAGAAGACTAAAGGGGGTTAATTATCATGGGAATACAAAGAGTTATTATAACTAGAAAGGCGAACATATGAAACATCACAATCAGATACTGTTTGCCCATGGGATAAACAAGGCAAAGGAGAAAGAAGTTTTTGAATATAACCCCTAAGAATGGAATTTAATTGAACACAAATTAAAAATGCCAAAATTGTAGCAATTTTTTCTCACAGGCCTTTCCAGACCTCCTGAAAACATTCTGGGTTTCCACGTGGATACCTGCTTGTCTGAAGACATGTTCCATTTTAAAAACAAAACAAAACACTGAAAAATACAACTGCTCTGAAGTGCAAGGTTAAGGTCACTAATACGTAGGGAATGGCATCAAACAATGTAATTGTGTTATGCACTGGATAAAGTGTTAATTAAGAGGCTGTGCAAACATAAGAAAACCTCGTACCCTTTCCAGGTTCCCCCAGTCCATATTGCCACCAGTGCATGTGCCTCTGTCTCCTTCCAGGTTCCTCTCTTGGCTGTTTTCTGTATCTGTTTAGGGTCTCATTGATGAGAATCAAGACCAAGAGAGCAGATTAGAAGAACAAAGAGTCAAAAGGCTGGAAAAGGAGGGAGGCCCTGGGGAAGGGGGTAGTAGGTGAGATCATTTGCACTACTGGTTTTAGAAACACAGAAAGCTTCTCCTCTCCTACGAGGAGTGCCATTTAAAAGGATCAGGTCTTCCTTTGCTAGCACTGGCTGTGCTCTATAAGGGAACTCTTCATACACAGAATGATGAGAGGCGGAAATGGTGTTCCATCATGCAACTTTTATGAGTATATCTATATTTTAATATGGTTACACTGTTCTGCAGCAGCCTACAAAGTATGTTTATCTAGTCAGTTACTTGATATGAATCTTTTCTTATTTTAGCCAACTCCTAGCTTTTTTATGGATTGGAACAGTGTGTGCTGTGTGGCAAGTCTTTCTTCTACCCTATTAGAATACATTTCATCTGAACTAATACTCAGTTCCATTTGCAAGGTGCATTTCTCAACAACAGAATAGAAAATTTCATCTCGGCTCATATTTTCTGGGAGCTTGCTGCTTTCGTCTTAGTTTGCCTTAAAAGTCTGTCTTCAGTTATAAGGGCTCTACTGAGTCTCAGTTTACTTGGGAGCTGCTTTTCCCAGCTTATCAGCTGGAGTCAAAAGAGAAGGAAACAGCTCAAACCTCTGAATTTACAGCTGCTGAAGGGACTAGAGCATCTCTCCTCTGAAGAAAGGCTGAGAGAGCTGGGACTGTTTAGTCTAGAGAAGAGAAGACTCAGGGAGGATCTTATCAATGTGTGTAAATACTTGAAGGGAGGGTGCAAAAAGGACAGAGCCAGGCTCTTTTCAGTGGTACCCAGAGACAGGACCAAGGGCAATAGGCACAAACTGAAACACAGGACGTTCCATGCAAACATAAGAAAACACTTTTTTATTGTGAGAGAGACCAAACACTGGCACAGGCTGCCCAGACAGGTTGTGGAGTCTCCAGTGTTGGAGATATTCATCTGAACGTGGTCCTGGGCAGCCTGTTTTAGGTGGCCCTGCTTGAGCTGGGGGAGTGGACAAGATGACTTTCAGAGGTCCCTTCTATTCTTAACCAGTCTGTCATTCTGTGAGATTCTGCATCCCATGTCAAAGCAAAACCAGCTGCAATTGGTAGATACAGGAATACCCAGTCTTAATACATGAGATCTAGGTGTGCAGGTTGTTTCTCCATGACATGTTCACTGGGCTTGATGTACCTAAAAATGCATGGGAACGCTCTGTGTGTGCGTGAATTATTTTTTTTCCCTGCAGTCCCTGTGGAGGGTAGAACTTGGGTTCAAGACTTGGTATTTTGGAGACGCACATTCTTCGGCACAAATTCAACTTACCTTGTGAAACATGGCCAACATAGAATGGGTATGTATGTATGGTATATATGCTTTAACCTGAAGTAAAAGACAAATATCTTTTCTTGTGGAGAAAAACTACATTTTTTTAGAAGAGATATATCCGTCTGAGCATCTGTAGTAGTTGTAGCTACATGCAACCTGTGAAACATACTTTTAAATAGTAAAGCAAAAAGTGCAAAATGTGCTGTACATATGGGAATGAAAAACAATGAAGGCAAGGCCCTATGAAAAATCCTTAATCCAGAACTATTCATAAAACTTGGCATTTTATTGCAATCTATAGGTCAAAGCAGACATTAATTAATTCTCACAACTCCTTTGATCAGGGGATGAGAAAATATTATTTAAATTGGAGAAACTAAACCAGTTAAACATTTCAGCTCCTGAGGCTATATAGCATGAAATCTTATGCCCCGATATTTGTTTCTATTAATATTTATTCTATAGTCACGTTAATCACATTAATTTACTATCAGTTCTGAGTTCTGTACATCTGTTTGTTTGTTTCAAAGCTATATTTCAGTTATAGCCACAGACCCACTATAGAACTGCAGGAAAAAGGCAGACTAACAATTTTTGTTCTGAAATGACTGCAGTAGGCAATTGCTGCTTACTTTTTGTGTTCTTTCCTTCCTGCTTCCATATTATTCATTAGACAATGTAATAATGTTAGCTATAAATCGCATTTAGCTGGGTAATAGTTCACAAGCATCAACCATTTGGTAACTGCATTATGTATGAAATTGTAGAGATGAGGCATATTTTCTATCCTACAAACTGACAGCACTGTTATTTACATCCAGCCTAGCCCGGCAAGTTTGCGCATCTGTATCAGCATTGGGGACTCTCTTGCTGTTCAAGGAGTGGCCAGTCCACCCAATTCTTGTACAGCTTCAACTGTCAAGAGAAGCCAAACTACACTTGCTTTTATAGTATTCTTCTCTAAACCTTTTGCATCAGATACTGTGAAAGTACATAGGAATAATAAAATGCTTATGATGGCTTACTATCATTCTTCTTAGACAAGATTTAAAGGGGGAGCTCAGGTCCAATAAGAAAGTCAGACAGGCCTTCAGGCTGATGGAAAATGTTGTGATGACACAGATCAAGTGGTTTGTAATCTGAATTCATAGCAGGCACCGTTTGTATTTTGTTTCTTCCTTGGTTAGAATATTGTAGGCTCTGAGGACATGATGAGAGCTTTCTATTTGCACATGGACTCAAGGGATGCAAGAAGTTGTGTTTTGTCCGAGCCATGATTGTAGTCCCTGCAGGCACATCCTCCAGCGATGGAAGGTGGGGGTCTCTGGCTCCCACCCACATACCAACTGGCAGAGCTGCCAAGCTGAAGAGGAATCATTGTTGCCAGCCTTTGCAATTTTATCTCGATATTGATGTGTTTGGTATTTTTCCTTAATCCTCTCCACAGAAGTTGAATGATTATCAGTAAATTTCCACTATTTTTAAAAAATAAAAAGTCTTCATGCTTGTAGTGAGAAGATTAAAGGCATGACCTAAAGATATCCAGAAGACAAATTAAAAATACATTTAAAAAAAAAAGAGAGAAAACAAATTTTCTGTGTTTATGATACTGATCACAACATTTTGGAAGAGCCATCATGTTAAATGGTTGCATTTTCTGATACTAGAAGGCTGCAGTGCTCTGTGGAGGGGAAAAACTGCACTGCCCCAGGCCCAGTGGTCACAATGTTCTGATTATTGTGTTTTTTAACCCAGCCCTCTGTTTATTTCCACAAAGTCCTTTCTTCCTACAAGCTTCTAGTTTCAGAATCAAATGCATCTCATGTTTTGAGCCTCTTCCTGTAATATAGAACTTGCTGCACACTCTATCAGAAATAAAAGTCATCCGCGGAAACATTACAAATTCTCATTTCAGTGAACTGTATCTAAAGATGTGGATTAACTTTAGTCAAAGCTTTTGCATTTATGTCTAACACCAGTTTGAGAAGTCATTTTAATCTGCTGCTCTTCTCATGCACAGAGTGATTGTGGTGAAGTGATTTAGAAGGGAATTGCTAGAAAGAATTTAACTTTGCTAACATAGACAGATGGACAAGGGTTTAACATTAATAATTGGAGATGTATGCTTATGTATGTGGAAAGGGGGAGAATGCTTCTTTTTTTATTAGAAATAAAGTCAGCAAAAACTGAGCACAGGAGTTTATATGTAATTCTCTAGATACAGAAAATCAGCACTGAATTGTGCAACAGTATAGCTCCAACAGGAGCTTGAAATTAAGTCAGTCCCCTGGTTAGATATGTGATTGTTGCTTGTGCAATTAGCCTTGCAGTAGTACTAAGATGAGCTGAGAAGGATTTACTGACTGAGGCCAAGTCTTATCAGAGAAGCCTTTTCGGGTGTAGATTAATGTGGAAATGACTTTTGCACGCCTCAGTAAGCTAGTGCATTAGGAGTAAAGACTTTGCTAAAATGCATTACAAAGGCCATTTTGCCCTGTACTAGAGAGAACAGTTTGCCCTTTCTGTGGCAGATGTTGTTGCAGATTGTCCCGGGATTTAACAAGCTGGGGATTTAACAAAAATCTACCTTTTTAAAAATTATTTCAAATTTTATTAGGTAAAAGACAATGGAGCCTTGAAAAAATTCATTAAACAGTGATTGATAATGTAATGTAAAAAAATACTACCTGAAAAAAGAATGCACAAAAGTTTAAAAAGTAGAGAAGATTCATTGAAATGGAAGAGTCGTCCCTTTAACAGCCAGAAAGTTATCATGGACAATGACTGATAAAACAAGGACAGGCTAACAAATGGGAAAAGAAAGGGACAAATAAGTCATTAAGCAGGGATGGCTAGACACAGTCCAATGCTATGAAGCATAATACATTTGGGGCTTTTTTTGGTAAAGTATTTCAGAAAACACAGCTTATGTTCACCTTCTTATCCATTTTTTGATCAAATAAAAGGATTGTGAACAAGTTTTTGAAATCTCAAAGCAAATAATTGTTAAAGTTCTGAAGTAAATTACTTGAAAGCGAAAAGAAATGTGATTTCTCTACCTTTGTATTGAATAACCAGCACACCTGCCATGGTGCTTCAGGAAAATGCCCACTTAATATGTCAGATTCAGAAAAGAGATTTGAATTGCAGGTGCTTCTGAGGTGGGCAACATAGCCTAAGCTATTACCTCTTTCTGGGTAATAGTTTCTGGCATCTGCTTGCTCATTCACTTCAGAATACTAAGATGCACATTAAACAACTGCTCAGCCCACGTAAGTCATAGAAAATATAAATTTAGGGTAGCGGTGAAAACATCACGGGGAGGTATGACATCGATGTACTTCTGTAACTGTGGGCTGTTACACTTTCAGCCACATATCTGTATAGGTTTAAGTGAAGAATGAATGAGCTCATGGAAGAGAAATCTGTGGAGAAATCCTTAACAATGAAACCGTATCCAGATTAGGAGGACTCTTAAATGGAGGCGGCTGTAAGAGCCTGAGGAAAAGGTATCATATATCTTTGCCTTGTTCCTATACTGCATCCATGTATGGACAGGGCACTCCTCACCATCTGTCCCTACCCAGCTGTTCTAGCCAGCTCTCGTAGAGGTACAGTAGTGGATTTAGACAGACCTTTGGTCTGATCCCTCAGCATGTTATGTACATGTGCTGAAAATGCAAAATGGAAAATTATCTTCAGGCTTTATGGAATATTTTATATAGCATAAAGTAAAATGTTTGTCACATATTCTGGGAAAAAAAAGAGGTTTGGACTACTTCAATTATTTGTTGAAATTATTTTTTATTTCTTCCACTGAACACACACCAAAAACCCCTTAAGCTACAACATGAAAGAGACAGATATCTATTTGTCTCCAATCTCTGCCACATGATGTGGAATAACTAGGGAAAGGAAATAGTTGCAGAGACTTTGCTGCAAAAGTGAGGATCTCCCTGGAGGCACCCAGCAGAGAAGGACAGACCCTTATGGGTACCTGCAGTCTATGCTAACTCTGTGTCTGTGATTACCGCTTCAGTTACGATATTCCCAGCAAGAAGACAGATCAGCGTGGAAGAAAGTGTTGCTATTTTGTTGAGACACGGAACTGCTGTGAACTTCAGAGCTGTGGCTAAGGGAGGAGAGCACGGGGGTCCCTGTACGTGATGTGATGTGGGTACAACTAACTGAGATAGCGCAGCTTATCTGGACAGTACTCGACAGGAGGCCTCTGACAAGTTTGAAGGATGAAGATGGGGTAAAGACGATGGAATCAGCAAAGATATGTGAGGAAGGGAAGAAGACGACTTTGATATCCTGGGGTATTCAAGGGGTGATGCACAGGAAAGACGGTCCCATGTATGCACATACTGGGATATAACTTTATCAGGAAAAGGTTTGTCCATTCTACCACTGCAGCCTAGCCTATCTTCAGTTCTGGTGAAACCATCTAGGGACAAAAAAAAAAAATTGTCGTGTCAAGGATGCTCTTCACTTGTGCAAGGAAAAATGAAAAAGCATGGGAATTACAAAGTCATTAACTATATATTAAAAATTCTTGCCTGACAACTTCATAGTTAAAAGTCATTGGAAGTGAGCTGCCATGCAGTTGTTTGCTCAGCCAAGGGAAAGAACTGTCTTGAGTCATATTTCAATGACCTCATTTCTGGCGTGAATGGGAAAACAACTCTAGAGCTTTAACTATTTTTGCTAGAGATATCGTTTCTGCTATAGATTACTAAGAGTACTGAAATGGCTTGGAAATTGAAGAACGAGGAGAGTTTTTCAGAAAAGTAAAGAACACGTGCAGATAATACCTCAGTACAAGATCAGAATAACTAACGTATAAATTAACTCCTATTCATATTTCCACATGAAAGCAGGTGGATAAACTGAATCTGACTTGCTGACTTTTACGTGGGAGAAAATCAATTTTGCTGCACAGCAATATAACAGCAAAATAAAGTGCCTAAATGCAACAAGAAGTCCCGGATATTACCCCAGGTATTCATTGTAATAGACTGCATCACGATTTGATAACATTATTGTTTAATACTACTGCCTGTTTCATACCCAGCTAACAGAGGGTGGGAATTGCGTGAGACTGTCCCACGGAGTCCAGAGCTGTCAGGACAGATCAGTCAAGACATTCAGTAAAAGAGAGCAGCAAGAAAGATCTTGATGTGTGGTGTTCTCCAGGACACATCCAGCCTCTCGTTCATCTCCCTTGGAGCATGTTGCCTTCTCCTATGGACTGTACAGAAAAGACATGATCTAGGAAGCTGGTATCTACAACAACAATCAGAGCTATAGCTCTAATTGTCTAATTGAATCATTGTCTCCTTTCTCTCTGCAGAAGAAAGAGAAGTCAGAAGGAACCTGTAAAAATCAGTCTTATTGAATATTCATAGGCCACAGAGATAAGGGACATTCTTCTAAACCTGCAGTTTCACAAGCATTTTAAGCTCAAGGCAACACTGTCAACAGAAGGAACTGCACAAGGAGCTCCTTTTCACAATGACAAAAATACTTGGTTCAGGCATTTCTGTCAGATTAAGGAAAAAGCCAAGGAGAAAAAAAACCAAACGTGTCTGAAGTTGTAGTTACATTCCCCAGCAGGGTCCATAGCTCATTCACACTTGCTAAATCACGCCCTGTACCTCCTTTCCCTGACTTAATCCTGTAATTCTGGGTCCTGGGTGCAAACCCTGCAGAAACAAAACAACTTCCCAGTTCAAAGTTGTAAAAACTGTCTGCTTCCCATGAATAAAGACTCTGACCCTCCCTCTTCTGCTAGTCTAACCGTGCCGGTTAAATACACACCTGTTATACATATTCACTAAATTTCTGGAAAATGTTATACATAATCATTAACTTTCCAATAAATCATTAGCATATGTAAATGTCTCTTCACGCAGACGCAGTGAAGGTCTCTGGTGGTCTTCCATAGTCTTCCTCACTTGTCCGCTTCTTGACCTCTCTTAGGTGATTCTGCACAGTATGATTCTCACCACCATCTATATTAATTTACATAAAAATGCATACTACATCTATACTTAAATGTAACCTTTCTAATAATAGGTCCTTCAGTCACACCATCTTATTAATATTCTTATGTTAAAACAATCATTGGTTAATCTTACTTAACTCTACTGACTGGAATCCTTGATAATTGGATCAAGGTGGGAAGGGTAAGGGGTTTCCAAGCAGCAAACTGGTGTCCATAACAGTTTCCTTAGTTTCCTAAAACAAAACACTACAAATCAACAAATCTTTGTCAAAGTTTCTGTGGTTAACTGATTTTAGACAGTACTTGAATTGTTATGGTTACACATAGTACATTTTCTAAAGTCCCTAAGCTCCTATGACTACATTTCAAGCTTAACACACCCATACCTATGCTTCACAATTTTTACTTCTTAATCAAACTAAACTCTTTTATGTGATTAAATTTTGATTTATTTACCAGAATATTTGCAACAATAGCTGTGACAAAGGAGTAAAATTAAGAAGGGATCAGAAACTTTTTTAAGGAACACAAACTGTCTGTAGGGGGAGGTCGAAAAGAAAAAAAATTAACATTAATACCTGGAAGCACAAAGGTGAATGGAAGTGCTTATACGGGGAGAGATTTGTACATTTTTGCCCATATGCTTAAATTTGAGAATGACTGTAGAGTCACGGAGTTCAGTAAGATTATTTAAATGTTTAAGATATCTCATTAAATTGCAGTTTTGATACAGTTTTTGTACTGTTAGTGGAATGTACTTACATATAATTTATGGTATTATGAATAAAGCTTAATGGGAGATGATTTATAAAGAGGAGTTAATGGACTTCTTTCCCACAGAATTAGAAATCCTACTGTGTTTCTGTTAACAACCCCTCCAAACTGAATACCCCCTCATTACCATTAGATTATAATTGTTCATAACGCACCTGGCTAACTAATATTTTCCAGCTTAAATCTAAAGAGAGAGTCCTCCTCCTTCAAATTTATTATCAGTTGGTTAGTCATTAGTAGCTTGTACTAGAATCCTAATTTCATAGAGAATGACTCCATCCATCTCAAGTGGACTAAATCCCTTTGTACATGAGCTTGTTTGCACAGCACATCTCTCAGATGTTTCTAGAAGGAAAGAGTTAAAGTCTCAGTAAATTGAGCTGGTTTGCTCATGAAACCTAGTGATTTTCCCAAGCTTTCCTTACCTGGCTCAATCAGAATCTTTTTTAAGCTTCAGCATGGACACTACTACTCAGTGGTAAAAAGTATTATACAATATTAATTACTGCAATTAATAAAGCTGTAATTCAAGCTCGGGTTCTTCTGTGATCAGAAGACTAATTTCAGTTGCAAGGGAAAACCTTTTATGTCAAGCTCAAAACTGGTCAAAAGATTTGCACGGGCTTGGAAGACAGCTTTGCACTGTGAATGGAAAACACTTAAAATTTAGTCTGTACTTTGTTGCTGGCTGTCCACACTGGAGAATACTCTACCCTTTGTAATGTGCTCAGGTACAAAAATATCTTTGTTGACCATATCAGAATTTTAATAAAAGTCCTGTTTTCTAGCTTACATTATTAAATCATCCTTTTCCAAAATTAGTTGTATAATTCCGTCAGAGAGAATTTGTTCTGAATCAAATATAGAACTACATACAAACAACTTCAAATATAGCAGCTTATTGTTTAACTTTGTATATATTTTGTGTGCTTGTTGATTCAAAAGTGCAGATAGACTGTAAGTGAGGAGAGATCCATGGAAAACAGTTTGCCTTCATATCAAAATGATAGTACCATAAACTTCAACTCATTTGTTTCTGATGTTCGTATTCATTTTGGCCATTAAACGTTATCTTTCATTGTTCAAGGTTGTCTTCATTTTTCTTCTGTTCTTGCACCCTGCTTAAGTGATAATTCACCATCCATAAAACAAGCACTGAGATACGGAACCCAGGGCAAATGTTGTATAAAATTGCCATCAAAACCATTTCCTAAGGCATATCATCAGTGATTTAAGGATCATTTTTTTGTTAGATTTTGAGAATAAACGGTCGCTTCTTCATTAAACCATTCAGTTTCTACACATGCATTTCCAAAATGCCAGCACCACACTTGTCATAAAACACCCATGTATATGATGCAGCATTTCTGTCAAAAAATTTAATAAAGCTGAAAAATTCCCAGTGAGGAACTCCACAATAAAGCTGTTCCAAAACTACTTTTACTGAGTGATACTAATACACATGTCAGGAAAAAAAGTCTAAGCATAACAAATATATTACCTATGGCTCTATTTTCCTATTTCTGATGATTCTAACTGTTTCAAGACAAATAATTAAATACATGATACACTGAAAAGACTACAACAGTGTTTTGACGGATCCCTCTGTTCTCTCTGTAACTGTCCATTAGTTTGAGTTGCTTAGGGTTAAATTGGTTCACTATTTTAATCAGATGAATTAGCATTCAAATAAATTTTAATTTTGAGTCGATTTATTGAATACATAGATTAATTCTAAAATTAATTCTATATCTTGATGGGATGAATTTAAATTCAACTTAGCATTTGATCAGATTTTATTTTTCCATTGAATCATATTTTATGCATCCATGTTCAGGTAGATTTTAATGATTAATAGGGCATACAACCTTATAAATCAACCATGAAAACATCAGTCACATTAGAAATCAGACTAGACTATTTTATTTTGTTTAAAAATATATGATTGCACTGTTTTGATCATATTCTCCTTACAGGCATTTTACTCTGTTAGTTGTCAAAAAAGCAGGTCATCTGCAGTTCTTAAACATTTCTCATACGCATCCTGATTCTCCACAGTATTGAGGTCTTGCAGCATCTACTCAGGTACATGAGAACTGATGAAAACTAGAGAAACTAGATTTCAATAGTATTATATTATAGAATATATTGTAAAAGGGAACAAAAATAGCCAGTCATATGCTAAGTGAGTGTTTTTTCCCTGTGTGCTCAGAGAATCTCTCCTCATATCTCACTGACATCAAAAGCAAACTCATATTCATTTCAGTGGAGCAGAAGTAAGCCTATTACAGTTTTCATTGGTGAAAATGACATATAGCACTCATCCCAGGCATTTTCAGTCACTGAAGCCAATGTATAGTGTGAATACTCAGTCCCTGAGCAGGCACAGTCAGTCATGCATATTTAGAAAGAGAACTAGCTTTTTCTTTTCCTTTCCAGCTCCCAAAATGTGCTACTGCACTAGGTACCTGATCTTTTTCAACCATGTTGAGAAGTCAAAGCATCTGTGAACTTTGATGAGAGCCAAAAGCTCTCATAAATTAATTCATAAATGTAAGAAAGAAGCATAATGCCAGGATAGTGGATATGTGAGAACAGACTCAGTGTTTCAACATATTAATATATTTTATCACAAATCGGTGTTGGAATTTAGGAACAGTTTAGAAAAGATGTATGAAATGTTTTCTTGCAGAAATAATAAATAATAATCAATAAAGAAAGCCTTTAGAATCAATCTGGAAATTCACGACACTTGTAAGAAATTCTGAAGGAGCTTCTCAGGCTGATTTCTGCATACTCCAGTGTTAGACAGAAATAGAAAGAATGTGCTACAAGCCACAGTAGTATCTAAGGTTAATGATTACAAGAAGTGGTGAAGTCCATGATTTTGTTGAAATAAAGAATGAAGCTTTTTATATTAATCAAAATGGCAAGATGTGAGAGCCTATAAAGCTCCACAAGCATATTGCACCTGACAAACTACCTTAAAAATTTCTCTATTCATACAAAACCATTTGATCTGTAGATTATAAGCTTTTGCACCACAAAAATATCCTTCTAGAGTACTTGAAAAAGTCATGGAACTGATGGTTAGTCAGAACTTTTCCATTTCTGCCATGCCTTTATCCCTATTTTCTTCTCAAAACCACATATCCTCATGCAAACAGCCAAAAATACAAGACTTCAATGACTTTAAAACTTATTGAGGGGTTAGCGCAAAATACTAACCCAAATCTTCGATAAAAACACAAGATAATGGAATAGGACATATCCCCCATTTAGTTTTCTACCTAAAGAATGTGTTTAACTTTTCTAAAACTTACCTTGTCACTCACTATTAAGCTTTAGACACTCTTCTTACCAATTAGATAACAAGGTCTTCATGACATTTTGCTAAACCCTTGGCCTCAAAGGCATCCTGTGGCAGTAAATTCCATAGCCTAGAGTCATACTCTGTGAAAAAGAGTATTTTCTTTCATCCTGACTTGCCATTTTTCAGTTTCACTTAGTGATTCCTTGTTCCTTTGTTGAAAGAAGAACTAGAGTTCCTCTCTTATCATCTCTTCACCAATTATCATTTTATATGCTTTTGTCATGAACCGTCTTACTCCTTACCTTTCTAAGGCAAGTAATCCCAATCCTTTAAGCCATTCTTTCAAATAGGAATTTTCCAAGGCTGATAATTATTGTTATTGCCAGTCACTGATCCTTTTTCACAGCTTCTCTTTATTTTTCTGAGACAGAATGAAGGATGCTCCACAGTATCTCAGCTAAAAGCAAACTTGTATAGTATGTTTTCTATAGACAACTATAGATATTTCTGGTATGTTTACTTGGCGAAAACATTTTTCTAAGCAGAGGTTTTCATTTAAATACTTTAGCCTGAAAAAAATAGTGTTATTTAGCACCCAGAAACTATGTTCATATTTTTCCCTTAAGTGTGCAGTACTTTCAGTTTACCAATACTGGATGTCATGTGGCATTAAGTTATTTTTTCAGGTGACTGAAGTTCCTCACACTCTTTCTCAGAATAAACTGTTATAGGTCATCTTTGGTCCATTTAGCAAAGTATTGTGGATTTGGTAGAACTTACGTGTTCCATTCTTCCCTTTAGCACTTTTTGACAGTTTCTTTAACTCCTGGTAAGATATGTTACTGGGGAATAGATCAGGAAACAACTGGATGCAATTTTTCTACAGTTGATTTGAAGGCGTGAGCTGAAGCAACTAAGATGTATCAGGGAATTTGTTTAACAGACTTTACATTATCTAAAATACTTGAACTAGTAAAACACAGCCTTTTCTGGATTTTGTACCATGGCTTATGGCAAAAGTTAGTCATCACTGGCTTATCCTACTCTGGGCCTGCTCCTTTGAACTTTTCAGTTTTCCAGAAATGTATTACTCAACCAGTTGTGCTAAGAAGAGATTTCTGTGAGTTGATGTCTCTGCTGTTAAAGGAATTGCTGAAAGAGGGAAATTAAGTGGGGTGCTTACTTAAAGAAATTATGAGCTGGCATTGTCAAACACGTGCAGTGTAAATCCATTATTTTAACTATGCTATTTGTACAGCGGCGGATAACTGTGCCTGCTCCGAAATCTTAATTTTCTTTCTAACTTCTGCTCATTTTGCAGTGGATATCTAGCAGAAGTATCCACACTGGAAACTGTTTAGCCTTTGCCGGTGGATTATTTTTGCCCCCAGGCTGTGCAGCGCCTGGATGCCGTCACACAAACATAAGCACCAGAAACTTGCCGCCAAGTCCAAATGCCTGGATTTAATTATAGAAGGGAAGTTTTTTTTAAAAAAATAGAGGCGAATGCTGGCCTAGCGTTACATTGTGTGCGGCAGCTCACAACCTCAGGCAACTGAAATGCTGACACTTTGAAAGACACCCTGGGAAATAAATGTTGATCTTGGGAAGTGAGCGAGAGAACCGCGAGCTGTGGCTGGCATCCCAGAAGTAAATCTTCCTCAAGTGGGAACATCAGAGGAAACCCCCAGCGTTCCCCTGGTGATGACTATTGGCGATTTTGACCCACAGGATGGATCCTGCAGGGTCTTAAAATATTGCAAAATAGGGGAGCAGTGTTGTCTCTCCCCGCGGTCAGCTTTTGTAATACTTCACTACAGAGATACTTGCGGCACTGGTGATTCCAGTTAAAGATTTCCAATACCAGCTGAACAGGATCACAGTGTAGAGGTTTTTCTAGGTGGGATTGACAGGGTAAAATGGGGAAAAAACATATGACTTATATGAATCTTCTCTGCAAGGTTCCTTTTGAATAAGAAAAAAAAATAATTTCATTCCTCTGATATCACCAGAGGAAGGAGTAAGCAATTTCATTATAAAAAGAAAACTTAGCTCAGGAAACCTGTAGCTTTCAGTGGCAGTTAGCGGAGAGATTTTTAAATAAATTTTTCATTTCTCTTGCCACTAATTCTATGGAAACAAGATCAATCCTTCAACAAGCTAGCTCCTCTTTGTGTTTTTTGGGGTGATGGGACCCTGCCAGATAGGAGGGGGAGGCCAGAGCAGCTCTGCATACTTTTTCTTCAGGGCTGCAAGGCAATGACTCTAGCCTAGGTTGTAAATCAGACAAATCCTAGGGGACTTTCAATTTACAATGGCCTTCTAGGACTTCAAAACTGCCCAGAAACTCCCACAGGGCCTGCAGTCAAGCCATTTCTCTCACTTCTGGCATACTCAGGAGATGCATATTAACTTCACGTAACCTGCACACCAAAATAGCTGTCCTTGAATCACGCATGCCTTTGCAGCTCTCAGGATTTTTGCAGTAGCATTTTCACTTAAAATAAGAGGCACTTGAATTAATAATTCTTTGGCAAATCCTTTTGACTGAAATCTGGGAAGAATAGTCAACACACTGTAGAGAAACTATGTTGTATTTTCTGTGTGTATTGTGAAACTGAATTGCTGGCTGACTCAGGGTCACAGGAGGATTACCTCTAGAGGAAACACAAAAGTAACATCTTCTAGAGCCAGATTCTCACTTTTATTATAAATTATTTCAGATCAGCTGAAGTCCAGGAGGCAATCACCTCTTAAGTGAGCTCTAAGCAGTTTCTTCCCTAAGCTTTAGGTCTAAACCCTTTGTTTGCCTGATGTTTACTCCTTGACAAGAGCTTGCTCAATGTCAGGGCCCTCGGGGCACTATTAGGCTTTAATGGTCCTGAGCAGCCTCACCTGGGGCTCCTTCACACCCCTGCCCATGTGACCCATTTCAGCTCTGCCTGGGGGATTTGCTCCTTCCTTGGGTGATGCTGCAGTTGTAGTTGCCTTCAGTCTTGTTCTCCGGTAAGCCTGAGTTGCTGCTTGGTTTTCCAGAGTTGACTTTGGATCTCACCTTGCCTTATGATCCCTGGATGTCTGGACCTGTTGTTCTCCCTAATCCTGCTCAGGTACTGTGGGTCTCTAAGGGCACTGCCCTCCCCATCACCTTGGGTAGGTGGTGGTGGGTTCATCTTGGCTTCTGGCTCATCTCCCTCTTTGTGGAGCAGCCTGGCTTACTGCTCCACAACAACCAGGACAGAAAGAATAATTTGGTTCCACTGCAGTACCCTTCCAAGAATAATGCTTAGGGCATGTGCCTCATTGCTAGAATACTCTTCGTCAGTTATCTCTCACCACCAAGGCTAGGTTTGTTACAAGAACCTGGTTTGGGTGGGCTCAGATTGTATTTGGAAGAGTCTGTAGGAACCTAGGGAGATGAATGTGCTTCCAGGCTTGCTTGGAAGGTCTGTTCCCAGTCAAGCCCTGGGTTGCCTACATGGCATTGGTCTGGAAAGGAAATGAAAGATGGGGAAGTCAAAGTAAATCATAAAATAGTTGTTTCAGGGATGGCTTTTTTAGGCTATTTTTCACTGTCATATTTTGTTCCAAAAAAGTCCAAGTTTACTAAGATTTCTCACTGCAGCTCTGGAAGAAAGTTTAAATCAAAAGCCTACCAAGTTTTAGTATACTGCTTCTCAGAGTGTGTGCACATTGTAGAAACAGAATAACAATTCTATGTTTAAATGGCGATTTGCAAAATAACTGTTGGTCAGCTGTTATATAGCTTCCCACTGACTGAAAGAAATGGTAATTAACACTAGTGAAACTGTTTCCTGGAAAAAGTAATACAGAAGAAACTTCCAACTTCTAGGTATTTGCCTTTGAAAGTTTAAAACAGATGATCCAGGAAAACATCAGATAGTAGTTTTAAAAAAGAGTTTTCTGCACAAATGAAAGTCTTCCCAAATAGGATAAAAATATTTTAGTCTGTCAGCAAGAGATAAAACAGCTTGAATATTAAATAATAATAAAATCTTCTCTGCTATATTGTAATATAATCATGGCATATGACATGATAAAGTAGGATTACAAAGACTTTTAACCTGTTGTGATTTAGTCAGTCTGATATTCTCAGACAATTCATTATGAAGGAAACAACATAAGGGAGGAAAGAAATAAACCTGGTGAAGTTTTCTATTGCAGCTAAATAAATTACTCAACTGTTTACTATTGTCTGTGCATAGATTTTGGAGACAGCAAAATCTTACTGAGGAGTCTTTAAAGTTTGCTTTTTAAGCAGGCTTGAAAATGCATTGCTTTATGACTAGCTATATCAGTTTGTAGACTATGTGGCTACTTAGTACGTTTTACAATTTTCTAAAAATGTTTATAAAGAATATCTATCAAATTACCCTGCTGCATAAATCAAGAGTTTTCAAAGGCATTGGGGAAGACTGTAAAGCCTCCCATATAAAAGGGAGCCAGAAGTAGAAGAGCTTGTTTTTGAAAGGGTAGGGTTTTTTCTGAGGCTAATCAGAACGAACGATATGAGATTTTTGTTTCCAGAGTTATGAGCTGGCAAAGTTCTCTGTGCAGCTGGCTAGTCTGAAATTGCTTAAGTGGGATTTTAATGATAAATAAAAGATTACTCAACATTACTTTCTTGTGCCTGTTGCTCTGAAGATCTTCAAGTCTAAACATGAGATTTATCAGAAGTTTTGGAGTTACTTCATTTTTCCTATATAAATCCTGGCCCACTGAGAAGGAAATTAGTTTTGCTTCTGACTGTCACAATATTGTTCCTTTTTAGGATACGACTTTACAAAAATAGTTTGTGCATTTATCACACTTTTGGGTTTGTCTGTAATTTGACAACAAAGGATGTACTTCTTTACTGTTGATGGCTATAATGGATTTGCATCCATTTACATACATTGTCTCCAGAAGTGGAGTCTCTTCTCATGGCCTTTTACTTATGTGGATAATCATAGAAGCTGGCCTCTTCTGCTTTGTGTCTTTGATAAGTAAATGGAGTAGAGGGCCTTAGGGGTGGGAGAGAAATTTAGCCTTTGAAAATGCCAAGCCTATAACTCTCCTTGAATAACATCACAAGCTGATCTCGGATTGTAATGAAAACTTTCTTATAGGATAGAAATTACAGAGGTTTGCCATGTAGTACAATCTAATGGGCTCAGATACAGAAGCTGTGGATCCTATTTCTGTTTCCATTATGGTGTTACTTCGTCCAAATCTCTCCCACTTCTGTTTTAAAGAGTAAATAGTGACGCTAACCTTTATAGCATTGTTTGAATCCAAAGAAGCTCTGGCAATTACTTGGTCAGGATCAGGAGCAGATGTTTGGAATGGTTCTTATTGTTGGCAAGAGTTGGTTGACCAAAACAAAAGTCTTGTTAGTTCTCATTCAGGATGTTAAGCCTCAACTTGGGAGCTTCTAAAGTGGAATGGAGCAACAGTTTATCGCGTGGCTATTAGGCACAGCAATTTAAAGCTACAGTAAGTTATTGAAATTCCAGTGCAAATTGTTCTTCTTATCTAGCGTACTTTAGAAATATCACTTTACAGGTGGTGAATGCTGAAATATGTTTCTATTTGATTATTTGATCCATGCATTTTCCCACTGAAATGTGTTCATCTCCTTCAGTAGCTGAACTGGCCTCACATTCATGAAACTCTTGAGTTCTCCAACCCCTTCCTAAAAGGAATTTCTCCCAGGTCAATCATCTCTGTATTGTTATTTATGTTTTTCATATGAACATCTTGGCCTAATGAAAGAATAAACATTTCCCCAGTGTGAGGCAGATGAGGAATTATTTGGAAGGTACAGGAAGACACTCTCTTTTACAGAAAGAGCACTAGAGAATTGGAGTTGAGAATAGAATTGCAAAGCATATGGTGTTTGTTTCAGTAGTCAGTGTTTCAGGCAAGTAGATTATCTCAGCAAAAGCAAATATCCAGGTATGTGGAACCATCCAGAAATACAAGATCTTTAAAGAGAAGAAGAAGAATCCTCATTCTTTAGACTACTTCTGGGAAGGATTTTTGCCCTAGTGATTCGTTTAAGCTAATAATGGCCGGGATTCCTTCCACAAGGGGGAGATGTGTAGCATGGTATGGTTATTCAGTACTTGTTACTGTGGTTAATACAGTACTTTTGCATCCAAATCCAAATATTGAACTACTAACTTTTTCTGGTTTTAATGTTTATTGTCATTAAAAGTTCATCTTTTTCAGAAATTATGAGGGTGCTTTAGTATCTCCATTAAAAACAACAGGGAAAAAGAGCCAAAACTGTCAGGGACTGTACAATTTTATTAGTGTGGGTCCTTCATGTTGTGTAACATTTCATTGGTAATAACTGATAACAGTGACACAAGGTTCCCCTGAAATTAGGACACTCCCCGTTATATTTCAAAGCAGAGTGCTAGATTTTCTTAATTTTTTTTTAAGCTTGGTGAAAGAACACATATTTCTTTATGACAAATTGACTAGCTGCCTTAGCAAAATTTCATCCTGAGTCATGAAAGCTAGACAAAACCACAACTAATATGAATAATTTACTTTGACAGAAAGTGTTAGGCAGTCCTAATATTAGCCATTTTATTTGTTCTGTCTACACTGAATTCAGCAATACATCTGCATTTCCAGTTAAAAATTTTACATGTTAATGTTGTACCTCTACTATAATTTTATGGCAAAAAAAGTACATATTCCTGAAGAAATTTGCATTGATTCATACATATGTATGTATACACACATTCACACTAGTCTTGTAAATATGTATGTAATTTTTTTTAAACTGCAACAGTTGAGAGTGTGTCTGTATTGGATTCCTGTGGTTGTCAACAAACATGGTAATGTACTTAAAGTATTCATCAATGATGCTTCTAGTTATAAACTATTAAATAGAAAGGTAATAAATGTTGTATGGTAGAACATGTCATTAAATGTCTTGACTAGAATCTGCAATCTGCTTTTGCATGAATCAAAGTGCAGAAGATCCGATTAGAAGGTCTTGAACGTAGAAAGAAAATGTCCATTAAAATCAGAAAGATGATACTCTGATTTTGGCAGACCTCATAAAACAATGATTAGAAGACAACCAACAGCTCAAAAAATAATCAGTAAAAAGTAATTATGGAATATGTGATCAGGAAACTTGGTTTTTCTTTGTGATGAAGTACAAGTCTGAATACCAAAGGAGGAAATGATGCACTGGTATCAGCACCAGGATAAAGAGGTTTAAAAATAGATGCAAACAGGGTGATTTTTCAATGGCAGAAAAAGGGATTAAGGGAAAACATAACCAAATAATTTACATTTATGGGCCTCGTTCTTATCACATGCAAACTCCACATTGCTGTCTCTGTTTGGAAATCTTCCTGCTAGCCTAAACTGAAGTTAATCTTTGCATGGTTTCACACTTGAACCATCTCAGTTTTCAAAGTAAGGTTCAGATGCAGGCTGGTTATTATTTCACCGTGATCCTGAAACTTTTCTTCCCGTTGTAGTAAATATATTACCTGGCTTAAAAGAGGTAAAGTGTTCATTAAATATTTTTATTGATCAGAAAACATAATGAGTTGTGAATTGTTTTCGAACAAACCACCTTTGTTTTTGCTATTAAATAAAACTGTAACATACTGACATTAATTAAAAAAAATAATTTTGGTCTGTAAATACCAATATTAATAAACACCCCTTTTACTGTGTAAGGTAAAATATCTTAAGCTGATGCACACAGAATGTTCTCTGATGACTTGTATTTATCTTGTCCAGTCTCTGGAGTTAGGTTCACTTTCATCTACTATGCCACTATGTATTAGCCATGTGATGTTAAATAGCATATTACCAGGAGGTATGTTTCTGCCAAGTTCTTCGTAATTCTTTAGACCTTGTAGAGCACAAAGGTCAAGAGGGAATTTTAGAAATATTATTTAGTTGTTGTGCAGTTGGTTTGCTTGAGGGAAGGGGTGCCATCCAAAGGGACCTTGACAGCTTTGAGAACTGGGCCAATGGGAACCTCAAGAAATTCAACAAGGCCAAGTGTCAGGTCACTGGCGACGAATGGATTGAAAGCAGCCCTGTAGAGAAGGTCTTAGGGATACCGGTGGATGAAAAATTGGATGTGAGCTGGCAACGTGCGCTTGCAGCCCAGAAAGCCAGTTGTATTCTGGGCTGCGCAATGGCCAACAGGTCAAGGGAGGCAATTGTCCCTCTTTACTCTGCTCTTGCGAGACCCTACCTGAAGTATTGTGTTCAGTTCTGGGGTCCCTGGCACAATAAAGACATGAACCTGTTATAGTGGGTCCAGAGGAGTGCCACAAAAATGATCAGAGGGCTGGAAAGCTACTTCTATGAAAAAAGGCTGAGAGAGGTGGCGTTCTGCAGCCTGGAGAAGAGAAGGCTCTAGGGAGACCTTGTTGCAGCCCTTCAATATATAAATGGGGCTTATAAGAAGGATTGAGAGGCTTTTAATCAAGGCCTGTAGTGACAGGACAAGGGGAAATGTTTTTAAACAGAGAGGGTAGATTTATATTGGACATAACAAAGAAATTTTTTTATGATGAGGGTGGTGAGACACTGGAACAGGTTGCCTGGAGAAGTAGTGGGTGTGCCATCATTGGAAGTGTTCAAGGTCAGGTTGCACAGGACTTTGAGCAACCTGATCTAGGGAAAGATATCCCAGCCCAACTCCCCTGCCATGAACTAGATGGTCTTTAAAGGTCTCTTCCAACCATTTATTTATTTATCTTAGTCTGGGCAGTCATAAGAGTAGTATAGACTCACTATGCAGTCTGTGTATGTTCCCCAAACCACTGCATTAAAATGTCAAGCAACATCAGTTTATTACATAGGGAATTTTGTAGTCTGAGCCAACTAGGGAATCAAAACAGGTACTGGCAATAATAATTTCCAGATTTTGCTTCAGTTGCTAATGGTGTGGTTATGGCCTGCAACTAGATTTCTTTCAGGAAAGCTGCATATTATTAAAAAACCCCCAGAACTCAAAATATGATTAAAGACACAAAATGAAGACATGAAATGAATAGAAATATATATTCATAGAGCCAGCAGCTGTTGAATCCTCTTTTTCTGGCAAAAAGAATCTAAATTTTGACCTAGGCAAGAGACTCTTTGCACTTCCTGCAACGTATTCTTATGTACCCAGACAAAACAATATTCAAGGACAATTTTTGATCTACCTTTTTTTGGATGGGATGGAGGAAAGATGTTAGGGAAACAAAGAGAAGGAAGAAGGAAATCAAGAGATGCCACAGCAATTAAAAGCTATCAGTTTGCTCATTTTCTTGGCTGAAATCTTGGTCTACTACTCCTAGGTCTCCCTCAACTAAAATCTCTGAGTGCAAGCCTGCTGGTCCTGTGGATAGCTCTCATTTTGATTATTATTTGCATTTGAACCTGGAAAACCACCTCAAAGACACCCTTACTGTAAGGGGTATGCTCTTGTGATGCATCCGTTTTGGAAGACGGATGCTCTTCCAGTTAGAAACTTTTGTCAGAAAACTCTTAATTATCTTCAGTTTTATTTCTTTGATGGTAATATTTTTTTGGCCTGTGCATCCTGAACAAGATTAGCAATAGATTTAAACATTGCTACTGACACTGAAATTGAGAGATTTATTTTGGTTTTGAAGTACTTGTCTGTTTCCCATGACATCTTTAGAAATAGGCTGAAGGAACACGATGTGTTTCAGTATATGAATGCTTTCTGTATCATAAAAAAGGTTGTCTTTGAAGTTACTATGAAAAATGACTGTGGTGATGTATGATTTTAGTTTTACTTAATTAAAAGTCTGAGCTGCCTACTAGAGCATTTGTAAAATTTAAAGATGAAATGAAGAAAGAATCTCCTTCTATTTAAAATCTAAACAAGATGTGCGAGCCCTAGTACTTTCTCTTCCTGTTGTATTTGATCTCGTACTGAAAACCAATTGCTGCTGATCCAGCTAGTGTTTCAGGCTGTGTAAAGCAGTGCTAGTCACATCCCTTAACTGAGTGCTGTGAGCTACCCAGCATAGAAAGTGGCGTTTCTTAATCTTGCCAGTTGAGGTAGGCCATCTAAAGGTGTGCAGGTGTGCATTAGGTAGACTTTGGACTTGATATGTTCACCCTAGTAAGCTACCCGAGTGAAGCATAAACAGCTGGAGGCTATAGAAAAGACCTGTGCTGCTACAGAATGGATATACTGTGATTTCCCCACCCCAGAATCCTTGCAGTATAATTGCAAAGAGACTGGGATGGCCATGACCACAAATGAAACAAAGTCTGAGCAGCAGACAGAAAATGACATGCTTTTATGAAGATGGAACATTTGCACTAAAAATGGTCCTGTAGAAATAAGTTGTGGTAATCCATGGTCATTTTTGCTATGAAAAAGTTGATAAGAGAAAAATCTTTTTACAAATAAGAAAGTTGGTTTGCTTTTTTGCAGAGATGGTTTGGAGATTTTACTCAAATTAATAGCCCTATAAATTAACCTGAGTCCTGCAACGAAGCTAGGTTTTCTTGTACACACTGAAGAATGGTCCGGGTAATTCATATGCAATGTCCCTAACTATACAGTATAGTATAAACAGTATAGTGTAGTACAGTGAGTTTTTAATCATATCACTGCAATACTATATTGTATCTGTACCAGAAAATTAAAGCATCTAATTTTCCATCTTTCTTATATTTACATAAAATCACAGAAAGCTGAAATTACCTCTTATTTAATTAGGCAAGTACCATCACAAAATATCATAAAATAACTCATGATTTTTCTACAGCTGAATTGTTCCTTTTCTTTCCGTATCACCTTTTGTGAGTTTGTTTGCCCTGCTTCATCCTTAGTAATCTGAATGCTAAATTGCACTGCTAATTTAAAGTCTTAACCCTATTTCATGAGTCTGCCAAGTATATCTATCCTTTTCCTGTTGATAGCTTATTTTAAGTAGCACTTGAGTAATTTATCTCTGTGAATAATTGCTAATCAAAATTTTCACATGTTTCATAGGCTGATGAAATTGCAAAAGAAAGTTTAGATTATTTTTTTTCTTTGTGTTTCTCTTGCCTCCAAATAACAGCAGATACTAACAGATGTTTCAGTTCACTGATATCAAATAAGTTTTAATAATTATCTACCAATATATATCTTTGAAATATTTAGACACCAATTCTTACAGACTTCAGCTTAGTGATAAATTCTTTTGGACCTTTCATGAAAGACAAGTAGATAGGAGTCAATTTAGAAACTTGTATTAAAATAACAGATATGAACATATGGGTTTGGGTTTCACTGTCATAAATCCACAAGTAGAACTTCAAACCCAAAATTGTTTTGCTAAGAAATTCCAACACTGCAGTTTACTTTTTACAGCTGTAACCTAAAATGGATGTTACTCGCTTCACGTAGTGAGTGAGTATCAACTATTTGATACAGCAAGATTTATGGAAAGAAGTGGACTGCTACATTTTGTGATTGTTAGTTTACCTTCTGCTTTATAGTCAAGATTAACTTAAATATAATGAAGCTATATTCATGAACAAATAGGGGTGTATAATCTGTGTGTAATGATTAAAGTGGATACTGGGACAAAGGCTTTATACCCCAGTGGTAAGAGAATTAGTACTCTGCAGAGCAGGTTGCCTGTTTTATTTTGGAGGATCAACTGTGCAAACGACCCACTAGAAATAATGCTTTGTTCTGGATGCAGGTGGAAAATTCAGATACAAAGTTGTACTCCACAGGCAGAAACCTCAGTCCCAACGCTAAATATTTTGGGTTGCATCTTGGCCTTTCTCACACTTTTCACATGCACTTCTCTTCTATTACAAACTTCTACAGTGAATGGAAATGTTGCCAATTGAGTGAAAAAGTGCTTGTCAACCTCCTTATGTGAGAAATTTAATGGTATTTTAAGGTTAAAGTCAAACATTAATTTCCAGTGTCTGCCTTTAATGAGGCTAACAGAGGGGTTTATAAAACTTTTTAGAACTTTTGTCATCAAAAGATATTTTATTTCACATTTTTTTCTGGTCTAAAGTATTAAGATAGAAAGAAAATGGAAGCACAGTTATATAACAATATTTGCCCCACAAATCTAGAAAAAAATCTGATTTTATGCAAACCTCTTTCAGGCCTTGAATTATGCCTCAAAGAAACATTATTCAAACTGACATCATGCCCTGTATAATACTAGACTTCCAAAAGTCATATTAAGAGAAGTTTCTTTTCCTCATCATCCTTAGGAAGTTTGCATGTATTCTGCTTTCCACTTGGTTCAACACTGTAGAAAAGAATAAGAATGTGCCAAAAAGTCAGTCAGAGGAATGATAATCTCAATACCTGTGTGCAGCAATTCTAACTTATTTTTCAGGCTATAGTTTAGTGTGGTCACGTTAGAAGCAAGCTAATAAAAGGGACTGTTGAACTATCCCAAGCCAACATTTCACAATATACCATGCAGCTGGGGGGATCAGTCTAACACTTTGAACAATAATTCATCTTACAGCAGTTCTTGTCTGACAACATACCATTAGAAAAAGCATAAATCATGTACAATGTAAAAGGAAAGAAAGACTACATGTATGACCTTGATCTGTCAAAGACATTTGGTGATACTGAAATTTATAATATTCTATGAGCAGTTCCACTGAGATCACTGGTACCACTGCCTTAACAAAAAATTTAGACCGATGAGTTAGGCAGGCTTGTATGTTGTTGTCACTCTTCTCACAGTTAATAAAACTAATCTTCTGAAGGAGTCTTTGCAGGGTGAAGCTCTTGAATTGCACACCCCTTCAGGCAGGAACCTATCTTTATGATCTATATACAGCACCTAGCACAACAGAGCTTAAACTGTGGATTGAGACTTTAATGCTTATGCGTTAGGGTGCAGACTAATGTGAACAGGAGACAAATAATGCTATTAAGATACACGTGAATGTAGAAGGACAGTTTTATTTTCAAACAGCTTGCAGCATTTCAGAACTTTTTGCTGTGCCACATTTAAGTTAAAATAAACTCTTTCTGCAGAACTACTTCAGCAAAGGAGACGATATTGGCAGGAGAGGAGTAAACCTCAGGTTCAGTTTCTTCTGTGTTGATTTAAAGTAGGTTTTAATTCCCCAGAAGAGGGGAATTTGATTATTATTTTTTCCACATTCTAAGCCTGAATCCATCATTATGGCTATAGATTAAAGGGTCAAGGCCATCTATTAAGGCAAGATACATCTGCAGCAGCTAAAATATGGCTTTCTCAAAATACAAAGATAGAGATTATTTAGTGGTTGGTAAAATCTGATATCAAAAGATATTTTGTGTAGGAACTTCAATAGCATGCTTCTTATGGCCATGATACCTTCTTTCCAAGACTTCTTGTCAATAGTGAACGTAAACCCACTTCTTACAATCTTCACTTTTCTTGAAAAACTTGCGGAGCTTACAAATAGTTGAATATAGATTGATGAACACATTCAAGATCTCAAAAAAGTTAGATACTGGATAAAGTGAATGGCACTGTTATCTTTGTGTCATAGATAAAGTTTAATGGTCCAGGACATCAATGAAAATGTTAAATAGGGAGAAACTTTGTACCAGTCCCTGTGAAATCTGCGTAGAAGCTCTCCTGTCATTCCCCACTGGAAACTACATTTGAGAATTAGTCAAGTGGTTTGTAATCTGTGTATTCTATTGATGTTGCATCCTTCTGTATTTTCAGTTGGAATATTAGGTGGTAGTACATCAAATGCAGAAGTTAATATTTATATTTTTATAGATACATACATATATAAACTTTAAAAAGTAACAGTCTCCAAATATCAGAGGACGAAATCAGAATTATTTTACTGAAAGTATTTTCTTTTGAAAACTAATCAGCCTGTACAGATTAATTGGATTATCTCATTTGTTTGTCGTGAACATTGGCACAACATTAACAGTCATTCAGTGTTTTGGGTTTCAACAGTTTCTCAAGATTTGTTTTAAAACCCACATAACATTAGATAACCTCAGCTACATTTTTATGACTGTTGGACATATTCCTCATTTGATTTCTTAATGTTTATCCATATCAGAAATTTTATACCTATCTTCAACTGAAAATACTTTTATGAACTTGTGGAATGAGGGTATATCATACCTATATCAAAATACAGAAAGTATTTGCTCACCATTTTTCTCCGGTGTTATTGTTGGCAGTTTTATTATTCTCGTTGTGTTGCAAGCTTATATCATTGCCATGTTTATGCTATACTTTAATCCCTTATTGTCCAAAGCCCAAAAGTGACAGACTTTTTTCCTTGATATTTTTAAATTCCTTTATTAATTTTATACTTCATTGCGCATAGTTTATATGGATGAGTAGATTTTTAGTAGGTGTCTGCTAATTTTTCATTTCCAGTTGCTGTTCTCTGAGTTAAGGCACACATGTAGGCAAAGATGCTGTTATTTTTGACTATGGAATCATGACTTTCTAGTTATATAAGAAGCTTCTTTGTAAAAACTGACTACAAAGGTAAAAGCCCCTATCCAGCGCAGAAAATAAAGTTAAAAATAAAACCAAACAAAGAAAACCTAGATAAATGAATTCATTACTAATTCAATACCAGCACAGAAAAATATTATTTTGAATCCTTGAGTAGTGACGTACAATTACAGATATATGAATTGTGTTGCATATAATTTATCCAGTGAATTTTGGCATTTTGCATTGAATAAAATATTAACAAGTCAAGTTTGTTATTTATAAATTAGTTGAATCAATGAGTAAAATATTTATACAAAATTATTCTACCATCAGGCTTTCCTCATAAACAGTTGAATAAATTATATATGAATATATGTTTTACATCTTTCCAATACTACTTACTGAAATTCTGCCTGTATTACTAAGGAGTAATGCAACATCAGCATAAATTCACATATTGGTATTTAAATTTGCCAAAGTGCTTTGAATTTCCATAAACACGCTATGTTAAGGCAGGGAGTACTCTCCATTCTCTGTAATACACATTGATGATATGAAGATTTAGTAACTCATTCTATTCTACATCAGGATAGAAATTTTCAAAATGTGGAAAAAACAGCAGCAGATCCTCAAAGACGACTAGATATGTAACCCCAACAAAGGATAAGGAAACAGTAATTTTTCTCCTTGATTTTAGCCAGAAATTCTAATTTCTGTTGAAAGCTTTGTCAAAACTGACATTCAGGTGGAAATTCAAATTTTTAACAAATTATTTTTTTGTCTACTTTTATTGAAAGAATACTTTCTACATTAGGTTACGGTGATTTGTAATAATAGGAGTCAACTTTGTTGGTCAGCATTTTAGTAGCTATGCAAGCAAGCAGAGCCAATGAAAGCAGAAAGGATTTTGGAGTAAATGATCATTATAATGCTAAAATGATATGGTGACAGTGGAGGTGCCAGTAAAAACCATTCATTGGTCCTGTAGGTAGAGAGGATATCCGCTATGGCTTCTGGAGCTGCATTGCTTTTTGAAAGTTATTGGTAGAAGTTATTATTGGCTTGCTTTGCTTTTCTGTGCTTTTTTTGTTGTTGTTACTAAGTGATTGAAATGCTGAAATAAAAAAAAAAAAACCAAACAAAAAAAACCCCCAAAACCCAAAAACAAAACACAACAAACCACCCCCAAACCAACAAATGAAAACCAGTTTGTTGCAAGGATGAAGAAGATCCTTGAGGTTGTGCTTTGCACTACTACATAGTAGTCTAGCAGATATAATTGCAGCTTTCCATCTACAGCAGAATGGCACATTTCCATATGATCACTACACATACATTAGTTTGTTTGTGTGACTACACAAGACGATTCAGACAATTCTTAGATCAAAATGTTGGCAACTTATTCAGAAAGGATTGTCCTAAAAACAAAGGTCCAGATTTTTACAGATCAAAGTGTACTGACTCATACAAACCCCTTTTAAGCCATGCCACGGACTAAACCCGTCCTACCCACAGGCACTTACCAAATGTCAGCCAATAGCAGGAATCTGTATCACTGCCCGCACGTGGTAAATGATCAAGACACCCACAGCCCCATTTGGATTTGTGCCTCTTAAGATCTTATGTGTGATTAGAATGGATGGACTCCGCAGAAACTTAACTTGGAAGCGCTACAGAAATTCTCCAGGAGGCTGTTGGTATGCGGAGGGAAATTATTTTGCAATTCCTGAGAAAGGCAGATCTAGAAAGATGGTCAACCAGAAAAAAAAAAAAGTGATCCCTATTAAAAGGAATCTGCAAATTAACATTTTCTTTTACTTCTGCAATGGTTTTAGCACCGAATTTGTGGTGGAGTCCTTGAGCTAAAGGCTGGAGTCTACTGCCTGACATCTGGGTGGATCCAATTTTTCAGTTTTGCTGACAAACTGAAAGACCAGCTATTTGCAGAGCCCCTGGGGGGACACAAATACACGTAAAGTTTAACTTTTATTACTCTTTTGGAAAAAGACTACTTTGTTGCAAGCAAACACCCCTTTTTCTCTTAAAACTACTTTTTAAGTCATGAAACACAAGCCCAGTAATCTTTAAAGAATTTCAGTAAAGCTCTGAATTTTGTCAGGGGCTGTCTGACTCGGTGGATGAGTAGCTGGTTTTTGCCAATCCAGTGAAACATGGTATAGGTCAGTAGACTCTGTTATTACTGTAAAAGTGATGTTTAGGGAGGGTATCTGAAAGGTGCATGGTTCTCAGGACAATTCTTTAGTATGAAGACATTCCAAACATACTTACTATAGAGGCAAAGAGGAAGCCAAGCATGGAAAACCACAGTTTTGTAGAACAAAAAATACCATAGATACTTGTGGCATTCAGTGTATAGAAAAATGTCAACGTTGATGCCCATATCCCTCATGAGTCTTATCTGAAGGTTATTAATGTAACAGGAAAGATCCAACGCACTTTGCATCCAGTTCTGAATCGGCAGGTTGCAACTAGCAGTCATCTAATTTGTTCACTTTCATAAAAGTAAAGTTCAGTAAAAACTAAACCTTCTTGTATTCCTGTGCTGTTGTTTTTTTAAGCACACTACATCTAGCAGTTAAACAATTTTAGTTTTAATGCTACTTTAGGTGTTTTTAATCCTAATGCTCCTAAAGAACCATCACCTATTGCTTACTCCTGTAGACTAGCAATCACATCCTTATGTAAATATACTTTCCATAAGCTGCTCAACACCTTCCAAAAATTCATTTGCATAACACTTTCAGATTTTATTCTCAACTAAGTGGCAAAACCCACTGTTTGTTTCTCTGCAGCCCTCTTTTACAACCTCTAGCTATAGCAGGGTTTAAAATTTTTCCCTTTCTTTCTGACAGGATCATTAGGGCCTCGAAGGTGCAGTTTTTGGGATGGATTTATGGAGAGCTGCGCTGTCGCTGGGAAGCTTCTAAAGAGTGTCTCCTAGCACTTCCACGTATGCGCAATTTCTGACACATAGTCTGTAGTCTACATTACCTGTTTTGTGGAGCTAAGTGCTTTGAAAGGCAGTTCTTGGAAGGGTAAGAATTAAAACTGCAACTCTTCCTCGTGCCTAAATGGAGTATAAAGTAGTTGCTGTGTTCTCTGAGTACAGGTGCTATAACCTGTATGACTCTGGTTATATTTGAAATAACACAGGATACTTGATCTCATTTCTTATTTGCTCAGTTCCGTGGTAGGCGGCTGGTGTCTGTTTACAGTGAAAATGTTACTGGCACACTTTTTCAGGTACGAGAGCAAACAATAGGATTCAGCAGAGTGAGCCTATTTCTGGAATAACAATACAAACTGGGGTCTGGCTACTTTTAAAATATACTGTGTCATATAATCATCATTTTGTAGTAATTTGAAGGAAAAATTTTGAAAGCTTTAGTATCAGTGGAAAGACTATGACTTGGCCGTGAACAAAATATATCCACAGAACCGCTTTTCATCTGACAAAATACGTTGTTGTCGCGTAACCCAGCAATACGGTGCTGTTGCTGCTAGTATTGGGTTGTAAACTTTGTACTGAGTTTGCAAGGCCTCAGGACTGATGCCTCTCGGATTTGCTTTGTCTGAACTTCTATTCAGATTTCATTTGAATGGACGTGATGTTAAACCAGCTTCCTTTTGCTCTTTGGAGAGTGTCTAGATGGAGCTGACTGGTGATGGTGTTGAGTATAGACTTTGGGATATCTGGCAGCTCTCTACAGTCTACTGTGTTATGCTGGGTATCTATATTGCTTTCATAATAAAAAGTCAAGTCATTTTGATCCAATTATTAGAGAAAATGTGTAGCTGTCATTGTTTTAATGTGCAAAAATAATTTTTTTTTCCCTGACGTGGAATATGCAAGCTATTACATGCAATCTTGCGTTGCAGCTGTCATGCAGGAGAACTTGAGGATTTGAATAATGGCTTCATTTATATGTGCACAAAGTGATGTTAAAAGATATTTGCATTAGAAAACTGTTTACATTCTCAGTTTTTGTTTACAGTTTTTTTGTACTTGACACAAGGAACGTTTCACCTTTCCAGGCCCTTAAACTGTCTAAAAACCACAAGCATCAGAGTCGGAATGTATTTTTTTTTTAAGCAAATCTGTTTAGACCAAACACTTTTGGTCTTAGTGTTGTTACTGTTATAAATGATTTATGGAATCTTCATTCTGATAAACAGCAATTTTGTGTCAAATGTTTGTTCAGCTGCAATGGAGCCCAAGTAAAATGTATTAACAGTATAGCTGATCAAAAATAAAAATATAAAGCAGAATACATTTGGAAACAAGCCAGATTTCATATTTTTCTTTTTTCTTTTTTTTTTTTTAGTGCTGAGCAGAAAATAGCAATAAAGTATTGATTATGGCACCATCTTTTAAAATTCAAATATATATTAGAAGACTGTATTATGACATGTTCCAATTACCCCTAGTGGTCATACATTAATGTTAAATTATTAATATTTTATCTAGTAGTGGCTGTCATAAATATTTGCATGTATAGCTGTCGTGGTTTAACGACGAATGTCAAAGGCACTTGCATGCTTTCTAACAGTCTTCTGATACTGCGTTCAGTAGGCTGTAGTTAGTTGTTCCTTTTTTAAGTCCTGAAGCTGACATAAAACATTTTGCAGCTTTTCTGTCTTCAGTGATCTGTTCCCAGAAGAAAATGAAAGACTCTGCATTTCTGCAACATTTTCTGTTTGATTCTTTCCTTAAACAGCTGTATGTATGACATGCAACCTCTCTTTGTACCACCATTTTTACTCTAATTCCTATTTGAAAACACCTTAATGATAGTCACTTCTTTGGTAACTTTGTGCTCAATGATAAAGAAAAGAAAGTATGAGCTAAAAATACCTATTTTTAATGCACCCGGTTGTTTCTAGTTGTTGCAGGCTGATTCAAATCAAGACTTTCATTCATGCTACTTTGTCAGTAGTTCATGGACAGAGTCTACCTTCACTCTCATGGTTTTTCTGAAGCTAGGATGTCTATCCTTGACATAATCTTTGTACTTAATTCTTCCTGCTGTCACAAAGATGCGTCGATGTGATTTTGCTGCGGTTATTCTTATTTGAGACTGGAAGGATTCAGCTATTTCTTGAGCAGTTTTATGCTACCTTGTCTCCTTTTAGAGTGGAGAGGAATAGTTACAGCCCTTCGAGATGCGTTTTCAGAAGGCAGTTGGCTGTATAGAGACAGCAAATACTCAGACAATGCACTTAAAACTCCTGCTTGACTACAGTTGACTACAGTGCTTTAATGGGTTGTTTCCTGGGTTGAAACACAATTAACAGCTTGGTCCACATGAGGAAAACTGAAGGGGACCAGACCAAATGAAAAGACTTGGACTTATAAAAATAATAAAAATGAAAGTGATTTAGCTTATCCAATTTTTGCTTTACTTTCTTTACTACCTAAACTTGTTTCTAGTACCTAGTCCTTTGGTATTAAAAACACATCTTACGTGGAATTTGGCACAAGCTGATTTTATTGATCAAGGTCAGTTTTCAAATGACTATTATTTGAACTAGATAAGGCACCTATATATAATAATAAGAAGTAGTAGCTGGGGATGTTAAAAAAAAAAAAAAAATCGTGTTGAAGCAGCAGCATCTTATTTTCAAGTCTGTGTAATTCCAGGCCGTAAACTCCATACTGTATAGTTTATCTGTTTCATCTGATTTTTTTTTTTTCAAATATGAGCTGGTAATAAAAGATAATTGCTTAATGTGTATGTTTTTTTCGAAAGCTGGTAATGAAGTAAGTTTTAAGATCAGTCCTGTGAAAGTATTGTGCCTTTTCTTAAAGTCCCCAGAAGTCATAAGTCACAGCATTAAAGAAGGTACGACAGCATTAACTTTCCATAATCCTTGTCAAGCAGCTGCCATACTGGTGGAACAATTTGTATGTAAGTGCAGGGTTTTAAAACAGAAATTGATATTGAGGTTACTGGAAGAGGGTTACTTCCACAATTAATTATACATTTATCACGCACACAAGAGGTGAAAATGAAACAACCAACCAAACCTTCATATGAATTGTCTGCTGAAGCATGTTTTCCTCCTGTCTTTTATTAGCATATTTTTTCATCCATAATAAACTTTCTTTAGACATGAAATGTGAGGTTTTACACACATATTTGTTTTCTTCACAGAGAGGAAAAAACCCCAAACTTCTCAATCTTAAAACTATGTCATTAATTTGTAATGGAAGTATGTAATGAGTCATAAGTATAAAAAAGTATACCTTAGTGCTAAAGATCTGAAAGACAAGTGCACTGTAAAACTACCAGTACTTTTTTTGAGGGTATCGGTTGAAGACCTGGTCCTTCTTGAGCTATTGTGAGAGATTTGTTTTTCAGTTTGACTTTGTTGCCAATGGAGTTATGTTATTTAAAGAAAAATAGGTAGGGGTGATCCCGTTGTGTGAGCAGGCACAGAGGTGCAAACCAGAAACTTCTAGAAACAGAAAATTAAGCTGTATCTACCTTAGCTCTACAGCTGGAGTTGTTTTGAAGCAGGACCCGTATTTGTTTGTCTCGTGTTGGTTTCTGTGTGCAGGAAAAGTAACCCAAAGTATCTGCTATGTAGACACAACCTGAAAGACTGCGGAGAGCATCAAGGAGGCAGCGAGGCTCTTGGGGAAGGGAAGACCCTTCAGGTGGGTTGCTCAGAGGCATTGAGTGAACTGTAGCCAAGCCTGGGAGCAAAGAACCAGGTCTGTAAAGGAATAAACCGTATTTCTTCTTTTTTTTTTTCTAATCACTTTGACTTTTATCTATTTTAAAAGCATTTTTGTGACTATTTTGTTAATGCATAGGTTTAGTGATCTTAGAAGCTGCAGGTTTTCTTTGGGAAGCTCTCTTGAAACTCTAGCCAAGTCTGCTTCGAAGCCATTACTGACTTTGTTTTCCCTTGTACCTCTGTCTGTGACAGTCTTGTGAAAAAGGAAGGAACGCTGTTGTCCCTTTAGGATGTTTCTCTAGTTTTCCTCTTAATGGGTCATTCCATGTACTATTGAAGTCAATGAGCAATTGATTATGCACTTGTAGAGTGCTCCTTGGGTAAGTCCAGCCCACTTCATTAAGACTTGTGTTTTATTTTTATGCAGGAAAACACCATTCGTTATAGTACATATTAACAGTTGGGCAGTTCATGAACCTCTTTTTCACATGATCTGATCACAAATCTTGTTTAAGTATAGGATACTAGATATGTTATAATTTGTTGTGGTTGGTAATATGAGTTTCTGCTCACCTGTTAATTATTTGCGTGTAGTGCACTTGCATGTGTATTTCTCCATGAAGGACATTTCTTTTAAAGTATGAATTTACATGCCTGCTTGGTGTTAAGATCAATTTAGAATGTGTCTTTGCCCATACTGGCTAAAGAGTTGTAAAGTTTGATTCTAAACATGTATATTTCAATTTTAATTCCCAGAGAATGCATTAGTATCCTGAAATCATTACTAATGCCTGTATTAGCAGGCATCATTACTGATTCATCTTTTACTGTTTAATAATGGGAAATACTTATTTCTTATTTTTGGCAGTGCTAACATTAATGTTGTTTTCTGTGGTCATCTCCTGGTTATCTTGCTCCAATATATTAGACATACAATTCCTGACATCTCACTTCTGGTAAGCTGTCTGAATTTCTGCAGAGTAAAGAGAATAATTGATTCCTAGAACAGTCCTAAAAACAACTCTTTTTTTTTTTTTTTATGGGAGGGGAAAAATTCTCCCTTTGGTATATAGAAGCTGAAAAATTCTAATTTTTCTTGTGGCAAACCCCAAATTTTGAAGAAATGCTGCCTCTAGCCCCCAGCTTCCAACATCTTTAGATTAATTCTCAGTATCTTTCTGCTTAAATTGACACGGAAATTTAGATAAACTGTACTTTTCACATTTTAAAAGCTATACTGTAAGGTGTCAACATTTAAAAGTGAAAGTGTTACTTCCAGAGCAAAACTGTTATGTGTTAAAAAGAGAAACAGAGAGAGCAAAAAAACCAAAATAGCTGAAGAGGGATCATTTCAAGTTCATGAATAAAAGTATTTCACATGGTTTCTTGCAACAGAAGAGGACAGATACCAAAGTAACACTCTTAGAGAGGAACTGTCTGGATCATGTGTATTTCCTAATGATGATACAGTCAAATGTTGGAGAAAGATATCTTATTCTTTCTTCCTATGCTGCCTTCCCTTTAGAACATTTTTTTGCCAGCTCATAAACTGTCTGAAGACAAAAAAACATCTCCACAAGTTCAAACTGAAAAGAGGTTTAAAAAGTACACTTAAACTTTCCTCTTCTGTCCCCTTTATCCTTATAAAATCATTTTACATTTTTTGGTTTCAAAAAAGGGAAACATTTATAAGCAGTTCATTACCAGACATTTGGAATGAACAATTTTTAACTGCCTTACCTGTCTCAATAAAAAGGAAGTTTGTTTCTTCTGTTATGAGCAACTTAAAGGGGGTCGTTGCAGTTCTAGAGAGGTCTTCAGTTTTGTCTTCTAGAGACTAAATTTAGACTTTTGGATTTGTGTTAAAATCTTCTGTTAGATTCAGCCAGATGGCAAATGACAATGAAGTGTTAACAATCCTCTCCTTCTCCCTCTTCTGTCGTCTTTTTATTGCAGACCATGTATTCATTTCAGTGTAAAATTGTACTATTTACATGCAAGTTCACTCAAGGGCTGTGCTTGTCCTGGAGTTGGATGTTTCTCCATATGGAGTAGGAGAACTGTGTCATTTGAAAGCCCGTTACCTTGGCAGTGGGGTTGAGCAGCAGCTATTTTCTGTGCAGTTTTCCTATGATCAATGACTCTGCACGTTTATCTTGGTGAATTTGTTCAATCACTTGTCCCCGCGTGGAGTGGGGTCACTCCTCCTGTGGACTGGTCCAATGCCCCTGGAAGGGCAGAGATGAAGAGCTAAATTAGGATTTGAGGCTTCTGAATTCAGATGCCTGGCTATTTAAAGAACTCTTTGGAGAATGAGTGCTACATGTAGGTATAGCTAGATCCTTAGCGTCCTGAGGGAATGGATGGGAATGTTTATAGTTGCAAAATTATTCAGAATAATCAGAATCTAGATGTCCTCAAGGAAGTTTTGGGGGAGAATCTTAAATATAAGCCAGGTGTAGGGGGAAGTCTCATGACAGGTGGAGTTCTTGTTTTAAAAATATAAATTAGTGCACACTGGGAAAAAGTAATTTGCCACATATACACACTGAATTCTATATTAAGTAACTTGGGAAAACAGTGTGAGTATTAATGAAATGAAAACTGTGAAGAAACCGCTGGACTAAGAACTAAACCAAAAATTAGTCTACAATAAAAAGAGATCTAATCCTGTTTGATCACTTGATCTTAAACACTGCTAGCTGTTGGTTTGGGGTTTTTTTTTTTGTTGTGGTTTGTTTGTTTTTTCCTTAAATCACACATTGCTGTACACTAGGGAAACAAAGAGAAGGAACTCAAAGCCTGTGGTCACCCACCAGCTGTGTCGTCACTGAGGTTGTAGTGGCATGGTGAATGTTTTGGAGCTTACCGGACCCTGTGAGGGGTGGTACGGGGTCTGTAGGGAGATGAGGTGGGGGTATGCACGGCCCCAAGTGCACAGGTCCCTGCTGTGCCATGGCTGCAAGGCCTGATGAGAGGTCTGCATAGGGCCAGAGGGGAATGGGTGACTCCTCCAGACCAATAAAATGAGGCGGTTGAACAATTGGAACACAAATTTTGAAGATAATTACAATGAAGAGCAGCCTTGAATGGCTTAGGAATCAAAATTTTAAAAAAAGCAGATAAGGGGAAAATCCAGATGAGAAAAAGGACTGAATCAAAACTGAGCCTCTGGTTCATACTCCAAACAGCTTTTTAATGGGCTAGGTATGTGAAGGACAGTCTTTGGGGAAAGGCAGTTCTAGGTCTTGAATTTGTACTATCAGAAAATATTGAATGCAGTCTTCTAGCTCTTCTCCAGTGAAGGATGCTGACTTTCTCTGTATGACTTTTGTCCATCCAAAATACAGGATTACTTTAATAGGTACCAGATTGATACATGTAAACTGACAATGCATCTAACTCGAAGACGGCCCTCAAATTAGTACTGGAATCCAGAAATACAGAATTTCTCGAATATAATACCTTTCATATCTCTTGTTAGATTTCATCTATGAGATGGGCCCAGCTGGAAACTCAAGTGAGAAATGCTTCATATTTGAGACCTGCAAGGAAAATCTGAGCTGGAAAAGAAGTAGCTACATTTCATTGTATCCTATTTTTGTTTGGTTTTACATGGTATTAATTACACTTTTGCTAAATTAAACATGAATACACAGCTGTTATTTCTAGTGTAACATTGCTACAGTGAACAGTCAATGATAACTTGTCTTTGGAACAAGGGATGTCAAGAGCCGTTTTATTCCTATTCTGTGTATAAAATAAGAACGCTAATTTCCATTGGTGCAAGATATTGCCTCTCTGAGGAATGCATATCTATCTTTGCAGGCTGTGACTTCTGATCATTAAAATTCAAGGTGTTTGGAAAAATTAGTAAAAAAAATAAAAGTGTTGTTTTAAATACGTTTTGCTGAGGTAAAGCTTCTGTCGTGCTATTAAAGTCCAAATTGACAAATATGAACAAACCATCATGCACTTCGAGGACAGAAATAGAAAACTACAAAAAAGTATAAGGGACTATCTTTTTAACTATGCACAAGAACACTTCATGTGCATGTGAATATATTGTCAGTTAAGAGAAACACTACTCGATTTTCTTTTCTCCTCTATTTTTTCCAGGAAGGGTGAAAATGACATTTCATACAACAAATAGTTCAGTACTGTTTTGTTTTTTTTTTTTTCAAAGCTGTAATTGTTTTCTTTCTATGTTGTTATGCTGTAGCATAATTGTCTTCACTATTTCCATTTTGCACACGGTAAAATTATTAATTCTTTTAAGAATGCTGCTGCTTGTGCAATAAATGGTATATCTGTGAAGACTGAGTAGGTATAATAGCTTAAAAAGTTGTCGATATATAATTATTTATCAGCAAGCCACTGTTTTGAATTTGGTCGTTATGCAGATACTCTGTAGTGAATGAAAGTGGTTGCCATTTGCTAATGTATGTAAAATGAACTGTCTTGGTTTGGACCCTAATGAACAGGGAAAGCATGCAGTGCTAACTCAGTGCATAAATGTGGAAAAAAGTTTGCACTGCTGTCATCACCGTAGCATCTTACTCCTATTTTCCTTGCATGGGCTCCTATTTTCCATATCACTGGTGCATTATGCCACCCTGGCACTAGAAGATAATACAATTGGGACATCTTTTTTCTGTTTTTCCTTTCCCTTTTTTCTTTTTTTTTTTTTTTTACGTGCAATGTTCTCACCCTACTCTGCCTCCCTGTTTCTGTGATGGTTTCCATTCTCAATCTTTTTAGCTTAGGTAAAAGTACTAAAAACCTATACAGCCCATACCTTACTGCATGTCCTTGTTTCAGCTCTGTTAATCTTCACTGGGTTTTCTTATCCTTTTCCAAACCCAAAAGCTGCTCAAGTTAATTGGAGTCTCTTCCTGTACTTAAGCAAGCTTTCAAACAAAAAAGTCTTTCATACTCAGAGAAGCATTACATCTCCATGGATTCATAACTCTACTATGTTGGCATGTCCTCTTTAAAACTTCCAGGTTTCACTGTGACAATCTAATCTCCTCCTCTCTCTTGAATGAAGAGAGAGGCAAAAAAAATTCAATTTAATGTTCACTTCAGTTCTTATGGAAATGAACCCATTTATCCACCTATACATGACCATATTCTCCCGATCTACAAATGGAAACTGAGAGACAGGAGGCTGATTTCAAGAAAAGTGGTAAAGGCCTTCAGAAAAAGAAATCTTCTGGTATGGTCAGCACAACCTGATTTTTTTCCCATGGAGACCAGTCTTGCTTTGCAAGAGGTTTTTTAGGTCAAAAATCCTGGTTATTTTCAAAGTGATTTAGACTAGCAAATGATCAGAAATGTAGTCCTGAGAATAGATCTTCATTATGTCATAGCGAAGAATTGTGATGCCTCACGCTAGGCTTGGTCCTCTATTGGCACGTGACTGCTATTATGGCTGTTAAAGAAACACCTTGTCATAGCTGTATCATATTTTAATAATTTTACCTGACTTGTAATCCAATCTGGGTTTTGTTTTTATGTCACAAATGTGTGATAAGTGATAGGTAATCCTGATGCTTTAAAGAGCAGCCATTGCACCAGGCCGATGTGCAAGATTTTTGAAAAATTTCTTACATACAAATATGTAAAAGGTGTTTGTAAGGTGGGGGTGGAATAGAGTGTGGCAAGGATCTTAAAATATTTTGATCTTCTCTGTACTTTGCATTAAGAAAGTGCTGAATGTACTGTATTACCCCCCCCCCCCCTTAAAAATATTGGGTTTGTCCTCATTTCCATGTTTTTGTGCATTAGCTGCCACTGGAATCAGAAATTCAGAATTAAATTCAGAAGCTTATTCATAAAAAATATTATTTCTGATTTTTCAAGGAAGTCTTTTGTAGTTAACATATTAAAAATATGTACCTTCAGCTGTTTGAAAAGCATTCTTTAGAAAATGGTGGTCAGAATTGTACGAATGGAAGTGTACATTGGATAGGACAAGTGCAGAGAAATAGCAGCATGAAAATCTGTCTTTTAGAATTTTCTCCTCCCACTCATATTTGAAATCCATGATGGGGGAAAAAATTGATCATCTTTCCTCCTCTGCGTATTTTCTTTTTTATGAACAGCCCACTGTGCAGTCAATTTTTTTTGAAGATCAACACCTGCATTTTTCAATGCAATACCTAATATATTTCATAAATTTTAACATAAGACAGAACAGGGAAGATGTGGAAATGTGGAAAGATGTGTCAAAGTCACTTGGTTTCCTGGCCAAAACCTCTGTGCCTTGGCTGTTAGATTGTGTCCCTATTTCTTTTCTTGTCATATGGAACAGGGAAATCTTAACTCTTGTAATTGAGATAATAGGAAGCCTTACTAAGTAGCTCTCATGTAGTTTTCAAGGAGTGTTTTCTTAATCCTTGGATCTGTCACCTTCTATTGATTTTGTAGGTGGATATCCAGTTTCAATGAATACCAGAAAAATAATTAATCTCATGTTCTGTAGCTGTTGCATTCTATTCATGCTCTTGTTTTCCTGCTAATAATCTTTGTACCAATTCATAAAGCAGAAGTTATGAATCCCTTGAACAATTCCTGTCAATTCTTGCTTTGCTACCAGTATTTAGATAGAAACAGCCAGTGATTAAGATAAGCTGCTACAGCCTAAGGCTGGCTCATGGAGGCCCCCTTACCTTGGTGAGCCTTTTCTCATAAAAGTAGTAGCTTTGAGATCTTTTAGTTGCAAATTTCTTTCTCAAACTGGTATTTGGCTTATAGGTTAAAAATCAAGAATCATCCATGTGTATAAGCAGATATAGCTCAACATAATACAGCTAAAATTGTTATTGTTATTTAACAAGAGTGGATCTGCAAAAAACTTGACAAAAAAAGATCCTCAGTTTTAATATTTCTTTGAAGCAATGGTGGCTGTTAATGTTAATTAACACAATGTAATAACTAAGATTCCAATAAATTTTTTTCATAGATTTTCATGCAAAGTAGCTAGACAGTCTCATATTTTTCTAGATGAATTACTAACAAATGTGTACTATTAGTAGATGGGGAAGCAAATATGTATCTAGCAATTTCCATGATTTTCCTGTATAAACCAGGAATATTTCCTATTTTATTATGCAACTCCCGTTACATCACCATCTGTAATATTATGCTGTGGTATCAATAGGTTAATATCTAGATGAAATTACTTTATGTAAAGTAAACACAGATAAAACCTTTCCAAATATATCTTAGCTGCACTTAATCACTTATTTAAGATGCATTTTCATTCTATGAAGGCACCCAATATAAACTGTGCCCTATAAGAATGATTAGGAAAGTATTTATGATGTATGTTTATAAGACAATATGCTTCAATTTAAAGGACTGATATTTCCTACGGAAAAGCTTTATGTTGTCTGGAGAAGCTGATAAGGAAAAAGTTGAATTCTGATCAGAAACTTGAGGCAAGGACCAGCAGTAAATACTTTTTGTTTAGAGAAATGGTGGGAAACAAAAGTCTAATTACAGCTCCAATAGTTGATGAGTGCATGTGCTGATTTCACTGAAAACGATATTTGTTCCCCCTTTCTAGTCTAGATAAAAGTATGATTGGGTATCATATTCAGAGTTTGTACTTTTGCAGGGTACAAGTAATAATATTTTGTTGCACCATAAAGAGGGGAGAAAATGATAATAAAGATAATTCAAATAGGAACAGCAGGAAATAAAAGATTCTGTAGTGTCAGTGCAAGAAAATACTCAGGGTTGCTTGTGAAGGAGGATGACGGTATGGCATGAGAGTTGTTTAGTAATTTCAGGTGGCTCTATCTGGCCATGACTATACCTACACTGACTCTAGCACTTGGCTGGCAGTTGGGCATCCTATCTGTCTATTTGTGACTGTAGAAATTGTATTTGGGAATCACTGAAAACAAATATTCATCAAATAGTCAAAATTCATATTCTGGAGCATTATAACCTCTGAAAAATAATCAGATAGAATGGATCTCTGTTTTACTTTGAAAGATCATAATTCCAGTAGTCTAGAAAATGGAGTTCCTTGAGGTGAAGTAGTTCTTGTATATGTAGATTACCCATGAGTGATTTTCTTTTTCCCCCAGAAGATAAAATGTGATTTAGTTTTAGTAATACCCAGACATCGACTCCTAATGGTTAAAAATAGGAGGATTTTATTATGATCATGGGCTGCTGAACTTCAATGCAATTGTTTACATGAGTTTTAATAGCTGGCTGCGTCTACTTTTGTGTTGTGCAATTCTAAGACTTCCAATGGGACTTTATGACATTTTTTGTTACTTCTTTCCAGATTGTTTATTAGTTTACTGACATTTTACCCATTGTACATTTCAGAGGAAAACACAGCTCAATATATTTCTGTGAAATCAGAGAATGAGCAGGCTTGAGAAATAGTTGCGAGTGAATAATATAAAACAATTTTAGAAAGGCATTATGTTGTAATGGCAATTAAAATTCCAAATGCAAAAAAGGAGCTGAAAGCTAGGCTTATAAACCCTGCCTGCACAAGTTTAAAGTGCCTGTGTTATAAAAAATGGTGAAAGTTAGAAACAACAGCAAAATTATCTCTTTCTTTCTTCCACAGTAATAGTCCATAGCTGTATTCAAAGCAATCTCATATTATTTTGGTGAGCAATAAACATTTCAAGTTTTTTATTCCTGTTAGTTCTGCAGAGCCAATGAGGCAAAAAGGGAGCGAGTCTGACTGCACATCACCATCATTGAGAAAATCATTAAGCCTGTTCTGATTGCCAATCTCTTTACACTAGTAATAAGCAGCTATAGTAACAATAAAGTCATAAAGCTGCACTGACGGACTACTGATACAATGCGAAGGCAGCTAATTTACCAGGCCAAATTCTGTATTTTCTTGTGTACTTGTGGTCTGAAACTGTCCCTCTAAGGCTAAATAATAAGGGGAAAGAGCGGAGCTTTAGTGACTAAGGTGGGGCCCGGTACTTGTTTTTTCACCTGTATCCCAGAACCATGGAGACGCACAACTGAACTCTTTCCATCTTATGTGTACTGAATGGCCTTTGTTTAAAAAATGGTGGATATGGCTCTTTCAGGATAGTACCACCTATTGGATCTATTCTTTTGGAAGAGGAGTACCTGGTAGAGTGTTGCTGTGCATGCAAGTCTGATAAAGATAAGGGAAAAACTTTGCCATTATCTTGAAATTGCTGCAACCTCAGGCTTCCTAATTGCAGGCATTGTAGTAGAGGTGTTAGGGTAAAGTTTTCAAACAACCTATTTCTTAAATCAAATTTTATATGCAAATATGTAGATATGCGTGTACACACATATATTGCAAATATATTTTTGTAATCAGGGAAGCCCAGAATTTAGTTATATTGTCCAGCAAGTCACTGGCATAAAACTGGCGAAACAAGCAGCATTAAAATGGGATTGTATGCAGAAGGAGGAAAAGGCAATATTTATTGATTTATTTAAACTAAACTGGCAAGAATAGTAACTTGCTATTTTGAAGACGCTTTCAACAGAAAGGCTCCAAAAATCTTTTACATATAAGCTAAATGACAGAATGGTGCAAGTTTGGCTTCGTCTTCTGGCAGAGGAATTCATGAGAAAACTTAGCCAGGCTTTACAAAGCAATGAGGATGCATTTTGTTTTACTTTCTCCATTGACAGCATAAGAAGCTTCTGAGCTTATTCACTAGTGCACTTCCTTTCATAGGGAACAGTAGGGCTCTTTTCTGTGATGAGGGCAATTAATGCAGCCAGAACCTCTTACTATTCAGGAAAAAAAAAAACCAAACCAGAAGATGATAATTCACATGAACTTGTGCACCTGCATAATTAACCTATTCTAAAAAAACCCCATGGTTAGAGTAGACAACTCTGCAAATACCAGAGGGGATGGAGGTGACAGAAGAGATACCTAAATCTTTTAAATTGTCTCTATCTACTACAGATGGAAACAAAAGAGAGAAGCCCACAGAAAGCACAGAGAATCAGTGAAAGGACATTAGAAGATAAAGTCAGCATTTTAACTGCTAAAAAGTTTTCTGTGGGCTTTTTTTTTTTTTCCTCCTTTTATGGGCAAAAATTCTCATCGCAGTTGATTTTAAAGGGAAGATATAGAGAATGCATTCAATTTTTATTAAAAGGGGTTAAATGTAACTTATGAAGTTGAGAATTTGTGAAATGTGATAATTTAGGACAAAGTCTGACAAAATAATTGCATGAGAATAGACATGAAATATGTACTGGGAGACTGAGGTTCAGCAGTTAATCTAGTTCTGGTAAATGAATGTATTACTTCTACTGCAAGTCACCACAGTTGCTTGAGTTGAGTTGTTTGTGCTTAATTGCTTGGCTCTGATGAGAATGGTTAATGTAGCCACTTGCTTTATGAAGCTGCTTGGCGGTAGGAAGGTGTCTAAGATATAGATATATAAAATTTCCCACTTGATTAGTCTGTAGAAAAACAAATCCTGTTAGGCTGCCTCCTGTTATGTGTGAAAGGATGGAGATTAAATAACGTTGTTTTCAAATTTTCACGGACTGAGGTGAACAGCTGGTTTGTGTGAAGGGGAAAATTTTGGATGGGTACAAGCCAGCCATTTGACTTGTCCTCTGGAACAGGAGGGAAAGCAGAGGAAAAAATACGTCTGAGCTCCTTTCTTTCTTGGCTTTTAATGGTGTGATGCAGGTGCGCTCTACCCTTGCTAGGATTAGGGTAGGTATGCCATGTCAGACCAGAACAAAGCAACTACATTCAAATTGCTTTTGCATGGTGGGGAGGAGGGAGGGGCATAAAAAAAAGCCACCAGAGAGGTCTCTTGCTCTGCCCTCTGGTTCTGGCTCTATGAGTGGGAGATGTCATCCTCCTGCTGCTTATCGGAGCTTCTGCAGCTCAACAAGCTAAAGTAGCGTCAAGTGCGCTACAGCTACCGGAGGTCTCCCAGGTTTTCCTGAATTTAAACCACCGGTAAAACAGGTATTTGCAGGTCAGCTGCTTGGGTAAGGAGCGCTCACAAAACCTTTTTGTAGGGTTGTGAGGTGTCACTAAGCTTCAGCAGAACAGCAGCCACGCAGTGGTGTCTTCCCCTGCTAGTGCTTGAAATTATCTTGGTCATTTCCAATCTGTTTATGCACTCAAGTATCAAGCTTTTGATACTCATTGGGTTATCATACCCCAACCCCTTCAGAACTATTCATGGAGTTAACGTACTCTAAACCCTTATTTTGAAAAAGGTTTCAAGAATAATCTAAATTTTCAGAAGTTATTAAGAAACTTCAAGTTTTCATTGAATTTAGGTCAATTTTTTGATTGTTTGCTGAAAAATGCAGGATCCAGGGCTAAATAATCTGCAAATTCAAGTTGAATTTAAAACAAATAATCCTGGCTGGAGAAAAAAAGGAAGCTTTTTAATGTAGAAAATATCAGAAATTAATTATATAAAGATTAAAGAATATTAAACTACAATACAAAAATAAGATTCCTTCTCAATAGAACTCTTTTCTGACTTTTTTTGGCAAGGAAGAAAATGGAAAAGTTAATCTAAGGCCAATTAAAAACAAATTCCTTCAAATACCCTTCTTTCAATCAGAAACTTGAAGGAAAAAAAGTTATTCAGTATACTTTACTCCTAAGTCCTAGTGACTTTCTATGGCTTTAAGTTAAGAAATCACTTAAGTATTTTTGCACTTTTTACAGTTAACAATTGGACTGAAGTGTATATGCCTACCGGTATTCAGTTTGAACACTTTAAATATTTAATATGCTTAGAAATATTTGATTATTTTCCTATGGTTGTTACCTACTATCTAGTAATTAGCTGTGTAATTCATCAACAAATTAAAGATTTTTTTTTAGGTTAATACTCTGCAAAAATATTTTCTTTTCATTCCAAATTATTTAAATGATTTTTGTTTTTAAATCTGCTGCAGGGCTGATCCTGTATCTGACTTTGTACTTCATATTCAGACTCCCTCAGATGCTTTTTGCTTTCCCCATGTATTTTGAAAGAAAAGTTCCTCACAGAGTAATTTTTCATCTTTGGTTTATGTATCCAAGGTTGCAGTTGGAACAAGCTCCCTCAAGTGAAGAGTTGTTTTGCTGGCAAACAGTAACTGAAATCGGTGATGGAACACAATAAGCAATATACCAGTTAAAGTAAAGTGGAATTTAAATTTAAAAAAAGCTCTATTACGTTTCTGGCTCATTGTTCTCTAAAGCAAAGAAAATCAATGAATAAATACTAATGAAGCATTGCTAGCAGGTAGGTTTCTTGTATTTTCTTTTCGGATTGCAGTGAATTTCCTTGAGTGGCTCCGCTGCCCATGGGAAAAAGAATAGAAACAAAGGTAAGCAACAGTTATATATTAGTATAATAGTTGAGCTTGAAAAGTGTGTGGGTTTTGTAGGCTGCTTTCATGTTTGACATCATTTGTCAATGGATTAATAAATGTTGGTGGAAAATGTTTTTATTACTTTGTGACCACCAATAGCATTAGTATTGGTCAATGTAAACAACCATAAAGCAGATGAGCATAAAAGGAAGAAGAGAGTTCTGGGAGGGACCGTCATGGGCAGCAATCCCATGCTGGGAGTAGTCCATGTATAAAATCATCATTACACAGACGGTCTGTGCCGGTATGCAGCTGGAAGAAGCCCTTAATAATAGGCCAGGGCACCAGGACTAAGTAAAAGGGAGGAGAGGGAAGGAAACAAAACAGTTTAGAACAGGAAAATAAGAAGTGCAGCACTGTGGTTTTGTTTTTTTGTTTCCCTCCCCCACACCCCCCCCATGGGAAAGGCCAAAAAAACCTCACATGCTTTTAGAAATTACGGTGCATTATATACTGTGTAGAATTCTTGCAGCTATTTGGCATGTGAATAAACAGTGTGACAGGTATAAATAATTATGCTTGAGCCAAGGTTACCAATAACTCTCCCAGATCCCACTAACCACTTTTGATTTTAAGTGAAGTTTTGCATTCGGATTGTCATTTTTGTTATACTTCAGGAATCATACCAATTCCAAAAAGCCGACTGCAGTAAAATAACCTTCAGCTTGGTGCCAGCTTAGATCTCTGCCCATGGCAGATTGATAAAATTGAGGTGTTAAGAGCACAGGACAGAGGACTAGATATGAAGAAAGGGGGGAGGTGTGTCCCTCCTTAATGAGAAGGATTGCAGGATTTTAGCTGAACTGTTCTTATTCACAGTGTCTGCTTGTCTCGGGAAGGATGAATTTGTCAGACTTCAGGTGATTTAAGAGAGGTAGGCTTAGAAAAAAGACACACACATATCAGCAGAATTGCTGTCCCCAACACATAAATAAACGTTTAGAAAAAGAAGACTTCTTTTAAATGGAAAACCAGGTCTCTTCCTGGTCAGGAAGCAGCTAACTAGCAAGAGCTCTCTTTTATAATTTATTTCAGCCCAACAGACTAACAGTAGCCAACACAATCAGATAATCTGGGTGGAGAAGGAAACTGTATGTGCATCTTTTCTTTGTGAGATTTCAACTAATTACAGGCACTGGAAAATTATCAATTTCTGAATACAGTTGGTTAGAAGGGAATCTATAATTCTACAAGCGATCCGGTGATTTTGAAAATGCCAGCTTTGGATTTTTTTCTGATGAATTCTCCAGTCTGAATATTGACTTTTCTTTCTCTAGGAAAGTCCTTTTCTAAATAGCATTATGGATTAATGCCTTTATTTGTAAGCCACTGAGCAAACTTTAACTATGAAAATTCAAAGTATAGCGATTAGAGTGAACAAGCTTGTGGGGAAAATTGCTAAACAAAACAAATAATTTTCTTTCACTGAAATCTGGAAATACAAATATTTGAATTACTTTAAGAAGAGAGAAAGGGGAAGTTCTGAATCACACATACTTTTGGTTGCGCCCAAGATGTTAATGCATTCAGAGCAATTCTTTTGTGTCATTTGCGAGAAGAGAAAAGGTTTAAGTTTAGCCAAATCTCAAAATGCTTGAAGAAATACCGTACACAATATCTGTGCATAACCTGATAGAATAGTGAATTTTTACTTTTGCGATGTCTACATTCAGACCTAAATTTTAAATAGGAAGAAATCTGTGCTGAGGTGGATACTTTTAGTTCCTGAAAAATGATGATAGGATGATAGTGAGGGAAAACGTTCACTTTTACTTCCTATTTCTTTCCTAGTGAGTCTGCAGATTTTGCTAGTTTCCTTACTACGGAATATAAAAATGTTCCCATTTCCCATGGTCACAGTCCAATATTAACTTTCCCCTTGAAAATTTGACTAGCTCAGAGTCCTACATTAGCCCTATATGTTGTCTGGAATTACTGTTTCAAGCTTCCTATAAATATTTTTCCTCTACCTTGTCATTGGGAATACTAAGAGTTACCTTTCAAAAGTAAAGGAATAGAAAAACAATAAAAGTACAACATAAATATTGTTGGATGTGGAAATATGAAGTTTTTTTAGCCCAAATTAGGACTGCAAATGGCAACCTCTAAAATCCTGTTGCACACTCCTGTGGCCACGAGCGCAGTTGGAGAAAACAGTCTGAATTATTGAGCGCTGTGGTAACCTCTGGCTTCATTTGCAAGTGCTAAGAGCTGTGGCAGCAGTATACACAGTTTCCAAAACAAGGTCTAAATAGATAGAGGTAGTTATGGCACCTTCAATAGGGATTTAAATACAAAGAAATCGGATATGTGAGTCTGAAAGCTCTTTTATTTATTACAATGCTGTTGCACACTTAATGCTTTGAGAAGGATTTTATTACTATCTAAAAGCAGTTGTACATTAAATCTTCAAATTAGCTTCCGTTCTGCTTGAATATAAGTATATTCTCTACTGGGCAAGAGTTCAACAATACAGGGGAAGAAAGCTTTGAAGCTTTAGATGATACGATGACAGACTGCCAAGCTTGCTCTTGCAGTACACCAATTTACAGTTCACAAATTTACCTTAAGAGTCCTGATGAGAATTCCATGTGAATGCTTAGGATTTTTCTTCCGTTTTGCTTATGCTGCGTTATATTTTCCTGAATTCACTGCAGCGCTTTATGACCTAGCTTCCTTCATTTAAGCTTTGCAAGCCAAAGTCAAGCAAGTTTTGTTAAATAGCAGTTGCCTCTCTCTATGGGAAGTAGAACGGTGCCATTGTAATGCTCAACTGGAGGTGTTTCCAAGTAAGTTTATATCAGTAATCATCAGCTGGCCAGAGCATGTAGGGAGTTTAGCTTTGGTTAATTGTCTTCCAAAAGGAAGGACGAGGAAAAAAAAAAACCAGAGAGGATTCTCACAGACAGGAAAAATACACTCGGAAATGACAACTGAAAAAGTTGACAGGAAAAAAAGGAAATCTACCTTTCTCGGCTCTGCTAAAGCCCTTTCTCTTTCAGTGGTTTGCCCTACATATCTTTAAAATACTGCTGTCAGATATTCCTCCACCAGGAAAAAACATCTGTGAAATATCTAAACCCAAAATATTTCACCTTGAAATGCTACCTTGTTGCTTTCTGAGGCTGTAATTCAGCAATCAGGTTTCTATTCTCTTCTCTCTTATGGTCTTAGGTTAGGTTATATCTCCTGTGGTACCTAGCTGTCAGTCCTCATAAGGAGTTGGTGATTATAGTGGATCGGTGGAAATACGTGCATGGGAGCTAAGCCCACTGCAGACAATGGAAATATTGAGAAGCAGAAAAATAGATCCCATGAGGTATTATAACTGTGTGATATTTCTGTGGGGAAAATCTTTTAATGAATTAAAAATAAAACCATGGAAAGTTAGCAATTTGTGTTTAAAAATGTTGTTTAGTTGGAACCTGATGTTTTTACTGAAGAGCTATTTAGCAAACTGATTGGAAATATCTGATCTCAAATTCATTTTGTCTCAGGAGATGTCAAGAGATGTATGTGCCAAGACATGATCCAGAAATTATCTGGATCTACTCTGTCAGGAAAGCATATCCAGCTGCTGAGACCCAGCCATGGCACTCATTTCTCTGCTGGTGGTTTCACAGAGCCTTTTCCACCCCCAAGAGAGCAGTGATGGAGAAGTCTGCATGAAGAAAAACTGAAGGAGAATAAATTCTATTTCTTGTTGCTCCTGCATAGGGCCTTTCTGAATATTTGTGGCGTGTGTGTATGTGAACGGAGGGGATGGGATGCTGGGACATTGGATTGGAAACAAAGAGTAGCCAAGAGATTTGCACTAACCTGTTTATGACATTAAGTTTCCCCTTAGCGAGAAATAAGAGCTACCTTTGCCATGTCTTTACCTGTGTCCTCGGTATAACTGTTTTTCCTAAGGCCCTGATCACTGAAAATAGTTTTTATGAGAAACAAAAAGTCACCAAAACTGAGAAGTCCTTGATGCGAGTTTCCATATTTTTTTTTGTGTGTGTGTCCTTCTGCTTGCCTGATATGTACACTTGTTATCTGTATAGATTGAGGATAGACCACAAGAAGAAACTGTGATCTGTCAATGACGTTCAGCCATGGTTCCCAGTGCTGTTTCAGTTGCTCAGGCTGCCTTGGAGGGGAATACAGAGTGGGTGTCCTACACAAGGCAAGACAACCAATGCCAGTTACTGCAATGCAAAGAAGCAGCACAGCAAAAAGCTCCAAGGGGGCTGATCTGAGCACAGGCAGGCAAATAGGTGCAGATGCTGGTTTTCTCCCATGCTGCACTCCAGCAGGCCTTACCATAGCCTTCCTAAGGAAATATTTTCAGTGGAGTACCTCTTTGTGAAGAACCAATTTTGAAAGCTGTGCTAGTTAAACTATTTGTGCCCTTAGTAAGCAAGAGAAAAGGAAGACTGTCCTCTAGGCAAAATTAGGCCTTTTCAGTGGAAAAATCGTATGTGCTTTGTGATTGCCATGCATTCCCGTGAAGAACATAACCATATGTTGAAGGTCCATGTGACAGAGTTTGATTCTTGTGACGCAGTTGTTTGAATAAGTTTGAAAAAGACCAGGAAAACTGGAAATTACTTGAAGTTTTGGAACAGGCTTCTTATCCTCTCTTAAAATGTTTGGGATGCTTAAAGAAACATTTGTCTGCTAGGATGCTGGGGAAGGATGCCTGCATGTGTTCCATCACGATGAAGACATTGAAAGGTTTGGTTTTTAATGGCCGTCTGGCTGATTTCCTTTTTAATTGATTATTTTAATGTTACTGAGATTTAATTGTATTATTTATGGTATATTAGGGTGCCTAGAGCCTTGGCAAATCTCCTTTTCAGTTATTCTTTAAAAGGAAGTAGACGAGAATAGAATAGACTATTTCAGTTGGAAGGGACCTACAACAATCATCTAGTCCAACTGCCTGACCACTCCAAGGCTGGCTAAAAGTTAAAGCATGTTATTAAGGGCATTGTCCAAATGCCTCTTAAACAGTGACAGGCTTGGGGCATTGACCACGTCTCTAGGAAGCCTGTTCTAATGTTTGACCACACTCTCAGTAAGGAAATGCTTCCTCATGTCCAATCTAAACCTCCCCTGGTACAGCTTTGAACCATTTCCATGTGTCCTATCACTGGATATCAGGGAGAAGAGATCAGCACCTCCTACTCCCCTTCCCCTCCTCAGGAAGCTGTAGAGAGCAATGAGATCACTCCTCAGCCTTCTTTTCTCCAAACTAGATAAGCCCAAAGTCTTTAGCTGCTCCTTGTAGGACATTGCTTCCTAGCTCTGTCACCAGCTTTGTTGCCCTTCTCTGGATGCATTCAAGGACCTTCACATGCTTCTTAAATTGTGGGGTCCAGAACTGCACACAGTACTTAAGGGGAGGCCGCACCAACGCTGAATACAGCGGGATGATCCCCTCTCTTGACCAGCTGGTTATACTGTATTTAATGCAGCCTAGGATGGGTTTGCCCTCCTGGCTGCCAGGGCACACTGCTGGCTCATATTGAGCCTGCTGTCAACCAGCACCCCCAGATCCCTTTCTGCAGGGCTGCTCTCCAGCCACTCCTCTCCCAGTCTAGACTTGTGCCCAGAATTACTCCATCCTAGGTGCAGAATCTGGCATTTTGACTTGTTAAATATAATCCCATTAATCGTAGTCCAATGCTCCAATCTATCCAGATCCCTCTGCAAGGCCTCCTGTCCCTTGAAAGTCAACAGCACCTCCCAGTTTGGTATGATCAGCAAACTGGCTAATGGTGGGTTCAACTCCTGTGTCCAGATTGTTGATAAATATATTGAACAGAACTGGCCCTAGAATAGAGCCCTGAGGAACACCGCAGGTGACCGGTCGCCAGCCAGATGCAGCCCCATTCACTACAACCCTTTGAGTCGTGCCCTTCAGCAAGTTCTTCACCCAACGCACCGTGAACCCACTCATCCCACAGTTGGACAGCTTGTCCAGAAGGATGCTGGGAGGGACAGTATCAAAAGCCTTACTAAAATCCAGAAAAACTAGATCTACCACCTTCCCTTCATCCACTAGGTGGGTGACCTTATTGTAGAGAGGTATCAAATCAGTTAGGACTTCTCCTTTGTGAACCTCTGTTGACTGTGCGTGATGACTGCATTATTCTTTAAGTGCCTTTCAGTAGTACCTGGTATAATCTTCTCCATAATTTTTCCAGGTTAGACTAACACATCTGTAGTTCCCCTGGTTTTCCCTTACACCGTTTTTGTAGGTTGGAATAACATTGGCTAGCTTCCAGTCAGCAGGGACCTCCCCAGACTCCCAAGACCTTTGGTAGGGGACAGAGGGGGGTTCTGCCATAACATCCACTAGCTCATTCAGAACTCTGGGATGAATTCCATCAGGCCCCATGGACTTGTGGACATTCAGCTGATACATCTGCTCCCTTACAATTTCAGTGTCCGCAAATGGAAAGCCACTGTTTCCACACTCGTGGTCCTCTGACTCAGGGAATTGGGCAGCCCAAGGTCTATCAGTATTATTAAATATTGGGGCAAAACCCACATTGAATGCCTCCACTTTTTCTTCATCCCTATTTGTTGGATTACCATCTTCAACAAGTATCGATCCAATGTTTTCTTTAGATCTCCTCTTGCTATTACCATATTTAAAAAAGCCCTTCTTGTTACCTGAAACAACACTGGCTAGTTTCAACTCTAATTGAGCTTTGGCCTTTTGTGTCTTCTCCCTGCATAAATGAACTACAGCTCTGTAATCTTCCTGCAAAGTCTGACCTTGCTTCTAGAGCTCATACAGTTTTTTTCCTCTTGAGCTCCGTGAGGAGTTCCCTGTTCAGCAAAGCTGGTCGTCTTCCCCCCTGGCTTGACTTACGACACACTGGAATTGCCTGTAATTGTAATATGTAAGGAAGTAAACAGGCAAATTTGTTTTTTACTTACTTCTGGAGCCCTAACGGGCATAAGTTACGACTGATTGTATCTTCAAGCTCTCATGTTATAACCAGAAGCAAAGAAAAAGCCCTCCCCAGGCAGATCTTGGGCCACCTGTAATGATCAGACACAGAGAATTAGAGAAAGAAAGTATTTTGTAATATGTGGGAAGTTTTATTTAGCTGACCAAACCAAGCTGCTGTTCCATCTTTTTTGAGTGTAATGCATATGCCCAAATTTTCAACTAACGGGTACTCAGGTATATAACAGCATTGTCATAGCACAGAAGCAAATCTTTCTCCCTCTTTTTTGGTGACTGCCTTGCAGCTTTGCTCTTTACTTGTGCCTGTGACAATCTTGTTTAGAAGGGGTGCCCACCAAAAACAGTACACCACTGCCAAAAATAAGTTGATGGACAGCATTGCATAAGCATCACAGATGATGAAGAGGACTAACAGCAAAGGGGTTAATTTTTTTTCAGTCAAGGCTATCATGTCTTTAAACAGATGTATGGGCCTGTAAGAGATCCCTAGATAAGAGCTTTAAGGTTTCAGAGACGATATACTGGAGGGATCAGATAATGACCTTAGTGTTAAAGAGGCTTAAGGCTTTAGCATTAGAGTAGATACAGAGACCACAAATAAAGGATTTTAATTTTGAAGCATCATAATAGAATTGAATAATGTCAGAAAACACCTTAAAAACCAAGACAGTATCACAAACTATGAAACTGAAAATGGATTGACCTGCCTTTTTGGTCCATAATTGTACAATCCTTTGCAAATTCTGCTTGCCAGTAATAGTATTTAATTTTTAACCTGGTTAAATCTGGTCTGTTGCAAGTTTAATTCCACTCCAGCCATGTGGGAGCTATTTTGTATTGCCTTGTAAGTGTTCTTTTTTTCTTCTTATTTTTTGTCTTCTGCAAAACCAAGTAGGTAATTCAAGTTATAAATTTATTTTGGTTACCTATTTCTCTGGGTTGCAAAAATGTCCTCCCAAGACTAGAGGTTTCATAAGTACATGTAAAGACTGTTCTGTAACTATAGAAATCTAAGCACAAACATGATGAACTTTTTTTCCTTGTCTCAGTTCTTCATTATTTGTTAGATACCAGTTACTGAGGACACACATAGTGGAAGGGTGGCTCCGTTGCTACTTGTGTGAATTTACTCAACTCTGTTGCATTCAATAGACCTGTAGCAACAAGAAAAAAACCCTATTTCCATATAGTATATCTGTTCAATGCTTTTGGTTTTATCTGTATAGCTTATTTTTGTCAGGGGAAAAATCTATTAATTTTTAAATAAGGGAATAGCCATAATTCGTGTTTGCTTCCTCTTCCCTTCTTTTTGAAAGTTGAAAACAGACCACCTGTAAAACAAACTCTGAAATGACTATGCCTTTTTTATATGTTATCTAGAAGCTATGCTAGGATCAGTTATCTATAGCTACTAGGTCCACATTCACGGTAGGGTGGTGTTTGTTTTGGGTTGGGGGGTGAGATGTTGTTGCTGTTGTTTTGGTTTGGGGTTTTGTTTGTTTGGGTTTGGGTTGTTTTGGGGTTTTTTTTGTGGTTTTTTTTTGTGGTTTGTTTTTGGTTTTTTTTTTTCAGAACAGGCTAAATTTCACCAAACAGTCTGAATAATTTAATAGCACATGATCATTAGAATTTAGAGGCAAACGAGAGGGCAGATGCACTATATAACAGCAAATACTGACATCATGTCTCAGCAGTCTAGGTGGTAGCTTATTGATCTTACTGTACATAAGAGACCATGGCTTGATTTCCCAGATCACCAGTTAAGCTGAGAATTGAAACACACGGTAATTAGCAGCCAGTTTTCAGATCTCAGTGTACTGAGCAAGCAAGTTAGAATAGCTGTCTCCTGGGGAGATGGAAAAACAAGTGAAGGAAATTAGGGAGATGTTGCTGGATTGCAACTCAGGGAGGAACTATCAAGTCTGATTCACAGTACCCATGGCTGAATTTCTACAATTTATGGCACTGGGGAACACTTCTTGTGAATACCATAAACTTAAAAATTCCTACACTTGTGCCCTGACAAATATGATTTCATGTGGCTGTAAACATCTTTTATTTGGGTTACTTTATCACACCAAGGCAGATCTGAATTATTTCTTTACGTGTTGACTACAACAGTATGCCAGGATCCCTACCACCAAATATTCATGGCAATGTTTGAAAGCTGCTGCCAGGCAAAGTCCAACACAGTGATTCACTTCTGCTTTGTTTTTCAGAGCTTCACTGGGACTCTGGTAGACCTGGAGCTGGCGTGCCCAGGTTACACTTCACTGACTGAAAATTTGAAGTGCCATTTGGGATCCTGGCCTTACTGAAGCTATTGGAAGCTTTGCCACTGACTTATTGGGGCCAGGAGTTTGCCCATTGTATGTAGAATCATATCAGAAAACCTTTATTTTTTTTCTTTTTCTCGTAAGCCAAAACTGTCTGGTCCTTACAGTAAGCCAGGACAGACATGACCCTGCACAGATCTTTTAAACCCCAACTCATTACTACAAGGTGTGCCTTCACATCAGATAGACACGCAAGAAGTGTCTTCAAGGCAGTCCTAAGTGGCAGGTTGTCCCTCTACTTAGTGCGTATGCTGGATCCTCAGAAAAGAGGGTTTAATAAATGGGGAAGTAATAAATTAAAGAAATCCTGTGCATCAGTTTTGTACTGGGGTTTTTGGGCGTTTGTGTGTCTGTTGGGTTTTGATTTGGGTCCCTCCCTCCCCCCCCCCCCCAGGTGTATGTTGGTAAATAATTTGAAAGAAACTGTGATTTATAGGAGGAAATGTGTATTTTTGAAATGCTCTAACTTGGTTTTCTCAGATTCTAAAATTTCTTGCACTGCCTGCTTGCCTATGCTGTCTACTTCTGAAGCTCTGCATCTCTGGAAATTTAGCCAATTATATTTTGATGCATAAACACTTGCCTGATTGCTCTGCATCCTCGTTTGCCTGTGTGATGGATTGAATGTATGGCAGCTGTCCCCAGAGGCCATCCTGAAAACAAGATGTTGCAATTCATGAGTTTATCCAAGTGAATAAAACTGAAAATATCTCATAAGTATACAGAAACTGATTTTTTTAAATTTTTTTTTCTCTTGCTCATGAAGAAGGATTAAGATGCAATAACTTCAGTCACACAGGGGTAACTTCTTTAAATACCTGAGCCCATTATAAAAATGTGGTAGTTGGGACATGCATTGTGTACTGATAGCAGGATGTCACCATGGACACCAACACAGAAAAGTCAAATATGATGAAGGGGAGAAAAGGGAAAGAGGAGAAGATGTAGTATCCATGACAACAAGTGGAAAAGAATGAGAGTCTAAAAAGTTGAAATCCCTGTGCTTGTCTGTATTATTAAAATGAAATTTGCAAAGTTATCTAACACATACAATATTATTTCTGTGCAGCTGGATTTTGTGCAAGTTGTCAGTGTCAGACAGGGACAAAGGAAGTTCAAATAGTGTATGCATCTTTTCTATTGTATTTGTATATCCCTGGAGTGATTGGTATGAAACCAAACCGCAGCTGGGTGAAGAGTGGAGATCAGATCCAGTTCTCTTTCTGGGTACATATGTACTTACACAAACCTGTCCTTAGCCTGAATGTCTGCATTGGCTAACGATGTGACGTAGCATATTGCAAATGCGTGTGACAGCCTCTAATTCGATACGGTTCAGTATGACCTGAAGTAAAACAATGACCTATGGGGAGATGAGTTGGGTGGCTTAATAAATAATTTTTTCTTCTGACGTGACAGTTCTCTTTCTGAAGCTTGAGTATGCAGTTTGAAGCAAATGCAATGGACAGAGAAAGAGTGACAGGATAAGTGCTTGTGCTATCTGATGCCCAGAGGATACTATACGTTTCTGTCTCTGTGAAATATTTTGGGCTGCTCTACATGCATCCAAATGAAACTGCTTTGCATTTGCTACATCATATTTGATTTGACCTATTGGAGCTCCAGCATGTAGTCCATGTGATATTGTAATGCCTTCTTGCAAGGGAATGTGCTTTGGGATTTGAATTGATGTTGCAGTGAATATATCATTGTAGAATTTCTTTCCTAAAATGTAACTCTTAAGCAGAAAACATTCTTGTACAAGTAGAAAATAGAAGATGTTAATTTTTTAAAGTTACACTCCATTTCATTGTAGAAGTATTTGTTAATATTGTTTAGTAAAAAAGGTGAAATAAAACCCCTGCTGTTTTACAGTTGAGGAATACGAAGCAGAGCTCCTAAAAACATTGGTGAATATATGCTTTTCCCTTATATTCAGTGAGAGCTTGTATTCCCAAACAGCATGGAACTTGAGACCATTTTTATTCAAATGCCTAATTGTGTCCCTGCATGAGCTAGATCCAAAACCCATTGAAATCAGTGGACAGAATCCACTGTCTTTCATTGGAATTCAGTTAAACCTTAAAAGCAGAATAAAATGCACAGTTGTGAAAGAGAGGTAGTTGGTGGGTGGAATCCAAATAGTCTGCCTGAAAAGAGTTTCAAATGAGACTTTAATGTTGACTGCATGCTATGAACATATTGCATAAGTTGTACCATAAAAATATGTTTGACCATACTTCTCATTTTATTTATATGTACTTGTTACCTGAATGACAAAATTTTAGACATATGAACTAAGAAGAAAAATAGAGGAAGTAGGAAGAGACTTAGGGCAAATATGCACTTTTAAAAATGTAATTACTAACCTGTATTTATTCCCTAATAGTTCTATAATGCAATGACTCTTTTAGAGTCACAGAAAAGAGCAGTTTTCTTTTAAAGTAGTATTTAAAGTTAACAAGTTTCTAATCACAAACCTTAGTCCACTTGTACTACACAGGTTTAACTGGCCCATATCAGGTGTTTACTTTGATGGAAGATCTCAGAAAAATAGCTAGGGATCACAAGAAGTGGGGTTAGTAATTCAAGAGTTGCTGTTAGGACCGTATATATATTGTTCACATACAGTAAAGCTTTTATACTTTCCTTGAATAGCCAACATTATGAGATCAGGGGAGATGTGGAAGTAAAATATTAAAGTAAATGTAGAAAGCTGAATGAAATGGGAGGTTTATAGAAAGGATATGAAAAAGAAGAAAGATGAAAAGCAAGAATAACAGCAATGTTAGTGGAATTCATTCCCAAAACAAGGAAGAAAGTAACTTTTTAGAAGTTGCAGTTATCATATGCTACCACCTGCATGAGAAGATAGGAAAGATCATAGTGAAGTCTTGGATATGATCTCCTTCACTTTGAGTTAAGACAATGAATGGGAGATAAGTACTAGTCTCATATAATTTCCAAAACCACATGAGAAAGAGTTTGCTTTTTTGGTGAAACTACCTCAAGAGACCTTTGTATAATTGATTTAAAGAGATACACAATTTACCATTCACAGTAATGAATGCAGAGAACTCAAAGCTAGGTCACATACTGAATGTTAATAGAATTACCATGTATAAGATGAGAAGCAAAACTTGAAAACTGGGATTTAAAATTAAACTTGATATTATAATGTTAACTGCTGTAATAAATGCAAATATTTTGTTTCTTAAAAATATTTTCTATAGAGTTCGGATTGTTTGGTAGTAAAGGCAACAGGAAGAAATTTAGGTACTATGTATTCAAGTCCTAATCTTGGCATAGATTGATCCCTGATGAAGTCCACTGGGGTCCCTGAAATCTTGGTCAGTTAAACTTCTTTTGGTTCACAGCAGATCCTTGAGGCCAGGATTTCACCTACATTCATAAAATATGCACGCTCGTATGCATACCTGAATTGAGGATAATCCACTACTTCTAAGCAGTATTGCTTCCAGGAAATAAACCCCTATACAACCAACACACTCAAAGAATTCCAAGGAAAATCATTGGCAGGAACAGGGAGTTAATTGAAGAGAGAAGGAGGGGATAATGGGAGATAATCAGGGACCTGCAGAGAAAACAGCATTAAGCTTTACTTTCATCTTCTCTCTCCCTTTTCCTACATTTACACATATGACCACACTATTTCTAACTACTTTTTTTTTACACCTATATAATGAGTTACAGGCAAACGTGTGTGTGGGTGTGCTTAAATTTACATTTTATTTAAAGATTGTGCTTGTACATAAATGTTTTTAAATCTTGGCTCCATACCTCATTGTAGGTATATTCTATGCCCAGTGTAAACGTCTGAGTGTGATTCAATTCTTTTAGTACTGTGATATCAAGCACAAAAATGGATGTTTTTACTTGAGACAGCCAAATAGATATAAGGAACCTTTTCATTTTTTTTAATATTTTAGTCTATTTAAAAAGTTACCATGTAATTCTAATTAGGAAGTACAATTGCAGAGTACAATTACAGGTACAATGTAATTATATGTGAGATCTTTGTAAAATATTTCCTTTTCACTTTTTCTGCCTATTTTTAACTGAAAAGGAAACAAAAGGGTTAGTGTCATCCTCCAACCTCTTCATTTAAGGTGAAACCAGCATAATCAGCAAGCGGCTGGGAGGGTATCAGCCAACCTGAAAATATGTCAAGAAGCTCTATATGAGTTTGTACGTGAGTTTACTTCACCTGTGCCTCAGATATGGCCACCTTTGTACAGTGAATACAAATCAATGGCATCCTTTTGAACAACTGTTGCTGATTGTACTTTACGGTTTGAAAACTGAAGATAGCAAATTAGCAGCATATATATGGACTGGATATGTTTGCATATGTTCAGTAACACTGTTCTTAGCATCTTTGGCTGATTTCTTTATAGCCTTGATTTTTGTACAAAGAATTGTTACACAAAGCCTTGATACTCTGAGGAAAAGTTGTAGCTCCAAGAGTGTGCAAAGCCGTACTGTATAACAGAAGTTTGAAACATCTGTGTATGTGAGTTTAAAAACCAACTGGGAACTCGTAGAGTTATACACATTTCGCTCGTATAAGCAGCTGGAAAAGAAATCTTTCTGGATCTACTTGAGTTTGCACTTTGTGAGATTTACCATGAAAGGCTGGTTTTGACCATGCCCAGGATGAATCTGATGTAAATGCTGAATTTCCCCTTGTTTACTATGTTTTACTTGTTTCATACAAGGGAAAGCTCTTGCCACAAAATTAAAATTGACTACAGAAGACTTTGTTTTTAAGCTTCTCAATTTTCATTCTGAGGGAGATATGATCAAGTCCAGTTTCGTGTGTGTTCAGTTATCTTTGTAAATACGCTTGTGATGTTAAAGTTCAGGGAGGGAAAGAAAATCTTTTTGAGAGCTGGAGTTTGGCTAAACTACTTCAGTATAGCACCAAAGATAAAAGTCCACAACAGGTCACGGTCTTTTACAAAAAGAGATAATTCAGGCAATTTAATGATGTCTAACAGCACAGAGTTGTATTGCAAAAGTACCTCCTTGTTCAATGCTAGTATTGCTGAACAAGGTGCTGGCACAATTTTCACTTCGTAAGGTTGCAGTTTGCGATATAGGTTGTGTATCTTATACGTACAAAATATTATGTCGATCATTTGCATGGCACTGAGGCAGGATCAGACCTTCTGCCCAAATGGGTATATGGCCATGTGTATTTCCCACTGTGAATATAGAGTTTGTTAAACAGCAGGGAATTGGTGATATTTTTTTTTTAAATCAGTACATTCAAGTAGATTTAAGATACTGCTTAGTACAATTTTCGGACGTTATTTTTTATGTATTTTATAGTTTCTTGCTTACAATGTGGTCACATGATCTTGCAAAAATGCTAATGAAAGACCCTTTAGACTTATCTTTATTACTATATACCAAGTGCCTTCGCTTCATTTGGAGCAAGCATCTGACAGTATGATTTGAAATGTCCTGTAGAAGAGGAGTATTTTGTGAACGCATTTTGGATGGAGGTCTTTTTGGTACACGAAAATGAACATCCAGAATAAGCAGCTAAGCAGAGTAGACAGAGAGGAATTGTGCAGGGACAAGAAATAGAAGGAATCTTTCTTTCCAATAACAGACTTTTCCCTGTGTTTTGAATGCAGATGAGATTAACATGGCTGTATTTGTGGTCATGCTCCAGCATTACTAATTAGATCAGCATAGTTCCCAAAGGAGAATGATTTTTGGTTAACTGTTGAGACAGACTACAAACAGAGCATAAAGCTTTGTTCTGAAAAGCAATGGGAGAGCTAGTGCTTTCTGTTCAGTTTCTGTCCCATTTTGGACCCTAAGGTCCAAAATGCATGGTAACACCTCTTTGAATATGGAAGGAATAATTCAGGTTGATGAAGCATTAGAATTCTGTGCTTAAAAATAGCTTTCCACATTTCATATTTTAATTAGTGATTTAAAAGCAGACTGGTATCAGATAAGCATGGAAGAGTAATTAATACACAAGGGGAAGCAGACATGGAACACCGAAAATAATTTCAGTCATCATTTCGGTTTGGAAAGCTTTCCTGATGTCTAGAAAAAGTAGATGAGACAGATTTCTTCTTTGGGTCTATAAATGAAACTTTTATCTTTTTTCTCTGTATGATGTTCAATAATTTGCTAAAAGTTGTTCATACTCACAGTGGGACAAAATCTCAGCGGCTGTAATTTGTAATAGCTCTAATAACTTCAGTACTGCAAACACAGTTCACCCTATTGATTAATTTGTTGTTCTACAAATAATCCCAGTTTATGTGTTTAAGAATACAATTTTAAAAAGGCAAACAGATACAGTGGTAGCACTGATACAGTAGAGTATAGGTATATTTTATACCTTTGTGAACTATGCAGTTCCTTATTTTGCAAATCTTAAACTTCTCTCATGGGACTAGAAATCTAGCAGCAAAACCACACAAGTGCATGTCTAAGGATGTGGTCAGAGATGCTGTTCTGACTGCAGCTGAGCAGCTCACTAGATCACTGCCTTTGGGTGGTTTGTTGCTGTCTCCTTTGTACCCTTTGCCTTTGTAAGGTGGAATTTATCACCCTTTGGATCTGACAGCTTAACTATGCATCTGCTTCCCTCTCATCCCATCTGTGGTTTGTTTTTTTGTTGTTGTTTTTTTTTTTTTTTAAACTTAAACCATTTGACAGAACTGGAGCAGGCAGAGAGTGCGTATCTGCTGCGATACCAGCTGATCTGCAGCAGCGGCCTTCTGACGGGAGCAACAAGCAGCTGAGGCTGAGCCATGACCCCTTAACCCAGTATTTGTGCCTTAAGTGTGCTTTTTTTGGCTGAGTTCATACAGGAAAGGGTGAACTGAAATAGTGCAATGTGTACTTTGCAATGTGAGAAGGTCTGACACCATGTGTATTACAGAGTATAGGGCATAAGAATGAAGTAATTCTGCATGCCATTTTAATTCTTAATTTACATTGTTCCAGGATAGTACAAAAAGGATCATAAAGCCTCAGCCAATTAAATAAATAAATAAAAAAAAAAATTAAAAAAAAAAAAAAGGAAGGCTGCTGAAGCAAAATGTGTATGTGTATTCTTATCTGTTAGTTCAGAAAGGCAGATGTAGACCTGCCGCACCTTTAAATGGGAAATGAAGCTTAGGAAGCAAGTATCTTCAGGAAGGCTATAAGAAGTGTAGTGTGAATGAATCTTTTCAGCTGGTTTCTATGAATTCCATGGTGGGAACTCAAGCTGCTATCCCTCCTTGTGATTTTGATATCTGGAAGCATAAGGAAAATGCTCAGAAATTTACAGGTGATGTAGCTCATTAAACCCCCAAACTCTTAGATTTTATCTCTCTCTCTCTTCTTTTTTTTTTTTTGGTTTGGTTTGGTTTTTGTTGCTGTTGGGAAGGTGGTTTTCACTGAAACTTGAATCCACACTGAAACAGAGGATGGTACCCTTCAGACTAACAAATATAATTTCTGTGGTCCAGCAGGTATCTGCTGCAGTGTGAAGGATTCGGGTTCAAATCCTCTATCTCGAGTACAAATGAATTTCTGAATTGATAGGATTCTTTCTTAATTAATCTGTTCCATTTAGTCTACATGGTTAAATAATATTTCCTTCTGCACATACCTGGCTAGGTGCTGGACCCAGAGTAAAGTTGTAGGAAAGCTTTTTTCATGTCATCTCTCCTAATAAAGCAGAGGATTTGACTATCCCTGACTGCCAGAACCTCTTGGCTGGTTGATCCTGTATGAACATACATATGCTCATGCAGACATGCTTGTTTGGTTGTTTGGTTGGCTTTTCTTCCAGGAATCTGTGGTAATTCTGTTTGAGCTCCTACCTCTGCCCGATAGAGAGTAAGAGTTATTGCTACTTCTCTGTGGATACTTTTTGCAGTTTTATATGGCTATTACATATACTTTTACAAGATATTTTTTAAAAAGTACTTCCCTCTTTGTTAGAACTTTTGTTTTTCTAGAAATTGGTGAGAATATAAAAAACCAGGAAAATGATATTTTAGTGTAAGATTTAAAAACAAGGCCCTTACCCCAAACTTGCTGAAGTCTCTGGAAAATTACCTTTCTGATTTCCAGCAAATCCTGAATATTCATCGTACATATTGCAGTACCTCTGCTTCAGTATACTTTTGTTCTTGCTGTTGGTTGGCTACAGAGATGGTAGCAGTTTACTGAGGTAGAGAAGCTAAAAGTGTTGTATAAAACTCATGCGTATTGGAAGCTATACAGAGAACACAAATCATGGGCATTGAGGGACTTAGGCACACCACTTCAGTGATTCATAAGTTGAGTGCTGTTCATTCTGTGAAAAGAGGCAATTTCGCCCAAAGTCTTTACATTTCCCTTCATCACTATCCAATTATTTGCAATTGCTAATAGAACTATCTGTCACTAGTCAAGCTTTGTAAAGCCATCATTTATTAAAAACATATTTGTTTTTAATATAAATGATACAACAGTGGTTGTACCGAATGCAGCCGCTAACAACTGACTAATTATCTGAATTATGTCTTAAAAAGTAAGATTTGATTAATGCAATAGAGCATGAGCAGGATTTTTGGTTTTATTACCTCAAAACCATTAATTCCTCTACAATTTCCTTTCTAATCAGAACACAGCATGGTTTCTGCTGAAAAGAATTGATTTTTTTTTTAGCAATTTTTAATAGACAGCATGGAGAAATGCAACGATTACAAGACACAATGGAATGATATTTATTTGGAAAACTGTCATATAGAGCATCAGTCTGTCTCAGAGAGGAATATGTTGCAGGTAAATGATGCCATGCATTCAAGAGCTACTTTTTCACTGTCAGATATTACAAATGAGTCTGCTGCACAGATAGTTCTCGGTGGAAAAAAACAATATCCCATGTATTGACACTTGCTTAAGAATGAATGTTGCAAAACTGTGGTTTTCATGGGAAAGACTGGGATACAGTGTGGCAGATTTTGTAAAGCTTCAGGATCACCCTCCCCCCCCAAAAAATGTTTATGAAAACAAGTGTTTCCTGTGTAAAAACAAACAGTAGCTGTCACTCATATGCTAGCCACATTGATTATTTTCTGTTTATGTAGAAAACTTCATGTCACTGTCCATATTTACTTGCTCATATTTATAAATACAGTAAAATATACCGTCAACTTGGCAATGAAACTGGTTTACCTTGCCAGGTGTGATGGGATTTTGGTTCATATAACAATACTGAGAGTAGAACAAAGCCCTCTGGGTTTTACAGTACACTACCAGCTAAATCCTGGTTTTCATCCCTTAGAAGAAAGTGTATCATAACAGGAAAAAAATCCTCTCTTAAAATTCAAGTAGCAATGTAATTAATCCCAAAGTATTCCAATAAATGACTTATAATATGCTAATACTAGCAATACCATTTTTAAATGAGGAAAACTGTGAAGAATTTTAATTTTGATTCCTTTTTCAAATATAGCTGTGCACACCTGTGTAATGAGAAAATTTTTTTCAGGATTCCAGGTTAGAAGTGTAGAATGGACTTGCTAATGTGTGCTGTGTATTACATGTATGTAGAGACAACGGTATGAGCCGAGCTTCTGCAAACTACGATGCCTTGAGCAGGAGTTGGAATAGGTGACCTGATGAGGTTCCTTCCAGTCTGAATCATCCCATGGCCCTTGATAAAACCAAAGTTTAAAACCAAACACTCTAGTTGAAAGAGGCCACATTATGCAGGAATGGAATAGGTCTTTTACCAGTATTCCTCAGTAGTTGGTTCTTGAACATTAAACCAAGGTTTCGATGTAGACAGCTCTTCTGCCTTTGAAAGTTAAGTGGGAAAGTTTAATGTCTTAGCAGAGTTTCACACAGAGTAGCCTGGAGGTTTCAAAGTGTGTAACATTTCCTGAAAAGTCTTAGAAAAACTATTCTTCCCTGTTCTTCAACAAAAGATGACACTGTGTTAAAGGAAAACTAGAATTCTAATACCTGATATATGATGTGTCTCACTAATCACTTGCGCCATAACTTCCTCTGAGTTCAACTCTATACATGAAATTTGTCCACATGAATTAATTGATTTTGATGTTTGTTTTGTTATTAAACATGAAGGCTTCCCCAAGAACCTTCTGTAATAGAAATTCTAGCAAAAGTGGGAGAGGAAAAATGGGGATTAGTACATGAAAGGCATGTAATGTTGACAAGGTAAATTTTGGAGTGAAATCCTGATCTTACTACAATGACAAAATTTCTATTTGCTTCATTGGAACTACACTGTCATCCTTGTTTTCAGAGAAACTATTTATACTTAGAGAAAGTCTTCCCTATAGATATTCTTCAAGATTACTATACCAGCATTAATATTGGTAATGCAGTAGAGACACCTTCACGTGAAACAGAAGACATTTTTCAAAGATACATTTATCCAAATTAAGTATTTGTTCAAGGTGACTTTAAGATTTTCTGAAAACTTGAAATGATAAAGGTTACAAGTTCTAATTTTAAAAGCAGCTCAATTGTTAGAAAGGTGAAGTCACTCAGGTTTGCTTGAAAATTTTGCTCCAGGAAAATTCATCTTTGGGTATGAACTGCCATGGTGAAAAATAATTGTGAGACTAGCAACTCACTAGCTAACTTAATTTTTTTTTTTTTGAGCTTACACTTTTTCCTTTCAGTACATATTTGTACTGTTGGGATTTTTTTTTTTAAATGTCAGCAGAGAGATAAGTGAAAAATAAAAGAGGGGTTTTGAACATCATCAGCTATTACAAAATCTTTACCTGCAAATATTTACAAGAAAACTAATAAGAGAAAACAAAACTGAAAAAAAAGATATCATTTGAGAAGAACTCAGACTTAAAGGGCAAGTACTCTTTGACTTTTTACAACTAGACTTTTTCTAGGAGACCCTGCCTGTGCTGCTCCTGAGGCTGTGGCTTTGGTTAGATGTGGTTCTTACTTTAGAAAAATCATCCTAACTAAATCAACCCAAAATTTCTTCACAAAAATTACACATTAGGCCTCATCCTACTCACATGACTTCTAAAGTTGAAACTGCCAGTTTTACACACGCACATTACCACGTATACATTCAGTGCACTTGAGTTGCACTGGCAAATAACCTGGGTAAAAATAATCATGGTGTTTGACTCTTTTTTTTTTTTTTTTCCTTCCTCCAATTACAAATGAACTTGAGACCATCCCAAGAGAGCAGTTCTCTCTCCAATGAATTTAAAATCACATTTGCCTCTGAAAATACTGCACAGATGTACTAGGAATTCTTTTTCTTATTTGCTGTTTTTTTGTATTCATTGCTCATATGAAGAGGTTTAGCTTCAATGAGACATCGAGGAGAAATGATGTTTAGTTTCACATACAGAATATAAATGAAGAGTTGTGAATTGTTTATGTTATTTTTCAATCTTCAGTGGATCAAAACAAAATCAAACCAGAAGCTCTAACAAATAATTCTAGTCTATGACTGCTAATTACAGAAAGCAAAATACTGATGAGCTTGTGTAGATAAAACAAAGCTATTTCAGGTAAAAAAGTGTAAGTAACCAACAGAGAAATCACCGCTACAAGTCTTGCCTGTCTTATTTTCACTGCTTTATAGAAGATTTAAAAAAATAAAATTTTAAAAACAAACAAACAAAAAAACAACCAACATCCCTTGCTAATTAGTGCTTTCAGGTAGTAAACTGATTTGTCAGTTAGCTGTTACAAGAATGCTATCCCAGTCACTAGAATCAGCTCAGGTCCTTTTCAAAGGGTCATAAATCACTGCAGCTCTTCATGTGAAGGAACTTTTCAGGCTGAGTTAATGAGAAGAGATGTAGAGCTGACTTATTGGAATGTGGAGTAGGCTCCCCAGCTGAAGTCACAAGGTTGGTGCCTGTTACAGAACTCCTGCTTAGCACAGTTAACTTCACCTACTAAAAGGTTCATTTTTCACATCTCACTTAGGTAACCTCCCATAGATTGAGATTCTCTATGTAAGATTTACATTGCTAATGGTCAACACATCCATACACTGAAAAACATGCAGAAATAAAATTCCATGAGGATTGTGAATCAAAATATCCAGCTCCCAGCTAAAGGGAAGTTAAGGTAAAAGCACTTCATTTTAACTGCATGTAATGTCTTTCTCACATTAAAAAAAAAAAAAAAAAAAAGTTAAAAATACCTTAACAGTAACAGAAGCTTCTGAGTTTTGAAATCTGGTAGGCTAATCATCTGAAGTACAAAACCATTGCTTCCTGCTCACTCATTTCATAACCTTATGTTATGCAATGCTTTCTATAAAGTTTCATCAAATCTTTCCAGTGTGCTTTACCTCAGGTTTGCTATATGCATTAAGCCACAGAGAGTATTCATTAAAGGTTCCAGTAGAAAACAGAAACAATTTATACTTGGATATGTCATAAATCTTGAAAAATCAATCAAGTAAATTAACAGCAACTGTTTCTAGAAGTAGCTGAAATAGTATGGGGGGTTTTTTGTTGTTGTTGGTTTGGGTTTTTTTGTACATTGGGAGTTTAGAAAGTCTTTGGGAATTGCAGACTGCTACACTTCACCAGAAATGGACGTGAAATAGGATGAGAGGTTTATTAAAGTTAAATATTGCATAATGGTGGGATGAAAACAATATTAGAAGACCAAGCCTACATTGCTTGCTGAAAGGATAATTACGCCTACTAAGTTTTCCTTAAAAGTTAGTAAAAAGGAAATAAAAGACATCTGAAAAAATACATTTAAAAAAAAGTTATTTTCATGACTCTTTCAGGCTGGGTTTAGATAGAGTTGTTGCACTGGAGTCAACAGAGCTGTGTCATTTTATACTGGATAACAATGTGACCCAAGAGACCTCAGAGAAAATAAACAAAATTGTAAGAAATGATGTCTTGTCATAAACTATGTACACTGGCTAAGCAATAGGAAACAAAAAAATTACTTGTTGATATTATTCATGGAGAGATGAGATTTGTTATGATTGATATCGCTTTTATTTAGCTTGAGCCAGGTCGTTTCATCATGAAGAAAACCTGGAATACCTTTAAAAAGGTATTTCTGTGGTTTGGCCCTTTCTGTGCATAGAACCCAGGGGGTGTTGGCTGGTATGTTATTAATGACTTGACGAAAAAATACTGTGTGTATATGTTTGGAAAGTTAAGATATGCTGAGTTAAATACAGATCAGAACTGTGTAAACTGATATTAGCATAAAATGATTTACAGTTACTGTCAGAGGTGATGTCTCAGAATGCGTTTTGAAGGTACAAAGGGATTCTGACTAAGAAGCTAGTGCATATATATTTGTTACTGGATATACATTGTATTACAGTGAAATTAATTTTGAGGAATACTAGCATACAGAACAAACAGCTTTATTTTGCAAGTATACAGCAAATGAACTAACACTATTATTTATTATATATATGTATAATAAAAGTTAATACTGTCTCCCTTTCACTTATCTATTTTGGGAAGCTCAGTGATTTCTCATTGTACTGCAGCAAATGAAGAAGAAAAATAGTGTATTTACAGTAGCTATTTAAAAAAGGATAATAGAATTAATCTGTCCTATTCTTAGAGGATATGTCAATACTTCTGGTACTGCCTTACCTCTTGTCCTCCTGTCCTCTTGTCAGACATGAATGGAGGTAAAGCCTGATTAATAATGAGAAGATGTTGTGAAAACAATTATTCTGAACTAGTTACTAAAGAAAAGAGAAATGTTAGTGGAAGTTTGCCTGAAGTATTTGTCTAAAGGATAACGGTGTAAATTGACTAATCACACAATTCGAACAAGTTTAATTTAGTGTTAGGATTAAAGCACTCGCCATGTGTCGCTTAGAGGAAACCACCAGCATTACAAATTCTTTGGGTTTTTTCTGGACCGCACTCCAACAGCGGATGTCTAAATTCAGGAGTTGACGGGACAGAAATTGATATAAAACCCAGGTCTTTTCCCAAACCTCTTTTTAATGTTCTAATGAAATGCTATTATAATAGTATTCTCTGAACACTTTTGCTGAAACTTTAATGATATAATAAAAAAATGGTGATAGCTTTTATACAAGCTACCTGTTAGTCACAAGGAGAAATGTACCAATTATAGTAAATTGTGTAACATTCTTAATACTTTATTTTTTCTCACTACTTATAGATTTTCATGAGATGTTAAATATTGAACAATTTCAAATTTTACATATAAGCATCAGCTGCTAAGTAGTACATCCTGAATCAGCCAGGGAAGTATATATTTGTATAGCTATTGATTCAGTCTCTACAAACTCAGTCATTTATTTCTGTATGACCAGGAATAGATTGATTTTTTTTTTTTTTTGTAATCAAAGAGTGATCTCTTTATAGCTAATGAAAGTGTATAGAAGGTGGAGCTAGTGAGCTGTACCAGTGAGAGAAATCCAGGATATTGGCACAGGAGTTTTAATGCCATGTTGCTAGCTTCTGAAAATGACTATGCGAGTAACATGAAATTGCTGCCTAGACAGCAGGTATTAAGGATCACCACTTGAGGCTCAGTTGTCTGCCTCAAAAAAGAAAGGCTTTTAAGAAGTAATTTCCTATTGCCACTGATGAGTTTGTTCCTTTGTTTGTATTACTGAGGACCACTCAGTAATATGAGAAGCCTTTTCTCTTTCCCTCTCCCTCTAAAACTAGGAGAAATCCGAAAGCCTTCATGTGCCACAAATCTCTTGGCAAAGATTATTATGTCTTGTGAAAGTGAATTAAGATAATTTCTTACTGGTTTTAATAAAAAAGAATGTGTTCTGAAAGACACAGAGAATACGACTAAAAAGGTCTCTCCATCGATAAATCGGCAGGGACTCTGAAGGGACACCCATGTTGTCTGAGGTCTTTTGCAGATGGTTGTACATTGGATCCAAACTGATTTTTTTTTTTTTTTTTTAATCCCATAGTCTCCTATGTGTCTCTAGGGAACAACCTAGGGTAAACCAGTGGGGAACAATTAAGGCAAATTATTTTCTAACTTTGTTTATACTTATACTTTCCTTTGACATTGGTGTTTCAATGGGACATATTGTCATACCTCTGAGTATGACAGTCAGTTGCTGGGATTTTGCCATGGAGAAAAATTATTGACATTCAGTCTGGATATACTCTTTGTGAAACTCATTTTGTCTGCATTTCTGAGAGAAAGATCATAAAAAAGAATGGAATGATAGGCTATTTTTCTGAGAATTTCAATCTATCATAAATATCTATGTCCAAGGGAGTAACATTGCTACCAAAATCACCTCTAATCAAAAACCAAAAAAAGAGGACAAGTACATGCCGTTTTCTTCCTTTCCTGTCTTCTGCAGCATCATGACCATTACTGTACTGAAGCTGTAAAATCTCATGGACCAAAGATGTGATCAGGCATGCAAATCTTGAATTCCGAAAGATTGTGTCCTTTTTCCAGCAAGTAGACTCTGGGATTTAAGAGGAAATTATTAACTGCTGGGGAACTTACATCTTGCCTTTTACTTAAGGAATAATTGGGAGTAATTGGTCAAAAGGAAAGGAAAAATTTAAGTGGAATCCAAGGAGAAACAGTCTGAGGGTGAAAAGCTTAGACTGCGGAAAATATACTTAAGGGACCTGATGATACACTAGACAAAGCACTAGGAAATAATTATCATTTGGGTATATAACCACAAGTAAAATAAAAGGATAATTTAAGGCAATTAAAATGACTCAAAGGGCACAGGTTGGATTGGGATAGTTCTTTCCTTACAAGCTCTGTTTTACTGAAATTTTATTGCATATATCCTCTGGGCCATTCTCCCTATGTTCATATGAAATTCTTGCCTTACGTGATACCCTCAAGGGCAGATTTACAAGTTCTTAGACAAGATAAATCAAATCCTTAACATGAGGAAGAGTTGAAATAATAAACATGGGAACACAACTTAAATGGAAGGTAATACCAATTTATGATTTTTAATAAAAGTTATATTCTTCTGTTGAGATTGGACTCTGATTAAGGTAGGGTTTATGGAAAATCATATTCCTGCAGAGGTTTTTAATGTAAACAGATGTCAAGAGACAGAAAAACCTTGTAATTTCTTGACAGTTGAGACCTCAGGTGCTCAGTACCTGCTGAGGGAGATCAGGTTTTCACGCTTTATTGGCACCCAGCAATTCCCACTGTAGTACTTCTGATCAGACATTCAACATTTTGTAAACTATAATGAAGTTGAAAATTTTGACTTCTACTGATTTTGCTCAACATCCTAAAAGAATATAGTGGTGCACCTAAAAATTAAATTATATTTTGTCATTAAAAGGTCAACCTTCCTTTGTTTCTTAGTTTTTTGAGGAATTTTTAAAAAATCAAACTTAAGCCCAACAAAGTACTTTTAAAATGTTTTTAATTGAGAACTTTTTTACAGGCCCAGCAGAACAGGGATAAATGAGCCCATGCCTTGAGCAATGAGACAAATCTAGCTCTGTTGCTCTTAAAAACTCTGTTCATGTGGAGCAGATCCAATATGGCAATGCAAATACCCTTAGAAGAATAGTGATAATTAAAAAAAAAAAATCACATCCTTAAATCTGCTTAATTCAATACCTGAGTATCTAGGGTATATGTTAAATTAAGAGCAGATCACTTTAATTAAAATCTCATAAACTCATGAGCTTTGAAAGCTGCATTTTTTAAAGTGGGTTTGCTCATTAGTTAGGATCTTCAAATACCTGACTGTTCTTTTACTTATTGAATATGAACTCCATTTAACCCTACACATATTAGATAACTTCCTTATTCATAAAGATGGTTTAAAACCCACAACAGTTAAAATTAATCTACAGATTTTATAAAGATGTTGAGGGTCCATTTTGATTCTTTGTAATATACTGGCATATAAAATGAGAAGGGACTTATGCCGGTTATTTGGTTTGGACTAGATGAAGATAAAAACAACTGTAGTGGCTGTATAGAATGAAAGTGTCTTTAGGCTGTTCCAGCATTCAAGTATAAATGGTCCAAAACAGCTCAGCTCAGGGACCTTCTTAGGCTGCAGTCATGGATTAGACAAGGATTTGGGGTAAGATGTAGCTGGGGAAGAAAAAGCTCGTCTGCTCTTCTGTTGTAATAGCTAGCTTAGCAAAAGTACTGTGATGTTAATGCCTCTATGTAACTGAATGTGTTATTTTTTTTCTATTTGATGCTGCTGAGTGATCATGAGTGTGTTCTGAGAAAAAATGAAATTAAGTATTTCAAGGTTTTTATAGGTATAATTTTAAATTTTTTAATGAATGTATGACTCTAAATGGATAAAGAATCATGTCTGTTGTTGCAAAAGCATATTGAAGGCAAAACCAGGGGTGGTATTCTTTCTAGACGCCACAGTTTGTGATTGCATTTATGTAGACTGTTAGAAATTTCCCTATCTTTTCAAACCTCTTTACTTTCAAGATGCTCAAAATCTATTCCTCCCTTTGTATTCTGCATATGAAATGAGGGAGAAGTGTTTCCTTAGTGCTCTGCTGTTTTCAATAGCCTCATTTGGGTCAACAATAGAGCAGAAAAGGAAGACCAAAATATTTCTTTTAAGCCCCCCCTCTGTCTAAGCATGAATTCAGGGACTGAGTTCTGCATATGGACTCAGAAAATACTAGGGTAGCCTGTACTGACCAAAGGGTCACTCATACTAGTGTTGGGATTGCTCGGTTTTATCACAGCGGAAGGCATTCTGCTCACTTTTCATCTCTGCTGTGGGAGAGGTATGAGAAAATATTCTGGAAGGCCAGTTCAGTCCTTTATACTGATACCTATTTGCTTTGTGCTGACAATTGGGTACAGCGAGAAGCTTTGTAGCATCTTGTAAAGCAATACCTGCAATTCTTATTTTCTTATAATTATGTATGAAAATCAGAGAAAAGCTAAAAATCCCTCTAAGCCAACTTTCAACTTTTATATACGTACTGGTAATTCTCGAACATCTATTGAAAGAAAGTATTTTCCCTGCTTGTTTACGTTTCTTCTCATTTTGAAACTCCATTCAGTTAAGTGCTATTTTTTTTTAATGTTACCTGTTGTTACGAAAATAGTTTGCCAAACATTCAGTATGGAGGACAACTGGCCATAAAAGCAGTTCATCAAAAGAGGCAAATGCATTCATACATATACTTCTGTGAGGTATCTCGACTGCTTCATTTCCATTCTACCAAGTCACTTATTTTTCCCTGGAAAACTACTGCCACTCCAGTTCCCAAACAATTTTCTTTGGAAAGCAAATTGCTTTCTTTTCTGAAGACCACTCTGCTCTCATTTGCAGTGTCTCGAAGCTCAGTACTAGACCCGTGTTGAATCTAAGGTCTGTCACTGTTAGTGCTGGGCAGAAAGGGCTTGAAATCATGTTTGTCACTACCAGCTCTGATGGCTCTATGTGACAGTGACTAAGCGGCTATCTTTAAGAGAGTTCACTGATAAACTTTCAGCCCCGTAGAAGATATTTCAATATTTTTCGCCCCACACCTGTAAGTCTGCTTTCAAAATAAACCAAGCGATAACAGTTATTTTGTATTTTAGTAAGAAGTGAAATTCTGTTTTACATTTATTCATCCACTTTCTTGCGAGAGAGGAGCGTACAGCTGTTGACATGATGGGCCAGCTCTGCCTAACTGCCACAAACCATCGTGCAGCAGATAAGGAGGGTGTTGCTGCTGTGGTATCATATAGGCGGTACCCGGTTAGGACAAGTGTATAATTTGCCAGTGGAGAAGTACAAATTTAACTTGCCTAATTTGCGAGAGCTCGCAAGCAACATCAAACAGCTTCATGAGATACAAGCCGCAAAGTGGTCTCTTTTGCTGAGGAGTTAGACTTACCTTTACTGCAGTCAGTTCAAAACCCAGTGAAATCAGTGGGGCTCCAGTAGATCTCTTACTGGACCCTATTACCAGATCCTGTTAGTTGTACTATTTACCTAGCCTGAGCTCAGTCTGTGCTCCCTGTTCCTCCGCTATTGCAGGTGGGAGATGTTCTAACTAAATTATTTCCTGACTAATCCCAAACTCTGTATACAGGGAAGTACACAGCCACTTTCTTATACCCTTGCAGAGTCTCACCAGTGGGATAAAACAGCAAAGAGGTTTGAATGCAGTTGAACAAAAACTGACTTGGTGATCTACTCTTTAAGAGGATACATAACCAAATTGAATTTAAGCCTTGAAAAAAATCAAATTGCGCCGCCCGCTTTCAGAATATTTTCCTTTTTGAAGTATGAATAGAAATTTTCATAGTGAGAAGTCTGGTGACAAATAATAGAAGCAAGCAATATCTCTCTAAGGCTTTGTTTCTTAGCCCGAGATGTATATCACACCTGTCCTGAAACTGAGCTCTTCTCACATACTTACATCAATTGCTCTATTAGTAATGTGTAAAAATTTTGTTCAACTCACATATTGTGAAGAAAATGATATAGTGTTTTGCACTTGAAATTGTTGGCTTTTATTTCTGTCATATTCCTAATTTTCTTGTTGTGTAGTTTTTGTTGGGTGTAAAATTTCATTCCTGCATGAGCATCTTTTCAAATACAAATAAATTTACTGTTTGCAAGGCCTTTCTTGTCAAAGAAGTGTAATTTTCTACTTACATAATCTGATTCTGCTCTTGAATGCACCAGTTTAAACTTAGAGTAAGTCTGAAACCAGCAGAGTAGTACAAAGTCTGTTTTGGCAGTCTTCCTATGTCTATAAATCAATCCTGAATGCAACAGTAACAATTTGCAAAACCAGGCAGTTCTGCAAATAACAGTGTATTGTATATACTTGTGTGGCCATTTAAAATAAATTGTTATTATGAAATATGCCAAATAGTCAGCTTTGAAGATTAAAAACACTTTACAGAACAGAAACAACAGGAACACGTCTCATTGAAAAAGATCTTGTACAATGTTCTTTTACAGTGACTACTTACCTTTATTCTTTTTTTTGCTAAAATAATGAAAGCCTCAGCTGATGTTAATCCTGAGAAGGTTGTCCCAGCTCAAACATCATCCTTGGTTAGTTTCACTGTTTCATACAAGATAGGATCCTTTCTTTTAAACTTTGAGTGAACAGATTTTGTTTCATTTATTTAACAGGAGCTTGGGCTGTTGTCCAAAATTTGGCTCTTTATCTGCTGGGAGGATATAGCTGCTCATTTGAGGTGAAATAATTTGCCATCTCTGTGTCAGTGCCTGAATATGTGACTTGTGAGTGTAATAAGCTCAATGATAGCACATAGGCTCTTTTGTTTTACACTAAAGTAATAAAAATAAGGATAATCACAGACCTATTCTGACTTCTTTTTTCTTTGACTTTTTAAGCAGCTTGCTTTCATTAAAAATACATTTGCAAGAGTAGCATATTTGTTATACAGCAAATACATTGTCTCCTTATGCACCAAAACCATTCAATAACAAGAACTGGGGCTCACCTTCTGGTGCTTATACAAATAAGGATTTTACTATGAGATTTTACCTTTTATGAGCTCGTGACTGTTTGCATTATGAAATGGGTGGTGAAATTACTCTGATCTGGGTCATCTACTCCCCATGGCCAATCTATGAAATGCAGAACTACAAAGCTTTTGTGAGAAAGGGTCTGAGAGAAGAGATTCGTAAACTGTTGAAAAGTCAGCAGGAAAGTCTTTTTTGGGGGGCTATTCTCCCTTCTTCCTGCAACTAGGGGGAAAAAAAAAAAAAACAAAACAAAAAAACAAAAACAGCCAAACCAACAGAAAGAAAAAGGTATAGAAATTCATTACTAAAGCTCAAAGCTGCTGGATAGTGTTGCTGGAATGGAAGAGCATTGCTTCTTTGTGACTGAAGAAACAGCCTGCTCCCAGGCTGTCCACCACCTAACTGAAATTCAGATAAAACCAAAGAGGAGGTGAGTCTGAACCAGATGGTAATTTAGACCTGTTCTGAATCAGAACTAGTGCTAAACCTCAAAAGTATTGTATGTTACTACATTTCAGTTGCTTTTTCCCAGGTCAAGAAGAAATTGGGATTTTGCTGTAGTTTACACTGTTGATTACCAAGATATTTTTAATTTGTAGTGCTCCATACTTGTTGTAACATGCTTCCTTTTAATCTTTCTGAAACTTAACGTACTTCAGACTGATTTCTGCTAGCACTAAAATCAAAGCTGGGTACTCAAGCAGCGTAGATACAGAAATGGAAGCAAGGCAGGTGAGGAGAATTTGTGCTCCCAAAGAAATTTAATTTCATTAAACTCAGACCAAAGGGGCTTAGGTGTAAATGTGCACTTGGAAGTATTATGGACACAGCCATGAACTGGCAGATTTCTAACTATGTAAATGTGGGAGGGCATGTTTCAAGAGTTAAATGACGGAATGAGAATCGAGATATGCCTGGGCATAATTAGCTGATGAGGAAAAGGGTCATGATGTGCATGGGTACAAGATCAGCCTGCAAAGCCAGTGTCTGGTGAAATGCCAGAAATACTTGCAGGCAGTGGAAATTGGTTTTTATTTTGTGTGGTTTTTTTTAAAGGGAAAGCAGACAAAGCATGGTACTAAAGTTGTTACTCAAAATGAATGTGAGAACGTGAATAAAAAGATTTTTTAAAAAGTCATCATCTTTACTGTATCATCCAAGATAACATCCATTTGTGACAATTTTTAAATGGATGCTTTACAGAGTAAGTAAAATATATTAAATATTTTTATTTTTAATTATGTTCCTTCACATTCAGTCACATTTCTTAAAGATAATCAGCTTTGCTGTCCTTTTTGCTTTGTTCTAAAAGGTTTAAGAGCCAACTTATTCATGTTTTCACTTAAGTATTCTGTCCAAAAGTAAAAAATAAAATAAAACACCTTGTTTCAATACCAAGCATGCTAAAATGAGCTATACTGTTTGAAATTTCAGTACAAAATATTTCATTGCATCAGTTGATGTATATCTCAATATCTTCAGTTTTTTTCAGAGCAAAGAAATTTTAAAAAGAGAAACAATTGTAAATTATTATTTATAGGAGTTTTATACAGTTTTTATATAGTTATGTATTGGATAATTCTTGATGATCCACTCTAATTGACAGAGCTGACCACCTAACCACCTCAACAGGTTGTGTCTCTCTAATATCTTTATGATCATGTTGGCCACACAAAAATAACAGTTTCTTAGTCAATGCCCACAGTTCTTAGAAGCTGATACCTGTCTAAAACTGTGAAGAAATCACTTCTGTTCAGCTTTGTTTTATTTTGGGGTGGAAACTAAGCTTATCCAAAGTTCTTGATGTATGAAGGAAAGAAAGAAAAATATTTCTCCCTTACCAAGGAATATAAAAAAAATAAAATAGTGAAAAGTGTAATTATTTCCCTGGGAACTTCTTCCTGAGAAATCCTACTTTTCATACATCATATTAGATTTCTGTAAGCAACTTCCATTGCAAGAACCATCACACTGGATAAAAAAACCTTTTTGTTAATATCTGATTCTCTTTTCCTTATCTTAAAGGTCAGTCTTTTCATATGCAGATAAGCTGCTTGATATGAATCAGACATCAGTCTGCAGGAAAGACTTGTTATATGTATTGATTTTGGATAGTATGTACAATTTGAACTTTCTTATGACAGTGAGGTTCATGGTTTAATTAGATACTAGTGTGGAAGTTCTTTTGTGGTTTGGTTTCTTTGTTGGTTTTTTTTTTTTTTTTTTTTTAAGTAGACAGGAGCATTAGAAATAGCTACCAAAAGAATAATAAACACAGTTGGAATTCTTTATCTTTTTTTTTTTCTTGAGCACTATGATATATTAACATGAAGTAATGAAGAATTTCAAGATAATGTACAACTCTGGGAAAAATAATGCTTATTCTGAATGTGTAATAGAAATCCATGTCAATGTTCTGTTTGTATTAAAGTACACATTTTCCTTGAAAAGCAATAATGTCCTAGCTACAAAGGACACCCTTTGAGTGCAGCAATGTACCTCATCAGTGCTCCTCCCTCTTGTATTGAGTCTTCTAGTTGATGAAGGTTTTGCCTGCGAAAATGGTAGTGATCTGTTGTTGCAAATGTTTGTAACTTATAAGAGGTCACATGCTTCCTAGAGCTCTTCTTCTGACTGTAAATTTGGTAGCATCATTAACTTTCTCGCTGGAAGCAGCTTTGGAGAAGCAGCATTATGAATACTTTTTTTTGTTGTATTAATAACTGGTTGGAATAACGTTAATGGTGGGATTTTTCCAAGGGCAAGAGCTTTTCACTTTATTGTGCACTAACAAAACAAAAAAATCACCTTTGTGGAAGCACTTTTAAAATCCTATAATGTAAAATATACATTCTGATCTCAGAACAGATGTCATCCACTGCATCCATGAACTCTAAGGAAATTGAGGTACCTGCAGGCATTTAGTTCTTTAGTTTCATTGGTAGTGGAAGATCGCTGGTAAAACTGGTCAGTAATTCTTAGTTTTATTCTATGGGAGATAACTGTGAAACTTTGAGATTATGTCAGGTTCAGTCAGCAGCTCATACAGCTTCCAGATCTGCCCTGTGCTTCTGCCTAGCAGATGGGAAGCCAAAGATTCCAAGCTTATTTTATGATGTTTCTGATATTTCTCAGGCAAATATTGGTAGATTTCAGTTCCTTTTTTTTTTTCCCCCCCATGTGTTTGGATCTCATTTTTATTAGATACATACATTTTCAGGAATTTTGGATCCATCAACAGTTTCTTAGCCATGGACAATCCTTTATTTTGTTAAACTTGTGTTATATTTAACTATGGTATAAACAGAATAGAATAAGCAAGTCATTTGCATCTATGTGTCTAAAATATGCTGTCTATATGTTAATTTCCATTTGAATTGAAGAATTCACATGCAATTACACTGCTCACTCTACTGCTAAATGGATAGTTAAACTAGTCTATAATTTTTAGTTTCCAAAGGCTCCTTGGTTGCCTCTCACAGAATTGTTTACAAATGTTCTAGAAATTCACTGGCAACGCAGCTATAGCACAACTGTAATTGTCTTCCTTGTTAAGCATCTATGTCCTTGCTAGTCCATAGGTCAAAGGCTTCACTATCCCATTTTTACAGCCAAGCACAAACAAGTTGAATAACCAGGACATTATGTAGTTACCAGGCAAAAGCATTTACTGATTAATGCCACTCCAGTATTTGGCAAGAACAAAGTTAAAGACAAAAATTTATCCTTGCTACATCATCCAGATTTCTTATTTGTTGTATTATTTGTATAAAAATGGGCCTGTTTCAGAAGCGAGAGAGATGTTTTCATAATGGAATCAAAGCAATTTTTTGTTTGTTTGTTTCTGAAATTCAAGTAAGCCAACTATATAACTTTCTGTAGCTTAATTTTGCTTTGCTGAAATCAAGCCTGACACCCCAACTGAACAGAGTACTGTATCTTTGTTTCTAATATGCAAAATATTTACTTGTGGAGAGAAGTGAGGGATAGTGGTTCATAGGGATTTGGTAAATGTTTTGCTTTCTCTCACATTTGATGAACTTGCAGGTTCCTCTAAAGCCATAAATAGAAATTCTTTAAAAGAAACTAAGATCTTATTCTGAAAACCATCTGTCTCTAGAGTGACAAATACTTTGAACAATACCATAGACCTATGTTTTGGGGGTTCATCTCTGATTAATGTTTGCCCCTTATTTTGTGTGCCAGCCTGGATTCTACCTGCCAGCCCTTTGGGCTGCTTTACCCGCGTGCAAGAGCAATGTATTATTCTGATTTATATTAAAACTCAATGCATGAAGACACTGGACTTCTTGGAGTACATTTGTAAGAGATTTCACTGATCAGATATGAAATGGAATATCTGCAGATTTAATTTTTCAGGTTTGGAGACTGGTTACTGAAGAACTTCCAAATTTTCCTGATGTAAAATTCTTTGTGCTTTGTAATCACAGAGCACTAAAATTCAGAGATATTTTTTTTAGTTAAAGATACCTTTGTGACAAGGAAAACCATATGCAGATAAACAATTAATAAGAAGGGTATCAATTAGAAAATTCATGATATTTTTCAATAATATAAAAAATCAAGGGGGATGAATTTGTATTTTGTGTAAACTGACATAGGTCCTTTGAACTCAGTGGAGATATGATCATACCTCAGGGGATCCATCTCATTCAGAGAGTTATTATACACAAAGAAAAGTGGAAGTCCCAAGAGACTTCACAAGAATGATATTTCATTTTCATCTCAAGATTAGTGTAGCAGGTCATCAGCTTTGACCGTATGATAAAGCTTCTTGTGGGATGTTACTCTCCTTGCACAGATCCTAAAGCAAACACAGCCTGTTTTTTCAGAAGTGGGTATCCAGTTTGACAAGGAAATGGAATCACTCTAATAAAACTAGGAGAGAAGGAGAAAACCTATTACTTGCAGGGTGAGGATTGAAAACTACTGTGACTGTTCTTGCTGCTTTGATTCTTAAAGGAAGTTTGATTTTTTTTTTGTTTATTTGGTTTTGGTTTTGTTTTTCCTTCAGTATGGGGAAAATACAGCAACTTGAAAACTTTCTGTTTTGAAAGAGTACTAGAAGAAACAAACCATAAAAGATCTTTTGTGGTTAAAGTGTGCTTTATATTTGTTTGGTGTTGAGTATTTAGTAGAGGGTTTTTTTCTCCCGTTCCCAATAACATGGAACATATTGAAGCTTGTTTTTTCACTGAATTTCTGATTCTTCTGTAGAGTCAGAGTTTCTGAGTCTTCCACAGGCTTCCCGTGTGACTTCCTCAGCCACAGTTTGTCACCTCGTAACACTGAATTAATTTGTTCCATATTTTAGAGGTCTTTTGAGGATAAATCTACATATTCATATAAAGTGGCAAGATATTAAGGTGACAACTATCACCTTTTAGAGAAAAATCTATAAATAAGAAAGCCCTCTAAGGCTGTTGCATTGTAGCACAATCCATTTTTGCATAAAATGAGTTTTGTTCTTTCTTGTTACACTCTAACAGATCACCGATTTTTATTATCTTGTCAAATGAAAGAAAGGCTACAATTACCAAGTACTGTAATGATTCGTGATCCAGTCTAGTTTCCAGTAATGTTAACAGAACCTTTTCATTGCTATCAGAAGCCATTATTCATTGCTATCAGAAGGCACTGAGGATACCCTTGGTTACCTTTTGCAAAAAACATTGCCACCTAAACAAGGTAGTTAACTTCTTTAGTAACAGCCATGTTTCTTCTGAAAGACTGAAACATATAGTATCGATTCGTGTAATAAATATTTCAGACAGAAGCATAATGTCAAGAGCCGTTGGCTGCAGAAGTCTGTGTCTCAAAAGCATCTGCATGGTGGAGACCCTAGGTTTCATCGTCCAGTGGAGCGTGGCTCCCTGCCACCATGGAAAAGGCCAGTTTCAGGAGTAAGCAGGGATGGAGCTTGTTAGAAACCTGTGGGGAACTTGAGAAGGAAAAGTGGCTCTTCTGGACTTCTCCGCCATGCAATCCAAATCATGGATGAACGCCAGTGCCTACTTGTGCATGGCTATGAGGTTTTGGTTATTTCTTGGATCATTCCCTAGTACCATATTTATTTATAATGTAAACTATCAATATATAACAAATAAATTCAGCCTTGTACCCTTTAAAGTTATGTAAAAGCAGAGTGCAAATCTACTTTTAGCCTTCAGAATAATTTGCCCCATTTTCCAGAATAATAATCAAATTGTATGGATGGACATGGTGAAAGTTTTGTTTATAAATATCGTATTGTATTAAGCAATATCTCAGCATTTTACTGAGGCATGTTGCAAATACAGTCTGTTGTTAATCCCAATTGATCAAGTTAATGAAGTCAATGGAAATGTTTTCAATTATTTTACTTCAAATTGTATCAAACTACTAATATTTAAAGGGGAAAAAATGAAAAGATTGAAATATTTCTAAAATATCCCAGAAAATAAAAGGTTGTTATACATATGCAAGAAATCTATTTTTGAAAAAATAGACACCGGCAGAGATACATTAGCTGAAAGAGGTTAATGCTGCATTATAAACTTTGTAATTTTCTAAGGGTCAGGTGTGTTTCCTTGTCCCATAAATATATACTGCATCATACAACGGCTTTTACAGCATTTTTGTATAAGAAAAACACTCATTTTAGACAAGCTGAAAATAGGGATCAAGAAAAGGAATTAAATGTAACAGTGGGAACTTCCTGGAATAATTAAAGTATGAATTTAACTGCAGATGTATTACAGTTATGAAGCATATCCAAGACATGCCCAGCAGAAACTATTTTGACTTCCCCACTTAAAAAAAAAAAAATCTAACTTACTCAGACATAAACTGGAGATTAATTTGTATTCATCCATTCATCAAACTTAATCAATTCAGAGACAGGCATCAGAAGAAAAGGGACGGGTCATTCCGAAAGGAAAGACAATTATTCATGAGTCTGTGTGTCTGCGTATGCTTAGAAGAGTACAAATGTTATTTCAAATAATTTAGTAGTTATGTAACTTAAAATTACTATTTATTTAATATTCTCAACTGCACGTGCAATACTTGTTGTGGCTCTTAATATAACCTAGAGAGTTCTGCTTTTAAAAATTAATCATTGAGTGTGCTGGTAGCTCCGATATCATATATTTTTTCTTTCTGTTTAACGGAGGAAATAATATCCTTTCACATGCTCCCAGGCATCTTTCCGGTATTCTCAAGGCTTAGATGCTAGCTGCAAGGGATGGGACACAATGTGAATATTAATGTCCTGGCTGAGCTGACAAATGTGCTCTGTTTGGGCCATGGCCAGACATGAGCATTCAAAATATGGAACCAGTCCAAGAGGCTGAGATTCTCAGAGAATCTGGGGAAAAGTCTGACAAAAGTGCTCTACAGTTACCTCATAAAGAGATTGCTCTAGAAATCTGCAATGTGTGGGTGAAAAAAATGAGCTGTGACAGGACTGGAATGAGTTGAAACTGTTCAGGATGGTGAAGGAGGACAAAGTTTCCAGTGCATCAGTACATGGACAGAGTGAGAATGACAGGTGAACTAAAGCACAAGGAGATAAAATTTACCACCGTTGTTTGCAGTAAACTGCTTGCCAATAGCCACACATTTCACCATGTTCTACATTTCACTGCTGCTACAAATAATGTTAAAAGAGTTCAATTAATCTTTCTGATATTTGGGTTGGTTCCTATACAAGCAAATTTTCTCCAGTGGTACGCTAACCTTAATAGGGATTTGGTAGTAAAGACGGCCATCCCATCACAGCTCTCCCTGGCAATGGCAGAACCGAGTCCAGTTGACTTGTAAAGGGAGCTGGCAAAAGCTGAGTTTCTCCTGTACCCATTTGGACATCCATGTGCCTAGATGCCCTTCTTAAACCACCCTTTTTGCAAATTCCAGAAGTCTGTAGGGAGTGATGGGATAATGTGGGGGTAGATGTGGCTTATTGGAGCCTCTACCAAGTACAAAATAGGAAGGAAGTCCCCAGAGGGAGAGGCAGCTAGGATTTAGGGTAGATTGCTCCAAAGAAAAGGTGCTCTTGGAACAGATAAGCAATTTAAAAACTATCTGGCTGGAAGTCACTCAAACCTTTCAGCAACAGGGATAACTTGCTGCCTCTGTCAAGCTTAGGTTGGAATTCCATCTGCCTACACTCTCCTTCAGTGCTTCCAGTCTTCATTCCCACTACTTATGTTCCCTCTGCTTATATTCACTAACTGGGAAGATCAACTTGGTAGCATCTACCACCAGGATTTAGGTTTGTGAATGCATCTTTTAGCCAGATAACAGAAATATTCTCTTTTAAACTTGAAAGAAAGATGCCAGGACTCTGTGAACATTTCAGCCCACCATGTGAAGATGCTGCCTTCATTCCCTAAGAAAGGGAACACATGCTGATGTTAAGAAACAAAAAAAAAAAAAAAAAAAGCTGGGTAGAGCTTCAGCTCTTCTCTGAAACTTTATACAGTTTTTCAGCTGAGCAGTTCTTCCCCAACTCAAAGCTCATCTGAGACTCGCTAACTTTTTATTTATTTTTTTGTTCCCTGCAGAAGACTACAGGTAATCTGTCAGCATGACTCTTGGTAGCTGTAAAGTGAGTGGCATTGCTCTGACAAAAGCACAAGGACTATGCCAACTGAATTTTTCACCCTCCGTTCTCAGAAATTCCCTTGCTTCTTATTTTTGCAAGGCAGATGCTCTAGAACTTTCCTACATGCTTTATTCTAAAAATCCACAAATGCTTGCTGCAAAGAAAGTGCTTTATTATAATTTTACAGGCAACTAATATTTTCTCTCGCTGTTCCATGCTAAGAGAGCCCCTTCACTGCACGTGTCACAGGGGCTCAGAAGGGGCAGGTTCTCTTTGCTGCCACCAAAATCAGAATCCTCCTTCCCTGGCTTTTAGCACACGTTAGAGTATGCTGGGTTTAAATAGCTAGTGAGGGCAAGTAGCCAATTTCCTATCAGTCTGTCATCCAGCTCCGGGCTGATAACACTCAAGCTTTCTTTTGGGAGCAGTAGAAGAGGGGCACATATGTGGCTGCAGGTCTTTGACACCTATCCAGATGGACAGCATGTATGGGCAGTAACGGAGCTGTTATCCAGGAATAACGAAGGCAGAGGCTCATAGTCACAAGGTAGACAGGAGATGTGGTGAAGCATGAACCCTGGAGCTCTGATGTGTGCGGAGGACAGCCAAGCTCCGTGGTGACTGCACCGCATTTTGTGGAGGAGCACACAACGAGCAGGTGTCCTAGGGCAAGACATTGAAATCATCCATGGTTGCGTCTTTGTTCCCTCACCTTTCTTCTAGGTGTTGAGATTATAGCTTCAGTACAACAAAATGCAGCAATAGGAAGTACAGATGTAATTTTTAAAGGCAGGTCTTTATCTGTCAAAGCAGATTTTTAGGCCTGTCCCCTCTGGGCGAACTACAACTTTTATGTACAGTCCAAACTTTGGTTTGGAAAGCTTGATATTCAGAGTTTCCAAGCTGCCCTTCCACTTGCACGTTCCAGGATCTGTATTCAGAATTTGCCTTATCCCAATCCCCCTAAACATAAACATTGGCAAAACCATAAAAGGATACCTGTGACCAGCTGGTGAAAGATGCATCCTCTGGGTTATAGAAGCATTTAGGGAGGCTGACCATAATGACTGCAACTGGAAGAAAGGACCTTTGCAACAGCACCATATTGAGAAAAGCAGAAGTATTTAGTAGTGAGGAGAACAGCAAAATTACTAAAAAAAGTCACAACCAACCCAAATGCCAGCTTTATTATCTATTGTTTTGATTCAGTCTGGTGACAACGGGAGACTTGCAGAAGTTTGCACTTGCCTGGTTTCTTTCTAAATATTTATTACTTTTCCCACAAAGAACTGGACCCTGAATTATTTTCTAATGAGCCCACTGTTATTCTGACATAATTTTTGTGAAATTATGTGAAGTATTAGGAAAATAGTTTGTTCTCTCCTTGATATTGATATAACTGTCTTATGATTCAAGAGTTACCAAATCAGTTTACTTCTCACTGCTTTGTTAACACCCAGAAAGGCAAGAAAGAAGAGAAGTATTATGGACTGCCACATACAATGTCACAGGAAAATCCTTAAGGTTTCAACAACTTCTCTGAAATGACAAGTATCAAAGGAAAAGATCTCATAATTTTTGAGATTACTGGTGCATGAATGTATATAATTGCCATTCTGATTTTGGTGTCTGTCTGGTTAGCCTGTGTTTTTTTAATGAAAAGGTTAGCATCTGCTGTCTTGGGTTACCCAGTAAATAGTAATGACAACCTGTGGAGAAAATGTAAGTGACACTTGTGACACATAATAAAAAGCAGCAGTTGGTGAACCAATAGGAAACACTAAAGATGAAAAAAGTAGTTGATTATTAGGTGGACAAGCTACCAGTAAATTTTACTGAATACAAATACCATTTTCAAAAAGTAGCTTTGAATGTGACTAAAATGTATTAAAAATGGTTTGAAAAGATACTGATATTGATCCGTGCTGATTTTTACTGAAATGACAGAGTAGCATTTCATTCAGTAGATCTTGTATTACAACCCACTCAGTGCATTTAATGATGTGCAGTATCTTCCAGTTATAAGTGATTTCCATAGCAATACTAGAAATCTTTTAATAGGGCATGTTGGAAAAGATGACTTCTGCTGTGATACCCATTCTAGTGTATCATTAAAGTTAAAACATTCCCCTCAGCATTTAGTAATGACAAAGGTTATAACCGTGTAAGCAGGGTTTCAGAATGTTAAGTGGAATCACTCTTCCCATGTGAAGTGCCTTTCCCCAGCATAATGCTAGAGGGGAATTTATTTCTTAAGTTTGAAACTTAAGTGCACACTCTTTTATTCATTTGGGAATGGATTCTTAGCTTAGATGCAGTCTTCCATGCTGTGCTGTTCTGTAAGCAAAGTTTTAAAATAATGGCTTTATAGTATGATTTTAAAGTAACTCTTAAGGGATGTTGTTGATACTATTTTATACACAATCCATTGCTGACAAGGCAATTTAAAGGTCTAAATCAAATGTCATATCCTAAAACCTACATTTTGTAACTTATATCATTACACTTTGTCAGATCTTCAAATATTAATCATGCTTTTCAGTGAAGAAGACCAAGTTAAATACTTGCTGTTTGAGTCAGGAAAAAAACCTAACAAGTACAGCTCTTACCTTCTAAATAAGCAACTTAACTGCCAAACTTGTAGATAACCTAATGTATGTGTACACATTTTCCCCCTTCAGCTTCAGTCATTATTCATTACAGCAGGGAAGCTGTCTCTTTGCGTTTTAAATGGAATAGAAGACCCACTGTGCTCTGATAGAATTTTATGCATATAATGTGGAAAAGGTACCTGTCTCCCATGACCCACTCCTGAGTGCAATTCTAACCTCATCTGGGGCTAAGTTAGGATAGCATCTTCAACTAGATTGTCCTATTCCTAGGCAGCGCCCCAGTTACTAGCAATAAAGTGACAAAAGGATGGAGAGTCTTTGCTATCCAGTACCTGACAATTAGGAAACAAATAATGAACTTTTATGGGGCTCATTGTGGGACGGTAATGAAAGGGATGGATATCAGTTAGTTAACATTATTTCAGTCCATATCTCTTCATATAGTACAAGTAATAATTACATACTCATTGAGGTTCTAGAAATACTTTCTGTGTTAGTTTTTATGTATTATCTGTTCTATGTATTTTTAAGGGAAAAATATGTCCCTTGGAAAGCTTCTATGGCTTTCACCTTCTATTTGGGTTTTTATTTATATTTTACCATATACCCTGGTTAAATGACTAAGTGGTAGAAGGAACATTCCTGATAAGCATTCCATATACAATGTTAAAATTAAGTTATTGTGGAAATATAATTGTGAAACAGTCAAGTTCACAACAGCATATATACATACAGTCATATGTGAGTTCTTTTCATTCTCATCTCCACAAAGTCTGATTTTACAAGCCTGTTTATGGATTACATATCAACTGACATAATGTATATGATCAATTTTATTCCCTCTAATGCATTGGTTTGAGCAATGAAATCACCACTCATTGACCACACTTTCTTTTCAAGGAGAAATTTAAACTTCCTTAGCTGTATTTAAGGAATGTGGATGTATGAACTTTTCAGGTGGATGAGATGCTTCACTATGAGACTAACTTACATAAAATTCAGTTTGCAAATACACAGTAGCACATTTTTTTGTAATCATAGCATGCAAGTGCTAAATGGTGGAAAGTGCTTTTGCACTTCCCGTCTTTTTCATAACAAAACACATTTTAGGTCCTAAACCAGTTTTTTTTTCTGGAGTCAGCACCTTTTCTTTGCTTTCAAAGGGTGTTGGCATGTGCCTTAGCCTATTGTATTTTGAATAATATTTTCTGATGGTTTAGTACAATAGTGGTTCTGCTAACATTAGAAAATTTCACATTTGTGTAATGATGAACACTTACCCATCACCTTTCCCCATGTATTTTATTTCAGGGAATAAATGGTTCCTTTCCTTTTGTAACTAGGCACAGCAGACGATTGCTCCAGTTTCAGAATTGAAAAAGTATTAATAGTTTTTACACCACCAATTTCTTTTTATCTGTGTATAGAATAGTTTTACATTCGTAGGACTGTTTTCGTGACATAAATGAATTGCAGGCATGTGCTTAGTATCAGTAGGTCAGCTTTGTTGATGTGGAGAAAATGTCAATAATTCTGATGATAGGAATCTAGGGAATATGACACGTTGCCAAGGTATATTAGGAGATAGTTTAGAACATGGTTTGGAGTAAATATTTAAGGTATAAGAGCAAAAAATAATGAAAAAATATAACTAGATTATTTTAGGTACTTTTAAAAACGTTTTGATATACAGGTGTAGAGCTTGTGTCAGTCATTGGAAAGACTATATTCCATTTAAAAATAAAATCTTATTATGAGGTAGGTGTTAAGAGGTAAATGGCTACTTTCACAGGGATAGTTCTAAAATACCCCCCCCCCCTTATTAGCAGAATGAGTCGGTTTTATATAAGAAAATCAGTCTCCCACAGTTCCTGTTGATAATAGCCCTAAAAGGTGTTCTGCAACTGTCTAAGCAGTGATGGCAACAAGCTAGTAACAATCTTCTAACAATTCTTTTTTCGAATTCAACATAATATACACTATTTAGCATAAAAATAATTTACAAAATGCATCTGGTATGAGATGAATGCGACATGACTCTACCATACAGTCATCAAGGAGCTAATCATATCAACACTTAAGTACACATTTAATTTTAAGTACATGAGTAGACCCAGTTAAGTCATCTGGATTAGTCACATGCATAGAATTAGGAAGATGTAAAAGCTGTTTCTCTAAAAATTGAGCTAAAATCTAATGTCACTTCTTGTAAATTTAGAGAAGTGTTTTATCAAGAGAACACTGTTTTGCAAAAGCTGAAAGCTGTTGTCTTGTCTATAGCATTGTGGTTTTACAACTTTTCACTGTGTTTTAAAACAACAGCTACCTCCATTAGTTTGTTAAGGAAACATTGCCTTTCAGCTTCTCCTTCAACTGCTAAACCTGGATAATTAGAGCTCAATAAGGAGTAATCAATTTACTTCTGTGTGCGTGTAATACGTACATGGTTAAATGTGATATGGATTTAAATTGATAAAAGAAGCATATTCTCACTGTCCTATTCTAAGTCTTTACCCATTGAATACCTAATTCAGCTGCATTTTGTATCAGAATGCCCGTACAAGCTTACCAATGCCTTCACACTCCTTAGCCTCTCAGTAGAACTGCTTTAAAAAGTGTTTTTGGAAAAAGTGTAGCAGAGCTGACAGCATTAGATAGGTTTCTTTCACCACTTACTTCCAATGTTGCCTGTAAAAATCATACTGCATTCTGCTGCATGCAAAATTATATTTTAAAGCTCAGTTTAATCCTTTGGTCAAATGAACTGTCCCCTGCAGGCTGAGGAGCCCATGATCACACATCATTCCTCTCATAGGTGCTATGAAACTTGTTCCAGATCTCAAGAAATGCTAGAGCACTCCAAGTTTGCTAAGCGTACCTCAGACATTAGTTGATCCTCAAGATAACAGTGTAAGCTAGGCAATTGTATTATCTCTACTTTCGCAGGAGGAGAGAAATTAAATAACTTGTTCAAAGCTATGTAGCTAACCATTTCAGAAAAAGGCTGAATCTTCTTTAGAAGCAGTTTTCCTTGTTCACTAGATCTTCCCATTTCATTTTGAAAATGAAAATTTTTCCATCTCACATCAGAATGAGATGAAGATTGTTGAAATGGTATCTTTTAGGAAAAACTAAAGGGAAGCATCCATCAACTGATGGCTGACAACTCATCTGCCACATGCAGAGTGGAGATGCAGTTTCTAGCCCTCATCTCATCAGCCAAATGCTCCAAAATGCTGCCTATTTGGGAGAGGTTTCTGATCTTTCAACTTGAAAATTCAGCTAAGAGTCTGAGAAAAACTCAGCTGACATGTTGCAGTGAAACACGTATTTTTTTTATGAAAGACCCAACTTCAACAACTAATCAGTGCCAGTGAAAAATTGCCACTGTCAATGCCCCTGCTTTATTAATGCCTCTTTCTGACAAGCAGTGTCCCACTGGGATTTGCTTATGCTGAGCAATGGCCAATACCAGTTCCTGGCTGAAAGGACGAATTTTCTTTCCTCCAGAGGCCCAGGGCTCACATACATGCAGATCTGCTGTGCCTGCAGAGCAGCATATGAGGTCTGTAAAGATATAAATCTAGGTAAAACAACTGCTAACAGAAGCATTGTCTGTAAAATGTTTTTTGGAGGACTGTCAACGCTGAAATACATGCTTCACTCGGACCTGCCAGCTCCACTGATACGAGTAGTAAGCTGTGGCTCTTAGTGACTAAACAACCAATTTGAGTGGTAATCTACTGCCCTGCCACTTTTGGCAATGATCTACTGCATTTGGGGAAGTCTGGCAGCTCAAGCTGTAGATATTTAGAAATACTGGACAAAGGATGTTATGTATTGTAGGTTTGACACCAGAAAAGTTGGACCTGTTGCTGTTGGGCCTGCCAGCTTTGGCAAAGTTGTAGACTGTACATTTCCAATGTACACGTATGTTTTAGCCTTTAAGAAAAATGGCTGTCATCTGCTAAGCAGATGCCTAGGAATGTTTTGTAAGTAGGGGAGGGTTAGTAGCCCTCACATTTAGAGGAATTTGCCATACTGGAGCCAGCGAGAAGAGCCTGCGAGCTGGAAGACTATGTTCAATTATTGGGCATGGAAAGGCTTCACCAACAGATTGGAAGTTGAGAGCACGGAGCAGGCTGTTTGTAAAGAGTTCCAAAGTAACCAAGATCTGAAAAAAATATACTCTTTAACCTTAATATAATATGAAAGAATCGGTATAGTTAAGTGTAAATTTAATTTGAAATGATAAAATGAAAATTAGTAAGAAACTTAAGTCACTCTTAATCAATTAACAAAAGGACCATTTTAAGAAACATTGAGTATATCTGACCTTCATCAACTGCGTGCTGCTTCTTTGAAATTAATATAAAAATCTGTTAAGAGTAACCCAAATGCAAACCACATTGCTGCTCACTTCAAAAAAGCCCAGACAAATGGAGAATGTGGATCTGCATTACCAGCAGTGAGAGTTAGAGCTTAGTCAAAACCTCCTGAAAGATCTGCAGAACCTGGAACAAGGTATCACTAAACTGCTGTTGAAATATTATGGCAGGTTCTTTTCACAATCCTATTATGAAACTCAAAATTGAGTTTTCAATAGAGTTGGAGCCACTCTTACATGCTATGCTGCATTCATGCTATAGTATTCATAGGATCCATCAAATCTTGAATAACTCATCAGGTCAGTATGCTACAGGCAGTTACCGATATAGGTCAAGGTACTGGCATGGTATGTAAGATCAAAACTGTATTCTGTAACTACGTCCTTGAGTAGAATTTGTGACCTATTGTCCAGTTGCTCGTGGCAGAGGAAATTGCAGCCCATATTGTTAATATTTGAACAAAATATTCTCTTAGATTTCACTAAATATCTTTTGGTGTTGATATGTCAATGACAGTAGAAGTAAAGTACTGATAGTCTCCTCTCTAGATATAAGTAAATGCCAAATGCCTTCCAACCAACAAGGAGTGTATGGCAGTAATAAATATTAAAAGCAGATAAATATACTTGCTTTAACTTTGAAAGTCAAGTGGTGTTAAAATTTCAGTGATGTGTTTTGTCAACATACTTCTACCTGCAGTCCTAGGATGCTTAGAAAAGAATTATCACCATCTGGAGTGTTACAGAAGTATAAAGCTGTTATCTGTTGTTTTCACCAACACTTCAAATGAAATGGTGGCAGCAGATATCCATTTAATCAAATGTATCACTGAGTTCATATTTTTGGTAGCAGCAGATGGGTGGCAGTCTGGAAGACTTACCTAGAAAAGGCTCAGGGTAGTTCTGAATATTTTCATAGCATGTAAGCATATGCTGAAAGCGAGTGAGTTACCACACTGTAGCAAGTTACTGTTCATTAGTAGGAACTGTGGTAACTGATCATGTGCAGATTTAGTCCATCCAATTGCAAAGTATCAAACACATTATTATGGAGTTCATAATACAAGTAGTTTTTAAAGATATTAAAGTTGATCTGAGAGAATGGTTTTCACGCTGTAAGTAGAATAGACTAAGAGCAGTCTGTTATCAGGGCTCAGATTTATAATACAGTAAATAATAGCAGGTATAATACAATTACTTCAGTGTTGATCCACGCACTATTACTCAGGAAGGCTACGGTTACTCATTAGAGACCAAAGTTCTCTTCTCCCCTCCACCACTAAATTATTGCCTGAACCCTAAAGTTACTTTTTTCTTCCTTAATCCTAATAATAAGAGTATAGGAAGGATTTTCTGAGCTTTCAGTATTGTCTTAACAATACTCCCTTTTAAGTAGACAATTCCATTTCTGAAAAAAACCTTGCTTTTTAGGTCCCTCAGTGTAAGACTAGACAGGTGCAAATTAATTATAGTTTGAAAACTGAGACAGGAACAGCTACACTCATTTTCTAGTAAGGTAACTAACTTTTCAATCTGTATAGATTTATTAATAAAAACATTATAAGAACTTTGAAAATTTTTATTCCATAAATTTGTGCCAGCACAAATTCTGACTCTGCAGTTCAAAAAATATAGGTTCCTGTCTGTTTCCATGGAGCCCCTCTGACTTCCATGCATGTTTTGTTCAATGAATACCAAAGCCAGAAATCCAACAAAAATCTGCTCCCTTTATTGCATATTCTGACTGCAAAGCAACGTACAGGACGAACCTCTGCACACCACCACCAGCAGTTCCATATGCCTTATAGCAAATTTTCTCAAAGCCTCACGGGAGTGTCAGAAATATATTGCAGATTTCAGAAATGAGCCCTAGCACTGCAAATTATAACTTCGATCTCCTCTCCCCCTTCTTCCTTTCCCCCTTCCTCTTCCTCCCTCTCTCCTTCCTCCTCCCCCTCCCCTTCCAACTGCATCCCAAAGATGTCTCTGCTGATGCTATCAGTCACAAGCAGCATTAATAGGTTCTTAAGCAGTTCTCTGCAATTTCCACTTATTCTCTAAAACTGATACTACCCTGTGTTGCGGCTATTAGTAACAGACTTTTGTGATTTGTGTTTATACCACTGAGGTATCGTCCTCTTCTCGTATTTTGGAGGCCTCTATTATGAACTTCTGAGATCTGTGGGTTTGCAGGTTTCTAATTTGGCAGTGTCAGAACAGCAGCATGGTTAATCAGGTTATGTTAAATAGTCAGACATTAAGACCAGGTGGTGTTCAAGGACTCAGCAGGCTTTACTTCCATATGGAGTCCTTAAATTCTGTAGCCTGTCTGCAAGTTTTCTGGAAACCTTTGTGAAGGATTTGTTAAAGTACACTTTGTAAAAGTGTACTTAGATGCGAACCCAAACCCTACAGGGGTTCATGAAAATTTTGTCCCTGATTAATGAAAATACTTTAACGTGTACTTCCTCGAAGCATTTTCTTACGTGCACGGTCATTAATTTGGCCTCGATTAAAAAAAGTAAAAAAATTCTCGAAGCATTTGAAATGGGTTTTAGAATTGAAAATTGAATCTTTCTAGAGGAGATATAATCATAGGAAAAAAAATATAATCTATAAAATAGCAGCATATGCTATATTGTTAGATTTCATATTTGTAATATTATTCCCAATTCTATGTCAAAACCTTATTTTTTCTTTTGTCACTAGTCCCACAGCTTGGGCAGCTCCATTAGCCAGACTAATATTTAAGACTACTCATGAGCAGGCAGACCCAGATAACCTTGTGACCAAAGTTGTTCAACTACTATAATCACTCTTCTTTACATGTAAATATTATCAAACTTACTACATTTTTCTGTGACTTTGTTTCATCTCTTCTTACATTCATACCTGACGATGTGATAATATCTCTGTAGTTTGTCAGGAATTTTTCTAGTAAGTAGCTCTTCAGCAAATTAGGATCTTCTGATGGAGACATAGCTTTTGCAGTAACATGCTGATTTTTATGAACATTTCAGAAAAGAAATTATTTGGTGTCTCGTAAATAGCTGATTAGGGAAAGAGGTCCTTTCTTACAGATAGCTACATCATTCAGTCCTTCATCTGAAAATGGAGCTTGCATTTCTTAAAAAAATTTAAACTGTCAAGTACAAACTAAGATCAGGATTTCCATGAAGTACTGCACCATTTCCCTGGAAGGTTTCCAAGAGCAAACAAAATATTTGTCCATGGTTAGAGAAAAACATGGAGGAGAAAAACCAGAGAGAAACAGAGAGAACCTATGGAGGAAGGATTGGCTTCACTAAAGCTAAAAGGGAATAAGGCTTCTGGCATGTCAAATTAGGAAACCTTTGAATCATATCGTTAAAATTAAAACTGCTTGAAAGTCAGTGGGTGCTTCATTCTCCAAGGGTACATTAATTTAAAAATTCAATATTATTCACAGCAACAAAAGATAGGGTAGAAATCAATAAATTTCTTGTAGGAAACACCAAACAACAGCCACAACAAAATGAAAATAAGAACAAAGATCAAATGTATAAATACTTCTGTACCAATATCAGAATCCAGAAATACAAGGAATGACCTGAAAAGCCTGGGTTTAGATAAGGCTATTGCTACATTGGTCATGTACAGAAATTGGTGAAAAATAAATTATAATCTATGGAATCACTTAATATTGGGGAGTAAAGAACTTAGAAATACTGAAGTAAACCATGCCATGGAGGAGTGGTTCCAAGAGATGAAGAAATGAAGAAAGCCTGGAGTGAAATAAGGCAAATACTTGAATTATATCAACAAGCACCATAGTGTTCATATGAGTTTGAAGATCCAGGGATAACTTAGAGGAGTGTAACAGCTGTAATACAAGAGTACGTATAGTTACTAGTCACCCTGTTAGGATGGTAACAAGAAGTGTAGTGGGCAGAACTCACAAGAGCAGAATCCACTGATAACAAGAGATTTTGATCGTGCCACATAAATTGGCTACATTTTAAAAGATAGCTTTCCAGAGCAACAGGCATAAAGAAAAACACCTAAGCAGCATGTAGGAAGACATTACTTCTCTCTAGAAGTGACCAGAAGGTACTTATATTTAAAATCTCTGTAGGAAAGGAGAGGAAGAATCCACTACAACAATATTTCACTTCAGAGAAGGAAATGAAGCAGCTGAAAATTGAAATATCTGTCCGAAAGGCTGGAATAGTTGCATGAGCGCAATCATTTAAAGATGTGACAGTGAATTTTCAGAATAAATGTATACCCTACACAAAAATTGCAACAGGAGAGGTGGGCAGAAAAGGGGAAAGGAAGTAAAGGCAAGGCTTTGATTTTTAACAGAAGAGTAAAGAAAGATATTAGAAATAAAAGATCATCTTGTGAGAGATGTGTTCAACTGAAAGAAACAATAAAGGGCATACCAGGAAGTTAAAACTTTAACATGGCAGTTCTTTAACAAGACAAGGAAAAACTTACTAAAAGAAAAAAAACCCCAAACCCTATGAATAAAAATTCTTTTCCAAATACATTTGGAAATTCCAAATCGACATTTACAAAATTGATAGGGTCAAAAAATGGTCAAAAAATGAAAGGAGCACTCTTGGAAAGCAAGGTGAAAACAGGAAAAGGAGGAAGAATTATTTGGCAGTCGTTACTAGTGCGCTTTAGGGAAGTTGTCATCGATATTTTTAGTGGGAATGATTTTGACAAACTGTTTTAAATTTAAGTGTCATTGGCAAAAAATTTGAGAGTAGTAGCTACTTACCATTCTAGATAGTATATGCACAAAGCTAAGGAAAATTTTCCTTGACCTATGAACTTTCTTGTGGTTTCTGTTGCTTTCAAATCAGACTCAGGACCAGAAGAACAGAGAATAGTAGATGCAGTGTGACTTTTTTTTTATGTTGAGGGGGAAGAGAGTCCATTGAAGAGCAATAGACCAGAAAATCTGATTTATCTAGTGGATAAATTGGAAGAAAATGTAATGAAAAACAGAGCTATAAGACATATGGACAAATATGATACAATGGATGTACAGTCAACATCGCTTTTGCAAGAAAGTCACATCTGTGGAATTTTATTAGGCTTCCCTGAACTCACAGTTGGAGAATGGAATAAAGGCGCTCTGGCTGTATTTAGGAATTAGGATATTCAAAAATGTTTTTGACATGATGCCTCCCTAAATCTCTTGGCTAATCTAAATAAACAGAAGAAAAGATCAACTCATGAATTAATAACCAATTCAAAGACAGGGAAAAAAGTTGGGTAACACATGGGGGGCTCAAGTTACGAGTGAGTCCTGGAAGTATCAGTGATGGATCATTTCATATTTCTTTACTATGACATACCTTCCTTAGTAATTTGAAAAGGGATATGAACAGTGAAATGACAACATTTGACAATGATAACAATTATTCTAGGTAGTAAAAACACAAAACTGATTATGAAGTGTTGCAAAAGGATCTCTTTAATACTAAGTGATGGTGATGAACCTGATCTTCCATTTCAATGTCTGCAACTGTGAAATAAGCTATATAGGGGGAGAGGCAGGAACAACAATACCTACATAAATACAATAATGAGTTCTGAATTGAATGTTGTGACTCAAGATGTCTTCACGGATAGTTTCATGAAAAAATGTCAACTTCCACTGATGTCAGAAAGGAATAAAAATGTTAGGAATTATTAGGAAAGAAATAAAGAAAATGGAAAACATAATTATGCCACTTTGTCTAAATCCATCTACACTCAAGATGCACCCATTTCTTGAACACTGAGTGCAGTGCATGTGTGATAGAATAAAAAGAAGTCCAGAAAAGCGTTACAAGAATGAACAAAGATATGAAATCACTTTCATATGAGGTGAGATTAAACAAAGTATGACTCAGGACAAGGGGTAGGGGAAGGGTGTATGGTGGGACAATGTAATAAGTGGGTTTGAAATAAATTATATGGAGATGGTGTATAGAAAATGGTTATTCACTCTTACTTATAATTCTTCAGGGACTTAAAATTTATCTGAGAGTCACTTCAGAGTCACTTCCTTAAAACTGGCATGCTTTATAGCTAAGGATAGATATTAGTATTTAAATTATGACTAGGATTGTCAGATTTAATGCTAAAGATGGAATCGTATCATCCAGTTTCAACTGTAGGTTAGACCTGTAAAACCTGAGAGTATGAGACATAGTCTGTAATATATTTGTGCACAAGCTTTATACTTTTTTATTAGTTCTCCATTACTGCTTTAAACTCTTATCATAATTCCATGCTCAAATATAGATTCATAGTTAAATCATTTTCCTACAAAACCTGCAAACTTCTCCATAGATTTTGTTCTCCCGAAAGCAGGATTTCTGTCTTTCCATGTTTGCAGTGCACCTTGTGTATTATAGATACAAAGAACAAATAAATAAAGTTATGCACTTTTTGGAATGCTACATTTTGTGACCCTGTTGATCAATGAAGTTGACTGAAAGTTGGTGATTGATGAAAAGACCAAGATTTTCCAGGTAGTAAATTTTTACTTTATTCTGAGATCATGTGATTTTTAGAGTCATAACCAAATTTTTATATGAAAATAGAACTTTAAATAGAACTTTAATCCGTAAGGATCTGAATTTAACAATCTGTAATTACACATTATATGTGTATGTATGCACACAAATATATATTTTACTTGTATGCAAATTATTAGTGTATTTCAGTATTTTGCCACACTGCAATCTCAGAAGTAACAAGCATCTTGAGTTATCATCAATGGTAGGTAATATATAGATATTTCTAAATCCAGAAGCGTCAGGTATAGCAGTAGCTAGCCTGTTGACATCAAGACAGTATAGACTCATTGCCAACTTGAAAGGATCTATGCTTCTTGAATTACCAAGTTTATTCTTCTGGTGCCTGGATTTTCCTAGGACGTCTTTTATTCAAACACCCAACCCTGCTTAGCTTATGAAAGTTGACAAGAATACAGCCTGATATGTTGTGTGTGCGCAAAAAGTGTATGGAAATGGTAAACCCAATTTTATTTGAAATATGGTGCTCAAATGGACTCTGGAGTGGAGATATTCTCTGTTGAGTTTCAGCCCACAGAAAGATTATACAGCTGAGCTAGAAACTAGTAAAAATAGAATTTGCAAATGAAGTGCTGACACGAGTCTCAGGCATAATAGGATGAGCACTATCATATATGAATGAGTCTTTCTCTTTTTCTCAGTAGTACACCATGCAATATGCAAATAACTTGGCTTAATGAACAGTTTCTTTTAAAAAAGAGTTCATGTGGTTAAACACTCAGAGACAGTTATTAATGTTTTAATTTTATGGACTGAACTAGGATGCATAAAATGAAATCCAACAAAACTCTAAAAATAATTAGAAAAAAGTCAACTAATTTAAAGTGATCATAGGTTAGTATGCTACTGCTGGGTTAGGGTTTCAAACTTCAGGAAGCCAAAAGGAATATATCTTGCAGGGAGTAAATACTAAAAGCATTCATATAAAAATACATCTGGATACTCATGTAACGTGTCAAAATAACTTTAGTTCAGCTACGTAAATCTACTATAAAGAAGTTCAAGATGACCTAATGGTGGTTTATGGGTATAAGGTATAGGTATATACTAGGTATGCATAGGTAGAAGGCTATAGGTATACACTACCTATACATGTTACTTCTTTAGAGGAATGAGTATAACTTCAGACAGCTTAAAAGGAGGAAAATCTCAACTGAGAATGTTTGAATAAAATAGACATACACAGCAATGTTGAGGGTCTTAACTCATTATAGAGCTACTTATATACTAAATCTAAATATACCAAATAATTTTTTTTTTTTACTTTTTTATTTTAATTTTTTTTTTACCCAGAAGCACAGCCAACACTTTGTCTTCACACACCAAGACAAGGAAACCTCCTGTATTTGCCTGGAGCCAGTGAATGGCATCTGTCCTACCAGACTACAGTATGTCTTGTGTGTTGGCATGCATGGTTGCATCAGGGCTGCGTCCAGGTACCTACGTGTGATAACCTATACCCTTTCTACCAGGAACATAGTAACACCCTGTATACTTCTCTGATCTGGAGTGTACTCAAGCTCCAATTCAGATCCAGCCCCTGCTCAAGCTCTTACTCAGGTCTGGTCCAGCCACTGGTTGCTACAAGCTTCAGCCCCTGCTTTGGCTCCAACTTGACGTCAGGACCCGGCTTGGGCTGCCACAGCTCTACTGCCCTGCTCAAAATGTTGTGTTGGCTCCATCCCCTTCTGGGGCTGCCACGGTACTACTGCCCCAGCTAAGAATGCCACCTTGGGCATTCTCTTGTCTCCTCCTTAGGCTCCATCTCATCTCCAGGTCCTGCTCAAACAATCTTTTGTAGCTCTGGCCCTTGCTCAGATCTGGCACCCACTCATGCTCCAACTTAACTCTAGCCACTGCTTAAGCTCGTAATCAGTTGATTCCCCTTCTCCAACTCCAACCTGGCTCTTACCCTTGTTCACGCTGCCACCGCTCAGAATAAAACCTCTGCTCCATCTACTGATTGGGATTCATCTCCATTCTGTGCCCTGCTTGGGTGGTGCTGGTGCTACCACCCTTGCTCAGAAAGCCACCTTGTCTCTGTTTCCTTCTTGGGCTCCAACCTGACCCTCACCCTTGCTCACTCTCCGACTCACCTCTAGCCCTTTCTCTGGATTCTACTCAACTCAAGACCTTGCTTGGGCAGAGACTTGCCTCCGTGTCCTACAACAGGGGCTACTCAAATCCAGCACTAAGCATGGGGGCAGAGGCCTACAAAGGCTCCTTCTTTCCTGCTGGGGCTCTGCCAGCCTCACGCACAGACTGTGGGACTCCATGTCTGGGGGTAGCAGGGGCTGAGGTGAGCTGGGAGCCCAGTCTGATCCAGCGATCCTGGGGAAGCCGGGCTGTAGCTCCTGGAGATTTGCTCGAGTGCGGCGGGAGGCACAGACCCACTGTTCTGGCCCAGCACGTGCCCGCGATCGTTCCTGCCTGTGAGGGGACAGCCTCGTGCCTGGGGCTGCGTCACCTCATGGCTCCTCGCCACCGACCATGGTCCCATCCCGCCTGCCCTTGCCTTTCTCCTGGGCTGGCAGAGGCTGGGCCAAATGGAGAATCAGGCAATGGCATTGCTTCCCTACAAAGAAACGCAGCTGTGGAGAATCAATGCAACTCATGCACAAAGTAAATTTATCTACAAGGTTGGAGGTGTGTTTATCACCGCTCAGGCTTTTTCCTTTTCCGCTTGAATGCTGTTGCTCCTCCTATGCCCATTCTCCTTTTCTTGACTACAGCAGGCCTGGACAGGAACGCAAAGAGATCAAAGCATTCTTCTGCCTCCTCGCTCAGTCAGCCAGAGCTTCTTGAAACTTTCTTATAAGACCGCTGACCTAACGATAAGGAGACCCATAGAGCACCAGCCTGCACCCTGTAACGGTCTTACAGGTAGCTGTAAAATGGCCTCTCTACTGCACACTGTGGATATTGCACAGAGCCCTTGGGTGGCCTCCTCAGGCAGGTCCATAGCCCCTGGATGCGTTCCAATATGGTTTTGCCCTCACCCCCCCCTTTTTGGCACTCTCCTCCCTCGTGAACCCCACCCCAACATGTTAGGGCTTGTTTAGCGGCCTTGTAAAGTGGGGGGCCATGACCCTGCCTTCTACTTTTGTTTAATTCCTTTCTGTTCACATTTAAACTTTAATTATTCATTTCTTTAGTTCTTATTAAAGGATTTTTTATACATTCTATACCTACACTTTATATATATGGATATATATATCTAATATATATTTATATATGTACACATAGCCATATATACACATATATAGCTATATCTTTCTAGACAAAGTATATCTGTGTACACATAAAGAAAATATCTGTATTTTTATACTCCTTTAGAAAAAGAGAGAGAGTGCATGTGATGGCTGGTGAAGGCAGGACTCCTGCTGGAAGTTGGGGTTAGTCACTTACTATCTTGGATAAACATTATCCTCATCCTACTAATGATAATTTGGTGAAAATAAGAGAAGGAACTAACATCATGAACAGAGAAGAGGTAGAATAACGGTCTGCTCAGGGAAATTGGGTGTTTTGTAGGTAGTAGCTTTCAAGTTTAAGTTAAAGAGATCACCTGAGAAAGTGGCACACTATCTGTCACTAGCTACTGCTGGTGATCTTGCTTTTCTCTCAACACTGAGAACCTAAAATGCCTGCAGAAGCCTACTACAATAAAACAAATAGGAAGCTTTGCATTGAAAAGCTTGTGCTGGTGGTGATGGGGGTGTGGAAGGAGGAGTCTTTTGAGTATCACAAAAATTTCAAAATTATTCAGAATTTATTTTGATAGCAGAGTTTGGGTGCATCATGTAAGCCATTAAATATGTAAAAAAAAAATCTTGCTTCTAGATTACCATACGCATATTTCAAATTCAGTAAAGGAGAGAATGAAATAGATACAATCCAAAAAACATATATCCCATTCTTTTTTCTGTGTGTTCTTATTTCTTTCTAACCTTTTACTAGTTTGTTTCCCCAAAATTGCTTCTGCCTATTTGTCTGTTGTTCATCCGGCCATGTCAATTTTGATGTAAGCCAATAAACACAACTGATAACATCTTTGTAATATTTTTACTTGTCCGGAATCTAAACAGGCAATGTTAGAGACAAATCCTTGGCAAAATATCTTAACATTATGGATATGAAGACTGCCGCCGGAAGAAAAGGAACAATCTGGTATATTACAAGATTTTCCTGCTTGGGAAGGAAAAATGAACGTGATGGAGAAACAGAGACAGATGTCAGGGTTTAAGGATAACAACTGGTGCTCTTTCATGCTGGGCTGATGGCTAGATGTGAGGAACAGATGTGAGGCTGAAAGGAAGAAAGATTGAGTTGGTAGACAAGAAGATTTGGGAGGGTTTGGTCAAAAGTTTTAAGAACAACTTGGCCTCCACTGTTCCTAAGATGCAACAGGACAGGCCACTGAATGAGTCTGGGACAGGGGAGAATAAAATTGTCAGTAAAAATACAGATACATCAGTCAATGCAAAATTGTGAAGCAAAGACAGTCGAAGAGAATAGAGCAGACAGATCAAGTAAAAAGTAAAAAAAGGTTTTTCTTCCTTCTTGCTTGTTAGACCTAATAATGGAATCTCGTTTTCAAGGAAGAATGTCTTCAGACAGTTGGAACAGACAAATTGTTCAGGCACGTTAGATGTGAGAAAGCAGGAAAACTCTGCAATGGCAAGGGGAGTCTAAAGCAAGTTTTTTATAGAACTTTACGTCTGGTCAGAGGGTTGGAGCCAAAGGAAGGATAAAATAAAGTATAAAGGAAAGAGAAATTTACAGAAGATGTTAATATTAAAGGAAAATTTCAGCAAGTTTGGAAGGGATGATAGTCACCAACTAGATGATAATAGTTTCTGATCTCTTTTAACGTTAGTATGAAAGTCATGTTCTAATGAAGGTGAACCCTCCAATCTAGGGAAGAGAGAAATAGTGATCTTATGATCAAATCATGACCTTTGGTCTGCTATGCCAATGGATCCCTGGCTGTGGCTGTTTGGAATCTAACGGCAAGTTCAAAACTGAAACTGTTTCACTGGATGGTCTGCTTTTGGTCAATGTTGGCTAAGTCATTACAGCTCTGATGATCTGAATTTGTAGTATTACAATTTTAAAATGACTTAATCATGTCTGAAATGATCATAAATGAAAGCTGACAGTTGGAACCCTATGTCTTATTTAATTTAAACACAAATCACTACTATAATTTAGAAATGTCAACACTTTGCAACTTTTCTTTAATTTGGCTATTTCTCTTCCTAACATGAAGATATAGTGAAATGTCTGTGTGCTTTTAAAAGTGGATCAATCTACCAGTTTCGTCTAATGAAATGTCAGATTTATTAGATAGGAACAAATTCACCTCTGCTGTTAGTGAACAATGACAATTGGAATAGACTTTTCCCTCTATCAAGAGGAAGCCAAATTAAATTGTAAACCTGAAAGACTTGTTGGACTTTGTATACTCCAAGCAGGATCTGGATGTAAACTTGCTGAGCGAAAGGCTTCAGTGAGATTGTTACTCTAAAAAATTGAGGAAGCTTCCCTGGACTGCATTTCTTTAGGGTGTTTGAAAAGTACAATCCAACAGAAGTTTAGAAAAATCAAATATAGCATATAAACTAGTCAACACAGATGAGAATCAAAAACTCTTGTGAATACCCAAACCCCTGCACATATGTAGAAACAGATGATTAGAGTGTTATATCTGTCTTACCTTTCAGTTGGAAGTGGTTTAATGTACAGCTGAACTGCCTCTTGAGTAAATCTCTCATATTCCAAGTTTTAGTGTTCCCCTGATTTTACAGGATGGTGCCTTGATGCATCTAAACTCTCTGGTTAGTTAGCAAGATCAATGAGAAACTGCTTGCCGTTCCATTCTTTTATCCTTGTTACATTAAAATGTTCCCCCTATAGGACATTCAAATGATCTTCTGTAATCATCACTATTATTAATTTGTGCCTCATTGTTAGCTAGAAACTAAATTTTTCAAATAGTTGCTTCAAGAATTTATGAGTCTAGTGTATGTCATGAATGCTATAAAAAGTAGTCTGTAGGATAAATAAGAAGTGAATAGACATGATTTTCCTTAGAAGAAATACTGCAGTTTCTCAGTTAAAATGGACTGATTTGGGGAGCTGAACAGCAGAAGATAAGTTAGTTCAAAGACAGTTATGAAAAACAGCACAAGGTGGATCTTATAATTAAAAATTTCATTTTTAACAGTAATTTGCTCAAGCAATTTGTCACAGAAACTGTATTTCAAAAAAACAAAACTGAGAAACATACCTTTTTATAAGCAATTCATAATGATGAGAAGGAAAAATCCTACACAATTTACTCATTAAGAATGGTTTGTAAGTTCAATGTTTTTACAGGATGCTAATCTGGGTCAATAAAAAGCCAGATCAAATCAAGTTGTTAAGCAAAAATACTCTTTGGACAGAACAAAATTATCAAATTCAACATTTACCTTTCAAAATTCCCATTTCAGCACATCTGGAATGTAAAGTTAAAAAAACTGGTTTACAGTGCAACATTTAACCTAGTGCATTACATTGCTCCCCAGTTCCTGGTAATTTCACTGCAAATATATGTTCTTACAAAAGCAGATTAAATTTGACTACTTTTCCCCTATTTATCTACCTATTTGTTAACAATATTTATGGAGAGAAAGCTCTCAGTAAGAAAATAATACTGTTCCTCCTATGTCATTAAAAACAAAACAAAACCCAAACCCCAAACAAATAGATATTGTATTTCTATTTATAAGCCCATTATTTTCAGGCGGTCAGATACAGCAAACTTGGTATTTAACTATAAATCAAGTTGGTACTCTATACTAGAAAATATTAAAGCCTGAATATTCAAAGATGTTAGTTTCAAGGGTAAAAACAATGAAAAATTTAGAATAGCTGTTAATGGTAAAGCTTTTGTCTAATGAAATATGAATTCTGCAAGCCAGTAAAATTATGTAATGTTATAGCTGTTGTAATAATGCTTTACTGTGCTGAGTTTTATTGGGAAAATTATTATGCATTTGTTTTTTGACCAACAGGCTTATAAATACCAAACAGTATTATTCAAGAAAATGAAAATCTTGGATTAGGAGTTAACTCATTACTTCAACATTAAGAGAAGTTTGGTTCACTGTACTGCAAAGTTAAAATGTGCAATACTGTAAAACCTGAACATGAACACCATCTGTCCCTTCATGGCCCAGGTGAGGTGAGTATCTAAAAAAACCCCCATCCTGAATTATTTGCTGAAGCGACTAATAGTTGTAGCTCTTCTATTTCATCAGATATGTTCAGTGAAAAATACCTTAGCATCTGGGGAAAAATGGAGGAAGAAGGTAATTATTTTAACGTTGCTTTATTTATGGGAGTTTGATAAAGTTTTTATTCATTCAAGAATGAAAACATCAGTAACTTCTTAATCTTCTTGGCAAACATTTGACCTTGTTCATGCAAACATGTAAGAACACGATTAACTTTATGTGTACAAGTAGTCCCAGGAAACTGCTTGAACAGAATGGTAAACAAGGGATTTTGAGCAAATTTGGAGAAATAGAGTAGAGTTCCTTCCACTAACAGATGGCTTTGCAGCAGGTAACAGAAGAAGATAATGAGTAATCAAGTGCAATGACTAAGCTGCCTTGGACAGGTTGTGTTTTCTATTCTGCTTCCCACTTCATCTCTCCATCTCCCTGTCTGCTAGGATTCAACCACTAACCTACATATTGATGAAGTCCTCATCCTTAAAATACTTCAAAGTGAAAAAAGAGATTGCAGCAGCATTAGGTATAATCTGATAATTGTGAAGGAGAGGGTTAGTAATTTGGAATGAAAATATCAACACGGTATTTGAGAAAACAATTTTTTTCTTGAGGTGACATAGTTTGAGACCCCTGCCAGAAACACTACAAAGAAAATGAAACAGATTGGTGATTTGATAACCAACTGCTAAGGAAAGGTAGGAGGTCTTCTAGCTAGCTAGGAATTTTACATTTTTATCATAGATTTGATGAGTCATATAGTGAGATAGCTGTTTTGGAAGGACAAAACACAGAGTTACAGGGAACATACTTAGTGAATGTTATTTGGCATGAAGAAGCAGGTACTAAGGGAATTTATTCAAGTATGTTATAGAAGCAAGAACTCATCAAGAATTCTGTTACAAATAGTGAAAAAAAAGTCTTTTTAAACAAAATACAAGGTGTTCTACATTCATGTAATGGAAATCATAACAGCAAGGTTCGTCAGATGTCTAAAGTCTTTTTACAGAACTTTATATAGGATATCTATCATAACTAACATATGAAATCACATGGAAGTGCATACTTAAAAAAAAATCTTCCAATGTGAGCTTAGAAAGCAACTGCACAGGATGAAAATGTGAAGTGTCTTTGCAGATGTCCTTATGGTTTCATAAACAAGAGACATGGCAGAAAATACAAGAGGTGAACTGTTATATGTATCATGTGTGTGTGTTTTAGGGGGTATTGTGTTTTCACAAGAAAAACCGCTGAGTGAGCAGGTCAGCCTGTTCTCATAGGAGAGCACTGATCTTCTCAGTGAGAGGTGAGCAGAAGCATCCTAGAGAATATTAAATAAACAAATCTTGTATAAACTCAGGCTCACGAAATTGTGCAGAAAGGCAGTTTTTAATGCGCTTTGTTATCAAGGCTAAATGTTTAAAAAAAAAAAAAAGGATAAATTCTCAGTGGTATGAAACATTTTATATTGGTGGTATTATCGACAATAATGACTGGAGTGATTCACATGACCAGAATAATGTAAACTGTTTTACCTCATTCAGGAATTTAGAACACATGTTTGTGTGTGTGAGAAAGAGAGCTCATCTGTTAAAGAAATCATTACCTGATTTAAGGCTACTGAAAACTCAGAAGTGCTAGATCTTGAATGTCTGCAGATCAATGTGTTAACCAGCATAGTTCAACAAGAAGTGCGGGAAGGGCTCTCTTCTATACTGGTCAAATCAAACTAGAGAACAGGATAAGCTACCCTTTTAAAGCATCGATTTATTATTAATAGAGACTTCTATTCACAGATGTATGCTGGAGAACACCTGTAATAACTGTTATAAAAGGACCAGGTTTCAAGAACTGTAATATTTCAAAACTAAGAAAACTTTTGAGAAAAAAAGTTGAGAGAGAGGAAAAAATTACATGAGAATGTGAATGAATATTGGGAATACTTGGTAGATCACAAGTCCACAGTCCAGGATGAATGCTTTAGATAAACTGGAGTAAGAATACTTCATTCTTGCATCATACTTAGCACTAGTAGATGTCAAATATCTTCATACAGAGGTAAAGCCTTTCCTCTGAAGTACCAATTTCAGATTTAAGACCTCTGCTTTTTCCCACTTACATGGACATTCCTCTTTTCTGTGGCCTTGCCTAAGCCTGCCTATTTCTTGTCCATATAGCTCAATCCACTGAACAACACAAGTGGTGAAATGAAGGCAATAAATAGCTATAAAAAAGTGTCGTATAGTCAAAGGGAAGAGGAGATAAGAAAATAACAGTCAGTAAAAATTAGAAGTTTGAAACTGTAGAAAATTGACAAGAGAAGCTGGAGATAGCAGGAGAGAAATCCCTGGCTCTTAATGCAAATCAATAAAGTAGTGGGTTGGGTGGGGGTTTTTTGAACTATATTTGGAACATAATAAATCCTACTAGGTCATAAGGCAGACGCCAGATGGAGATGATGAACCTTTGAATAACAATGTAGAAAAGGCACAGGTATTCACTAATAAGAAAACTTGTTTTGTATTTGGAAAGCTGTGAAATTATGTAGGTGTGTCTGGTAATGTGATTGACAACAATGAAGCACTTTCTAGTCCATTAGTAATAGCAGACAGTAGATAGCATCTGCTGGGGATTCGACTGTTTAAATCAGTAGGGCTAAATAACTGTGGTGTCTTATGAATTCTGCTTTCAGGGATGACATTTCTTAAACGGCAATGGAACTCCTGTTCCCTTTCTCCATTTGGGGTAGGACAGAAAGTAAATGAGATCTCCTAAAATAAGCTTAAATACTGAGTAAACACTGAACGCCACACACTTTCCCTAAAAGAATTGGCTGAAAATGTATTTAAATTTTTCAATTTTTAATATATTTACTGAAATAGAAATACTGAGGTAGCCCCACAAGATTGTTGGGCCTTTTTTCAGGAAAGGCAGTCAAGACAACCTCCTGTAAACTGGTTAATCTGACAGGCATCTAGTAAAACACCAGAAGTGAACAAGACGGAAAAAAACAAAAAACCCATCCCAAACTGATAAAGCACCAAAGAATGTAAAAAATACTCAATACACTATATGCAAAATCTCTTTTGTGATGCAAACTTATTCTCAGTATTTGAGGTTGCAATTTTGATGGATAAAGGTAACTGTGTATATATAATATAGTTACCTTCAACACTGTGATAGGAAAATAGCACTATTCGTATCTATAAAGCCCATCTGAAATGAATTAAGAGCTAGCTAGTTGACAGATCTCAGAAGCAGTTGTCACTGGGGATGTTTTCTAGCAGATTCGTGAAGAGATAAATAATAGGTCTAACATTATTTAGTATACCTTCACTAATCCAAAGCAAATATAAAATCACTTAAAAGTCACTTATAAAGCTTGGTGGACAGCTAAACTATCAAGGTCAAGGAACAGTTTAGACTGAGAGCTAAATTAGGCCTATTGAAAGAAAAAAATATTTTAATGCAAAATTATATCCAGGTAATGCCTACATGAGGTGGTAGGAGCAGAGAGAAGAGGCTACTTTGAGGAGACAATATGAAAAAGATTGTGATCAGAGCGGATAAACAATTCAGCACGATCTTTATGTGTGATGTTGTGGCAAATGAGGCTGTAATGTGATCTATGGTTATAGAATCAAGGAAGCACTGAGAAAACAAGGGAAAGGTCTCCCTTTTCTACCCTTGAGTAGGGCAGTGATTTTAACAGTATTGGAATACTGTGTCTGGTTTGGGGGCCCAGTTTTTCATGATTGTGGAGAAAAATTAAATTTCATAAAGATGAGACCTATAATTAACTTTCAAGAAGTGCTCAGAGAAATGCACAAAATGACACTCTCTTAAATAAATAGACCAAAAACTTGTGATTACAGTGTGTTAATACTTTCATAGGAAGAAAATGTAGGATATGCTACAGCAAAAACAGTTAAGAAAAATTAAGAATTTGAAACTGAAGCTCGGTAAACTGGAAAAAAAACATTTGAATGGGGTCATAATTACTGATTATAGCAAACTAAAAAAGGAACAAGTATTTTCTTCACCTCTTGGTTTCTTGGTACCTGGATTTCTTTCATGAAAGTCTGACACTTTTCTTTTTCTTCCTGTTTCAGGAATGGAAGTGGTTTGGTTTGGGGTTTTGTAGGTCTTTTATTTTTTTTTCTTTCTCCTGAATTTTCAGCTGTTCTGTTATGTGCTGTAGTACGTTGTGTCTGATTGCATCAATCACATTGTGTTTCCTGACGTAAATAATAAATTGTCAAGTTATGTATTATTTAATCCTGAATAGGACCTTCACAAGTGAACACACAGGTATACATTTACAATTTGCTGTGGTGCTGGAAGCTGTATTTGCCAGAAGGTATGAAGGAAGAGATGAGTGAATTCATTTTGTCTAATGTTGAACTTACTTGGATATTGACTGAAAAGTTCAAGTTGAACTCCATCATCCATTTAGGAGAGATTGTATGAAATGTTTGTAAAGGCAATGCATTTTCTGCGGTATAAATACCCACCAATGCTAACAAACAAAAAAGCAAGCACTGAAGAATATTTTAAGAAACTCAGCTGCCTCCAGTTCATCTAGCACTAATGAGGGGCAGGGCAGGAGGCTGTGTTATTACCATGATTTTTAAAATGGTTATTTCTAGTACATTTAAGGCTTAATCCATATCTGTTACTCCACTGAATCGTTTCATTGTAGTCATATAAAGGGTAAGATTTGAGGCCTCAAGTTTATGCATATTTACATTATAATATAGATTCTGTTAAGTTATTCTCTGATAATTTTCAGTTTTGCTTTTAATGACTTGTATGTGTGACTTCCAGTGTCATTAACCTGATGGTAACTAGGCCTCAGATAGTTGTTAATGGTGGTACCCAAAGGTTTCCTGGGTTTTGCCTTAGCTGAAAATTTGAATCTCACAACTTAGTGGTAAAAATTCTAGTTTTGTGAAGAATTGTATAAATGTCATGGGTTTACTTCACTCTGATTTTGATTAAAAGCTATGTTCTGATTCTCTACATGGCAAGTTTGTACCTATAACTTCTGATTTCAACTGTATTATTCCTTACAGTTTACAATAAGCAAACTGAGAATTAAGACATTTACTTACTAGCTTGATCAGAAACTTCAATACCTCGATAAGTTTAGGTACTGATGCATGCACTGCAGTCATGAATTACGCATGACTAAGAAGCTATATGTGGAGATCATATAATGTCTGTACTAGCTGCAACATAGCTTGTACTGATGTTCAAACTCATATACCCACCTTGGCCTTTTTAGTCCTGCCCTACTGACGAAAGAAGAACTTTCAAAGTCTCATTTGACTGTTTTTCTTCTTTCAGTCAACCCCAGAAGCGAGCTGGGAAAGTGGATACATATGACCCCTGCTCATTGACACAGATGACTTGCAATAAGTCTGTGATAAGTGAGGGGACTTAACTGTAGTGATTTATGTCAAATGTACCCTCACTACTGACAGAATCAATGTTACTGCAGTGACAACAGGGCTAAAAGTATTTTTTTATAGATCACTCTCTTTTCTTCATTTTGATTTCAATGCCAATATTTTAAAGTTCAGTTAAGAAATCAAATTATAAATATATTTCATCATTCCATTAACAATCTTTGTATGACCCTCTTTTGGCTTCTGCAGGTATATTTATGATTTACAGTTATTTGTGCAATATTTTCGTAGAATATATTCATCCTATTAGTTGCCCATAAACCATTTGCTGAGTACTTGCTGTTGTGCTTGTATCTACGATCACTGAATTAGTATTAGTATCGGTTTTGCAAGCAGGTAACAGATGTGTTAAGCAAGAGGCCTGCTCATGAATTCTGGATAATTCTTGTCAAAATTTTAGTTGCTTCTATGAATGTCCAGTTACTGTCAAAATATTTACAAATTGTGAATCCGATTCCTGAGCACATAACTATTAATAGCAAATTAAATCTGGTGCTTTAAGTTAGAGAAGTAATGGTTTTGTTTAACCATACTCTTACCTTGAACTGAAAAGCTAGACCATCTGGTAGCAAAACTATTAACTTAAATAACATATGTAATATTTACTTAGGGATAAACATAGAAATGTGAACAAAGATGCTATTTTGTGATTAAAGACACTGGATTACATTTTCATATGATTAGATATGTTTCATGTGATAGGTATAGATATTTTTCTGGATTTGCCATAAGCTTACTGTGTAAGTCTGGAAGGATATAAGTTATCTCCTTTGTGTACAAGACTTCCAACTATAAAATGGGATTCCAGAATTTGCTTTCAGTTTTATTTTTAAACTTTTACTAGAGGTATGACTTTGCAGTTATTGAGCTCAGCAGCAAAAGTCTCACAGGTTTCCTGAAGTAAGAATGGGCACCTAAAGTGGTTTTGTAGTTATACACTGGTTTGAATATCCAAATTTAACTGTGATTCAAACAAGTTAAAAACCCAGTGACTTATGATTTACTTATAAAAATCACAGCTTTGCAATTTGACAATTTTAGTTGTCCAGGCACCTCCATATATGATATTGGAATAAGTTGGTTGAATGTGATATATGTATTTCCAGAAAACTATTTTTATATGTTTACTAACTCATTTACATTAGAGGACAACATCTTCTGTTTTCAAAATGTCATTATTTGTTAAATTCAATATAATAGATATTAAATTGTTTAATTACATACAAAGTAGATTCAACATCATATGAACCTGGAATTATAGGTTAACAGTCTGGCACTTAAGCACTGTAGTTCCATAAAAAGTATGTACTTGAGGAGAAAAGAACGAGCAAGATTTCCTACTGAAGAACTGTAAAAATGTATTGAAAAATATCCCCCCAAAGTAGAATTTTAAAAATTACTGCAAACTTTTGAAACTAATATTATTCGGCTTCAGCCTTTACATATTAAAAAATTAAAACTTTGACATTTTTGTTATTATTGAAATGCTTAAATTTTATTCTTCCTATGCAAAATATTAGTTTTCTAAGTTTCAATATTGACAAAGTCAATATTGCTAATCAAAAAAAGTTTAGCAATAAATTCCTCTAACTTCTGAATAATTTTATGTACTTTTGAGCCCCATAGTGTTTGTATACCGCCCACTTTTGTGATTATTATGACATTATGATGTTGTGTTTGTGTGTTAAAATCTAAAAAATATATTTTTTTTATTTGATTGCATGTATTAACGAAATATCATATCACAATATACGTGAATATTCTGCTACTGCAGTAACATGGCATTGTAAGTTAAATGCCATCTTAGGTTACCTGATAATATTTTGGATGGGATGTGGATTTATTAAAACGAGCGCACTCAATCTCCTCAGCACTGAGCTGATCTTAAAAATATTTACCATACCCAGGGTTCTAATATTTGAAGTGGTATTTTACAAATACAAAGTGCAAACCTATACAGCTGAGAGCACATTTGTTACACTGGAGTATCTCTCTGAGTCAGTCAACTTTCTGCTGCAGATCCTTTACAAAAGTGTTTTCAGAGTGCCACGGTGATCTCAGCTGTATGTATTATAGGTGGTTGAAGACTTTTTTTTTTTTTTTTAAACTGTCACTAAATAAGCATCTGTGTGAGAGAAAATAAAATGGTTTAGTGCTATCAATTGATTTTATTATCCCATTCAGAAGACTTGAAATTATTTGACAGAACTATAAAGCAGGCAGAAGTAGGTATTACTACCACCCTTTAGAACAGTACCCTGAGAAAGGACATGGTGCTATTAAAGTGGTGCTAGCTTTCCTGAATGCCAAAGGCCAGCCGAGGTCCTTCTGAAAATGTCACACAAAACTTCTTATTCAAAACAGTGAATTTCATGGAACAGTAAGTCTGCTAAAGTATAAACAAAATTACACAAACTATGATGGACATAACCTGTTAAGGGACAGTAATATCACTGCTCTGTAGTGATGTCTGGGATTTAATATTGCCTAATTCTAATGAATTTTTAAGAAGAAATGCATAGGTGGCTACAATTTCAACTCCTATATGACCATATATTGTCTTTCCTTAATTATACTTACATGGTATCTGACATGAATAATTATTCACTTTTGTGATCGTGGTTTAAATATAACCTAGTAGAGATGTGGCTAAGAAAGCAACTGTTTTGCAACAGGTGATAATCTGAAGCTTTATGTTAAATGAGCATGGACTTTAATTCCAGCTGAATTTCGACATCACTATTCAGCTGTCTTTTCATCCAGAATTTGCTGCCCTTATACTGAGTAGTACTGGATAGAGCCAGGTAATTGTAAGGCTAAAACCTGTCTTAGCCTAAAGCCGTCAGACTGATGGCAGTCCATTATAGTAATGTTAATTATATTTGTTATTCTGATATCTCTCATGAAATACAACTATTTTAGATCAGTCATGCTTGGCCAACCCGATAGTCTTCTACAATGAGATGACTGGCTCAGTGGATGAGGGAGGGGGCATTGAATACTTCTGATCTTGACTGTAGCAAGGTTTTTAATGCTGTCTCCTGTAACATCCTCATAGGCTAGATGATGAAGTACACGCTAGGTCAGTGAGGTGAATTGAGTTAGGCGGATTGAAACTGGATGAACTGCCAGGTTCAAATGGTTGTGATCAGTGGCACAAACTTCAGGTGGAGGACAGTCACTAGCAGTGTACCCCAAGGGAGATGCTGGGGCCACTACTGTTTAATGTCTTCGTGAATGACTTGGATGATGGGGCATAGTGCACCCTCAGCAAGTTTCCAGAGGATGTAAAACTGAGTGGAGTGAATAATACATCACATGGTTGTGCTGCCATTCAGAGGGTCCTTGACAGACTGCAGAAACGGGCTGACAGGAACCTCATGAAGTTCAACAAAGGGAAATGCAAAGCCTTGTACCTGGGGAAGATAACCCCATGCACAAGGCCAGGCTGGGGGCTCATCCGTTGGAAACCAATTTGGCAGAGCAGGACTTTGGGGTCCAACAGCCTCCTGGACAGCATTAGGCAGAGCACTGCCAGCAGGTCAAGGGAGATGATCCTTCTCTGAGGCACTACTGAGACATGTCTGGAATTCTGAGTCCAGTTGTGGGCTCCCCAGTACAAAAGAGACATGGACATACTGGAGCAAGTCCAGTAGAGGGCCACAAAGACAATTAAGGGACTGAAGTGCCTCTCATATGAGGAGCAGCAGAGAGAGCTGGGACTATTCAGCCTGAAGAAGAGAAGGTTCAGGGGGGGAATCTTACCAGTGTGTAAGATAGGTGGAGTGAAGAAGACAGAGTCAGACTCTTCTCAGTGGTGTCCAGTGAAAGGACAAGAGGCAATGGGCACAAATCAAACACAGTTGAAATTCCATTCAAGACTAATGGAAAAAAAAAAAATTACTGTGAGAGTCCAGCTGGAAAAGTTTGCCCAGAGAGGTTGTAGAGTCTCCATCTGTGGAGATATTTAAAACACAACTGCACACAGTCCTGAGCAACCTTTTGTAGCTGCCCCTGCTCTGAGCTGGAGATTTGGGCTAGACAATGTCCAGAGGTATCTTCAAGGCTCAACCACTCTGTGATTCTGCATATTTCTAAACTTAAATTTAATTCTTTCCTTCAGATTGAAATTCTATTAAAAAGCAAAAATCTTCATAAGGTTAGAAAAATGTTGAGCTGATTATCCTCTGAAGTAGATAGTAAGCCAATATTTGTAGTAACTCAGATGGTCCAAAATTTGGTCTTCTGGTTCACATGACATGTTAATAATCTGATATGTTTTATACCTTCCAGACATAGGGGACCACCAGCTAATGCCAAGGCCCTTGCTCTTCCAGTGGGAATCTTTAACTGTAGACTTCTTTTCTGAGCCTATGTCTTTGAGAGTCCTTTAATTTGTTATAACGGGAGGATTACGTCAGGAAAGAATGGCCCAGAGATGATATCATCGGTTTTCGGTTGGGAACTGGGATTCATTTATCAGGGAAGATCTGACACTTTTTCATGGTGTGAATCAGCTGGCCACTGTATATAAATATTCATTGTATACAATTATTGTATACAAATACAATCCCTTTTTGATTTCATATAAAGATTTTAAAAGTGGCAAAGCTGCCAGTAGATAAATTGGTTTATTGGACACCAGATCTGTTTTGCTTTGTTGTCGGTGATTTAGCCACCTGCCCTAAGCCATGTTCAGACTATGATAATTGTTCAAGAAAATCCCCATCATTGCCAGAGGTCCAGGAGCAAGATCAACGTTGGGAACTCCTAGCTAACCTAGGCATCTCTTACAACATAGACTTTATTCAAAAGAGTGTTTGCCTGGTGTTTTTCAGAAAGCTGATGTTTTTTCTGAAAGCTGCAAGCTCTTCCTTACAAACTCTCTGGAAACCAGGTAGATGCAGTTTAGCGCTGGGCTTGCCCCAGGCTAATAAATCCTGCAGAGAGGCAGAACATAACATCTCAGCCCTGGGACTGCTTGTCTGGGTTTGTTAACATGCAAACTGCATTCACAGAGCTTCCTGTTTGCTTTATGCTGTGACCCATACTCTCAAAAAGAGCCTAACTGTGCTAAATTCTCGATGTTGCTAATGCCAGTGGAGTGGAACTACACTTAAGTGTTGGCGTGAAATTTCCCCAGGGTTAACAAATACTTAGTCCATGACTGCACGGGCAAGTATTTTAAGTCTATTGGCATAAACTACTTTGACAGTGCACACAAATAATCTGAAAGAAGATAGGCAAAAAGGAAAGGACGTCTGAAATGCAGGAGCTGTTTCAGTCTGATCTTACTAGTAGTCAGTGGGATGCCCAAAAACCTGCCAAAGGCTGAGAGAGCTAACAAAGGCCAAAGCACATCCCTGGGAGGCATCCCAGTGCTGTTCTGAAGTTAAGCCGTGGCATAAAGAAGCCCCAGAGAAAGTCAAGACCCCACCTAGAGCTTATCAGGGCAAAGGCACAGAATGAGTTGTTGGACCACAGTTTCCTTCAAGAGACCTCTGCCAAGAAGCCCTGAGCTGTGCTGAAGAGATGGACAAGATCTGTCTCATTGTTAGAAACTTTAGAGGTAACCCATGTCCGTGGTCTTTGCCAATATTGCAGCGCTCCAGTAAATGGCCAATGAGAATCCTGCTTATTCATCTTGTATGTCATGGTATCTGAGTTCAGTATTGTCTGTCTCATTAATGCTTTTTGTTTAATAGCTGGCATCTAGTTAGAAGTTTTCTATATACATACTGCATTTCCTGGCAGATTTTGCTAAAGTAGAATTCAGATTTGTCCATTCTTTTCAGTCCTGCATTGTCTTGCTTTCCTCAGCTTCACAAAGAGGTCCCTATAACGGTGCCCAGGGTCAAAGGTAAATTGCCACGAATGGTTTTGCATTTCATTTTCACTTATTCCTACATCTATGTTGTCCACTTTCTCCAGCGCTCTCCCATGTAGCTTGATTTTCTTTAATCACTCAATCCCTTTGCATGACCATTCTTTGCTTCAAGGAAATGTAACTTTTAAGACAAAACCAATATATCCAAGACAGTATTACTTTAGAAAGGTGGCAATAAATATGCTTCTAACTCCTTTAGAATACAGAAGTACACCTTGATCATTGCACTGAGCTATTAGATTTTTATATATGTAAAATTAAACAAAGCATACTGGTTCTTTTAGGATTTTCATGTTATAGTACCTGGGAAATATAGAGTGCTCTGCTTCTGTTAAGGATGGTTTGGTGTATAATATTGGTCTCTGCTGTTGAGACTGTATTCTTATCCTCAAGAAGTGAAGTATTGTAACGATCCTCTAATTAGCTAGGGAAGCTGATTAAGCTTTTTAAACAAAGAAAGGTAAGCAAGTTCTTTTGCCTTTGACTATACCTGTATAAGTACATATTCTCAATAGTATTTTACCTTAATCGTGTCAAAACAGGTTTCAGTTACAGTTTTTCTAGATCTAAAAAGCAGCCAGGCTGTTTGATTTCTTACATCTTCTTCAGTATTCTCCTTTTCTCTTATTCTCAGATAGTTATTGCTTTTCATTACTAACCATTAAGTGCCTCCAGAATAATTTTCATGCTCATGTCTTCTGTTAGTAATTTCTTATCAAATCTTCAGCTCCATAATTCTATAAAATGCCTTCTTTTTCATAACAATATGCTAATTCATGTTCACCCTGCAATCCATTTCATAGCTTCCCATAAGCATTTTCTATTGATTCAATCAACTTATTTTTCATCACCTAGCAACCTCCAAATTCAGAAAACAGAAGTGAATCTCTGCAACAGATATTTTATTAATTTTCAGCTCATTGTCATAGACATTTTATAGTGTCCTCGGCTGAAATTAGAAAGCTATTTTTTGACTTTGAATAATATATTTATCAAAGAAGATTTTATTCCACTGGGGTTATGGTGCATCAAATGAATTTGTTTGCAGTTCAGCAGCCACCTGAGATATTCATTGAAAGTTCAGAACATCTGTGTTTCTCATCAGATTTAGCTGATAACACATTTGGATTAATTCAGAACAACCTGAAGAACAACAGTGTATTTATTCTTAATCGGGCTAAACATTTAAGGGAAACTTGAATTCATAATGTTCGTACTCAGAATTCACATAGTGTATAAAGGAAAGATGAAAAAGAAGAATAAGATCTTGGAAAAGAGAACAAAAATTCCTTTATTACTCAGTACCAGCTTTATGTAGGGTCTTTTGTGGAATTATATTTCAAGTTTAAAGGCAATAAGGCAAGTTTATAAGGTAGACACTGAAAGTTATGTAGCTGGTTGCAGAATTGTGACCTTCATACAGCATTTTAAAATTCCCAGTAGAATTTTATGGTAGGGAAAAAACTCTTTAATCAAGGCCATGGTTCCATTTTCATTTTAAAGTACTAAGTTTTGTAGATTTTGCACACTTTGGTAATTACATAGCTGTCAGATAAATTCTGGAGGGGCTATTTTAATACAGCCACACTGATCTTCTGCAGCAGAATTCACAAGATTACAGCATCCAATTTCCTGTAATACATACATGTGGGAAGAGCAGACACTTATGAATAGGGGTTGTGAGAACGGTACACCAAAAGGAGGGATTTCTAAGACATGCTAGAAGGAACAGATCTAAAATTCCACCTCTTTCACAAATCTGAGTGTGCATGAGATTTGAATTGGCAGATTGTAACAGCTGCAGTTGTGTAGGTGACCCTGTGGATTTGGTTGCCTTTCTCAACTTTCTCTTAAAAAAATATCTGAGTCTGTTTTAGAGCCCTATCACTCAGGCAGAAGGAAGTCTAGTTTTATATCCCCATTAGCCTTAAGGAGTCCAAATCTACACCTCCTATCTGTCTCTACCCAATCCTAGGTTTGATGGGCTACATTAGAAGGGAAATTTCCTTTATCTGCGTTTTGAGAGCGTGACGCTAAGGTGGAAAAATACTTCTAACTGGTGCCTGTCTCAGGAATGCTGAAGCTTTTTTCACTTTTCTGCCATTGGACCAAATAAAAGAGGGACAGAAAGAAGGGCGCGGGGGTCGGGGATGGGGTGGGGGGGTTGGAGAAAGCAATACAGAAATCAGCAGAAAATGTCAAGAGTGTGTGTATATATATATATTTAATGGTAATTTAAGGTTTTAGGTACTTATTTCTATTTAGGTATTTCTTGCAAGCTGCTGGTTCTTCAGTCACCCCATCTATGTTGGCTTTTATAAGAGCAAAAATTTATGGGGCTGAAATATTCACAGACTTGGGAGAGGATATGGTCAAATGTTCGGTTGCAGCTGAGTCAGGATGAGGGATTATGTCCCTCAGGCTGCCCATCCTCTCCCCAGCCCACATCCCTGGTCTGCTGGCAGAGTTACAGGTGTTACAGTCCCTCTGTAGCTCAGCTCTACGAAACCAGTTTTAACAAAAACCAACCCAAAGACTACTAATGACAGCCTTTATGCTCATCTTGGGATGGTGGTTTCACCCGGAGGGCAGGGATGGCTGGGGAGGTGGCCGGGGGACCTGACTCAGTAGCCACCAGAACAGCATGCCTAGCTGCCAGCAACGACTTATATTTTTTTTCAGCTTTAACAGTGTACGTAACGCTTGTGTCTCAAGCAGACGTAATAGTGATTTCTGCCACGAATCAAAATATCTGTCGTTATACCTGCCAATCTGTGTGGTCTCTGAAATCCTGAATAGAAAACAGCATTTTTGAAAGGTCAGTTCCATGCTGAGGAAAGAATGTGGATCGTAAGATGAAAGTGGCTGACTTTGTATGTTTGCTGTATGATGTTAATCAGCACTCCAGAATTTATTAATTTCTACTTTAAAAATCAATTACTTCAAAAAATCCTCTCAGTAATGTGTCTGTCTGCCACTGTTTTATTTAGTATTTGGATGGAATAGGATTCTAGCACAATCAAAAATCTTCTTCCTCCTTTTTTACTCGTTTGACAGAATGAAAAAGTTGTAGTCACTGACAGCAACTTTATTTCACCCAGGGAATAAATTTTATGAAGGTTACACCTAATTCTAGCAAAAATAAGCAACCATCACCAGTTATAAAATTGAAAAAAAATTGATTCTTCATATGTTTGTTTTTGTTTGTTTTTCATATTCCCAGCCTGTCAGTTAGTGGTGATGGGACTAAACAGAGGCAAGCAAGGAAAGCAAATTTAGCTGTGAAGCCCTGTCAGTGAACTTTCTCCTTTTTCATCAGAATAATATATGTGCTGTCACGCATCTGCAGTTTCACTGTTAATTCAACCTTTTTTGCCTGACTGAATTCATTGCATCATTCAAAAAAAAAGACGGACAGGTCATATAGGTGAACCAATAAACACAGTTCGTATATGGATTATAATGTATGAAGCATAAATTACAGAATCAGTAAGCTACCTTAGAAATTGTTTTAACCTTTCCAAATAAGATCACACTGTGGAACTTTCGTGGGCATTCAAAAATCAGAAAGGACAATATTTGGACAATTTCAGTCAGCTTCTACTATTTTTCAGATTTTTTTAAATATTACTTACTAAAAGTCACCTATGGTAGCTCCACAAGCAAACAATTCTCTATGCTTTTAGAGGAGAAGTTGCTAGTATTTTTCATACTTATTTGTTGCATTGTGGGAAATGAAGTCTTTTAAAGTAAATTCTTTAAAGAAAGATGTGTGGATATTTCAGGGCCCCATTATTCACTCTTAAGGCACATCAGATTTTGGCAATATGGAAACAGAAAGGATAAATACACTTCCCCGCCGCCCCTCCCCCCCCCAGAACTATAGTGAATAATAAGGGGAACATTTGGCTATATCTTATTTTCCTAAGAAGACCCATCTGTTCTTAGAGTTGGGTGGGTTGCATCACTGGCCTCTTTTGTGACAAGCTGCTAGCTGATCTGACTAAAGTCAGATTTTGGGTAAAGTCCACCAGGATTGTTTGAGAATGATATTTCCTAAGAAAAGACTCAACCAGATACTTTGATTTTGTTCATAATCCCTGTAAATGCCTAATCACAGAAAACAGCTGAATTACTAGTACTACTAGATCAGAGACAATGTCTTAGCTCCATGTCCAGACCTTTTTGTGTTAATGAGTTGACTGATGTGCTGCTTTTCACATTGACCTCTTAGCTTGTGGGTTTTTTTTAATCTCCACCACTACTTTTCTTCAGTAATATACGTTAAGCCACTTCAGATGTCCTTCTTCATTTCTCCAAAGCTTGCATTTTTACCTTCTGAATGTTTATTTCCCAGATGTCTTAAGAAATTTTTTTTTTTTACTGTTTGGGTGAAGAATTTTGAAGGGAAAATGTATTTGCTCTACTGACTCAGATTCACGAAATATGCTGTTCTTCCTCAGATACTGTCTCTGCAAATGCATGCACACATGCACATAATTTTCAGTGCACTGGTTTTGCCACTCTTCTTACTAGAACTGTTACATGTACATTTATGTCCACGCTTGAGCTCAGGCAGAAGCAAAGACTGTTCTCCCTCCCCTCTGACCTGAGACAATGTCATTGCATGGTGACAACTGAAGTGGGGCTTCAGAAATTTGTCAGCTTCTGGACAAAGCAGAAATCTTGCTCTTGGCAAGTTGTCATCTTTACAGATTCTCTGTTACATTTCAACAAATCTTGGCTAAATCTGCAAGTTCTGTAGTATGAAATGCTGCCTAAATTAGCCTGGCAGGTACAACAGATGTGTTCATCAGAAGTTCTTTATTTTCTGTAGTAAATTATGACATGCTAGTGTGAGATGCCAAGGAGAAATATGCCTATTTGATGACTAAAAGGATTCAAATTTACACAAGGTGGATTAAATCTTTGATTCTACCAGCAAGTAGAAGAATGTAGTTAATAACCTTCTGCAGGTCATTTCTTAACTGCCTAACTTGTTCTAATTATTTTACCTCGTTTGGTGCTCACAGCGTGTATTTTTGCTGGCACCCATATGTTGCATAGAACTTCTCCATGGAACTCAAAGAACTGGATTAATTTTATCCGCTGTTCACCATGCAGTAGTTTACCACAAAACTAGTAAAACCTTGTTAAATGTTCATAAAAATATCAATTTCTGATTAACGGCAAAACTCCCCTCGGTCTCAGTAGTAGAATATATGGTGTCAATATTCTGTTCAATAATAAATAGTTACTCCCCTCTCCTAAAATTGCATAGATAATGGTAGGTAAACTGAAATTTAATCTGTAGGGTCAAATTCTATTGCTTTTGAATATTTGCCTTTTTTTTGTTATTATGACTATTATTAAAATGAATGCTTAAACCAGAATTTCAATGAAACATTTTCAGAGTTGTGAAAAAACAGTGAAGAGACATATTATTATGTGGAAATGTTACTTTTGAGACAAAATGAAATTATGGCTAGGATTATAACTGGACTTTTAACAGTCATCTGGTCGATTGTGGCCGAACCCATTTTGTAGCTACGCAAAGCATGGCAGATGGTTCTTTCTGATTTCACAGCATCTCACAAAGTACAGTATAACCTTCTTAACTGACGCTGTGCTAATCTCCATTCTTTATGAATCTGCACAAAAAAAAATTGGCAGTGTTTTCACTTCCACTGAGCAAAGATTTAAGATTAGGAAAAAGTGCTGAGAGAATGATTCATGTATTGCTGGAATGTCATTATTTTTAGAATACGTACTTAGTAGGATAAAGTACAATATTAGGTAGCTGACATGTGTGACATATGTCCTTATTTTCTGTTCTGCTTTCATGCCTGATAAATTTCTAAGCTTGGTACAATATGTAGTCAACTCAGTAGGTACTGAAAGTATACAACTTTACCACACAGAATTCTTCATTCCTTATTGCAGAACCTATACATAAACTGGTCAACAAGTTTTGGGGGTTCTATAGTTTTCTGTGTAGTTGTGGTGCATGAGCTACACAGTGCATCTGCTTAACCATAAATTATGGTTAAAATTATTTGTGAAATTCTTCTTTTTTACTCTTACAGTAGATACTATTTCTAGACAATTGTTGGTGAAAGATGGCTTTTTGATTAGGAATGTCTCCTTGCAAGGATTTTTACTGAGAGTGATTTTATGAATATGATCTTTTTTTCCCCACATACTTTTTTGGATATTTGCATATGTTGTGTTTAGGACTTTTAAACTCCATTTCAGGATGGGATTAATCTGGAATTCTGAGAATTGGATAGGGATTTCATTTAAAATTAGAAGGCACAGCTGAGTACTGCTTAGATTGAAATTACTGGTCCATTTAAATTTAGAAAACAGTCCCTTACTATAGGGATATATCTACTAAAACACGACATCAGATCAAACTTTCATAGATCCTGTCTGGTTCACCTACTTTCATAGACCCTCTGGTCCACCTACAGCTTCACGCATTTTTTATTGTACAAATGCACTCAGGAATGGTATCCTGGATTTCAAACACTAAGTAGAACTTAAGCTTAAACCACTCCCAGTTATATGGTTTTGGGGGAAAAAAAGCAAGGTGCTATATACAGAGTTTTCTAGATGTCAGAAAATATGAGCATTGCTATTTGTTTTAGTCAAAAGCAATTAATACCATTTAGTAAAACCTGTTACCAACTAAAGACAGGTATTAGTTGAATATTTACCAAAACAATTTCTAAAGAAAGGCTCTTAGCTGAAATCTCTGCAAAATCATGATTGTTCCAACAGATTGCTTTTGTCATTATAGAATCTCTGGCAGCCATAATGTAGTGTCATTAGTGAAACTACAGACAGGTCAACATTCAAAGTTGTGGCATTGCAGGGCTCATAAGCATCTGGGCAGAAGTAGCTTCATATATAGGCAGGTAATTGACAAAAAATGTGTTTAATATAGTTTCTGAATTAGGATGGAATACCTCAACACTAAAGATAGAATTGAGAATGGAAATAAAGTTGTTTGTGGATGCTTACCAAAATTCCTTTAAGCTGAGATACTAGATATAACTGATGTTTAAAAGAATTGGTATTAAATTCTCAGGAAATCATGCAGGCTTATTTGTTAATTATGGTGAGGGATCTGTGGACTGCTTGTGTTCAAACTGTTCCATAAAAGGGTGCATTGGGAGCAAAGGCTGTCATAGCCTATGTCAAAATAATAAATACATTTCCTATAGAAATTATATGTGCAGTTAGCAATGATCATGTGGTCACCCTTAAAATAAATACAGTTAATCATATTTCTTTTTTCAGAACAATTGAAAAATATTTGCAAGTTACACTTGAATTCAGACCTGTCTCACGTATTGCAAAATTGTTTAGTTAGATTTTTTTATATCAAGTTCGTGAACTTCACAAAATTTGCCTTACCAACTCTCCAAGATAACTACAACAGACTGCACAAAAGTCATGTTTGGTTGATCAAATCAAAATCTATGTAACATTCATCCAGACTAATTCTAAAATATTTTCTGAATGAATCATAAATATTTACTGAGAGAGTATGTGTCGCTGTTCTTACTTTTTACTGCAAAAGTCAGCTTATAAAATGATGAATTATTCTTCCTTTTAACAAGACATACCTTCCTCTTCCATTTAGAATTCTATAGCAAGGGACATGTTAAAAGCAATCCCATGTGAGAATGTTCACATAGCATTTGTTGGTATTTACATTTCTTTCTAAGACTCTGGGTAGATACATGACCTTTTTACCCTAATATCTAGCACTATGCTAACTTTTTGGCATTTGACAATTGTTTTTCCTAATGTTTAAACAGAATATTTGTGTTGCAGTTTAAGTTAAGCACATTCTATTTTGTTCTTATCCTCACTGAGAAGTCAGAATAATTGATGCCTGTCTTTTTATAACATCCGTATTGTCATTTCCTGACAATTTTGGCTTCACCGAGTTATCTTTTCTTGAGTCTAAGCATGCACTTTTATAATCAGCTTCACTTTTCTAACTTTTAATCACTCTCTCTCATTCAAGGTTGTGAACTCTCTACTTTGTTCATTCTCTTTTTGAAGTGTGACAAAAATGTTGAAGCTAGGCCCTTAACAGTGTAAAATAAAGGGAAGTATACTAATTGCTTATTTTACACATCATGCTCCTAATAATGCCATTCAAATCTGCATTTGTTTTCTTGTTACCTGTTTTGAAGTATAATCTATTATCAAAGATATTGGAGTTCAGACAGTTATCCTCTATTTTCTACTGTTTCTTCACATCTCATTATTTGTCTCTATTTAAGTGCCTGTATATATCTTTATTCAACTGCATAATTGATGCCAGTCTAATTTTTTCAATTTATCAAGCCCTTATTATTATTCCTTTCCTGAAATATACTTAATGTTTCATTTCCCAACCTTTAAATAATTCATAAATTTGATTAGCTTACTGCCTCCTTTCAGGTCTCCAGTCTAAGCCTTTATTTGAATCCCAAGAATCCCTAACTAGGATTTTCAAGGCCCAGATCAAAACTCAATAGCCCAACGTGGCTTCAGTCATTAATGATACTTCACTTGGACTGATAGATTGAGTGGTTGCACTTTTCCATGACGTAGCTTAACTAATCTCTGATCTTAACACACTTCCAAAGCCTGTTTCAGGTAACTACTAAAACTTCCTGAGGAGACAACATGGTAAGTGTAATCTTCTGTCAGTGTCAGATCAGCTAAAAAGAACTAGCAGAATAGCTGCATATAGTTGGAGGAACAATACGGTCTAATAAATCCCTATTGTGCCTCCTCTGACTGTAGACCATACGCTGCTCATTGCCTGCTCAAAGACCTGGAGGAAGACCACCATGGTTGCACTGTGATAGTAAAGTTTGTCTTTTCTAGTTCCCCATTCCCCAAGCCCTTATGGCACTGGATTGTGGACTTCATGGGTAGCCAGGGCTGAAAGGGCACCAGGAACCCAGGATGTCTCCATCGTAAGCAGCAATCATTCTTCCATACGTTATTGTCTGTGGTTGCTCCCCAGCACTGTTTTAGGCATCGGAAGTTGCAAACTCAGAGGTTCTTGCTTCTCACAAGCTTCATCCGAGAATTGCTTCAGCTGGCCGTTCTGGTTCTGCATCCTTTTTAATGAAGCCTCTGCTTTATATGACAAGATTTTTAGAAAGTGGTGGGTCTAGAGAGCAGCACTGGCTCTTTGCATTCAGTTCACGTTTTCCACGGTGTATGAAAAGGAGGGCAGTCCTCTATGTCCCCTTCTTGGCCTCTTTCAGACAACCCAGGAGTAAAGCAATCATGTGGGGGTTAGAGGCTAATCTCTATGCATGTTTTCAATGCTTAACTAGTGTATCTCTGAAGAGTAATCTCACTGACAGTGAGAACATCTTAAAGCAACCTTACTTCCCAGAGAGCCCATTCATTACAGCTGCTGAGCTGCCAGGAAGGGAGCACAGCTATTCTCTCCCTGGTCTCTGCTGGAACTTTGCTGCCAGTGGAAAGAGCTGCAGCTGCCACAAGGAGAAGCAGGAATGCCGACGGGTCTACTCCGTGAACTAGAGCGCAAGGGCCTCCTTCCATGTCCAGATCATGAAGGAGATCAGGTCAGGCCATAAGGTCTTATCAGACCCAGTATAGATAATTTGTGTTGGTGCTCTGTTAGTTTTTGGGAGGGGTTTGTGGCATTTTCACGCTTTCTTCAATACAGATTTCCCCTCCACCCCACAATGACTGGGAGACTTTGCTGGTCCCTCTTAATAAAGCTTCAGTGCCTTCCCTTCTTTATGACAGTGCTTACCAATAAAGTCTCTTACTAAAGCTACACAAGTCAATTGTTAAGCAAAGCACACTTTGCTTTGTCATCCGTTTCTTCTTCCACAAATGATTTATTCTGATTTCTTTAAGGTTTTCCTATTGTTAAGACTATGCTAAATACAGTAGGATGACTCTACCTTGCAGTATGAAACAGGAAAAACACCGGATATTGTCTTGGCAGCTAATTTTTTCCGTTCTGTGTCTGAATCTCCAACTTGCCAATTAAAGTCTGACTTGTGAGGCAGAAGACTTGAGTGAAAGAACGTGCTGTGAGACTCAAGAGCAGCTGGAGGAAGGAGGGAAGCACAGCTTAGTTAAAATACACTTTGTTCAGGTGTCTTTGTTGTTAAACTGAAGTGACAGCTAGGTGGGCTGCTAGTGTGTAAACAGGTTAGGCAGATAGGAGAGAAAAAAAGCTAGGCTAGCAATAAGTTACTCTGGCTTGCAGCCTCTTTGAAGTAAAATAACAACCAAAAAAAAATAATCAGAAGAATAAAAAAGGAGTTGGTAGGGTGGGTTTTTGCCACCAGACATGCTTCCAAGGAAATTTGAACTTAATGGCCAAAACTATTCTTCATATTAAACAGATGGACCAAAAAGTTGACAAGGATTTGCATATATCCTGAAGAGGTAAAGAAATTTTACCAGAAGCTTTGGCAAGCAAATAATAAGAGGATTTGAGCATAATACAGTGAAAAACTTTTTCACACAAAATCTAGGCTGGTTGTTTTTGAAATACTATAGTGATGGCTCCAAAAATTTGACAACACCCTTAAGGAAAAATGGAAAAATCAATACGGCTATTGGAAAGAACTCTTTTGAACTTACAGTAGCATAAAGATTAATTTTGATTTGCTGTACCCCTATAGTTCTTCTTGGTTATTTCCATGCTAACACCATAGGACTTTTAGATTTTTGGAAGCTAACTAAGATTGTTGCTTTACTTCTACTTAGACCAGCAACAATACAATTTTCAAATGGGCATAAGCTAGTTACAGACCAAACTTCTACTCCATTTCAGTGGGATTTAGGAACATAGCTAAATAAAAATACCCATCCTAAGCTGGTTTGAATTCCCCCCACACACCCCCGGTCACTTAATAATCAGCTCTAATCACAGCCTAGTTTTTGGGAGTCTTTCTGCTTTCTCCCTGGTGAGAAGCTCTATCAATAACTACCTTGTATCGATTAGGAATATAATTCTTGGTATAATAGCTAGAGGTGTTGCCAAACTACTAGCATCACTGGAACATTTTGAAAAGGATATAATTCACAGATAGTAGGGAGTGTTCTTACTCATCTTTCTTACCGTATGCACAAAAAGAGCATCAGCATTATTTCAGATTTTGAGCTTGAATAACATCTGGGAAGAGGAATATCTTTGCAGCCCTGCTTTCTGCCTACAGTTTTGGAAGATTAATATTTTCCATCACTCACCTAAGTTTTCTATTAACTTTATTGGAAGAAGTGACCTGGGCCTTTAATCAATAATGTAAGAAGTCCTCACATTAGTAAAGAACCAAGTAAGCATTTTCCATCACTTCTGTATGTGCCACAGGTATGCTAGCAGATCAAATGAAGTAGGAGTGTTAATGAGTTAAATGTTAGTAATATATTTAAGAAACGTTCTTACTAACTTTTCTAATTGGTTATGGACCAACTCAGAGCTTTCTGCAAAGAAAGCAGTTAAATAGGGGGGCTTTTTATAGCCCTAATTAGCAGCTTAAGGAGCAATACTTTCTTGCTCTATTTCATCTTTTCTAAAACATTTTTTTCAGCTTTTTGTGTATTACAATGAAATATGCTTACTAGAAATTTTTCTAGAAATAAAATTTCACCCTCCTAATATTTGCAAGAAGTAAGCATATGAAATGAATATGAACAAGCTGGAGCAAACACATCACCAGCAAGCATTTATGCCCACCATAGTTTTTGGTATAATCACATTTTTAGATGATACTGGAACAGTGAGGTTGAGTTTAATCAGATACATTCTTTTAATATGATCACTTTTTTTAAGACCATGTATTCTTCTGCAGTTGAATCCAGAAAAGAATGATACTGTCAGGACACTGATTGGCCTTAATGGCCCTGACCAGCTTCACCTGGGACTCCCATCCACACTTATTGCCCCAGGGCTTCATTTAAGCCCCAAACTGGGACCTGTTTCTTCCCTAAACTATATTATAGGAGTGCTGGTTTCTGGCCTTGCCTCTGGGTGGACCTCAGACCCATGCCCTAAATAGCTCCTTTCCTGGATAGAACCTTTAGATGTCTGTAGTAGCCTCATACTCAGCCTCATCTCTGGCTTAGTCCCCTTTTGGTTTTGGCTGGACCTTGGCCATAGGTCATCTTCTTGCTGTGCCTGGGGCTGGCAATGGAACTTGCTGCCAGTGCCTGACTCTGCCCACCCAGCGCAGGTACTGGGATCCCATTGGTAGGACATGTCCTTAGCTGGAGTCATCTTCCCCTCAAGAGCAGCCTGTCCTTGCTGTTCCCTGAAAGAGAGCAATTATCTGACTGGTGCTTAAGGAAAAGTTATCATAATTATATTCAGAGAAAAGAAGAGAAGAGCTTTAGAGAGAAAAACTTGTCAAATAAGTTCGTTGAACAGGTCTGTGCCCTGGTAAGTCTTCTGGGTTTCTTAATTGTGAGAGGAATAGGTTCTATCGATGCAACCCAAAAGACTGTTTTTGGCAGCTAACTAACAAGTTGCATCTTTTAAAGCCATGTTGACAACTTAAGAGACAGAAACATTTAAATTATTTCTGTTACCACCGTTCTTAATCTTATTATCTAGCCTGCGTCAAAGTAATAGAGTAAATTCTGTGAATGGGATCTGATGCAAAGTCTTTGTTTAATTAGAAATATAATGCTTCTAAAATTTGTGACCAGCTGATTTAGCTTGTGGATATAGATTTGTAGCTTGTAACAGGAATATTACTATGACATCAGAACAAGAATATTGAATTCTCTTTTTGTATGTGATGCACCTCAGTGGGAGACCCCTGTCTGCGTATATCTGGGGCAGAATCTGGCTATAAAGCTATCCCAGAACATTATCCAGCAACTACGCTGATACATGTTGTTAACTAAGTTGTAGCTGGAGTTAATCACTCTACAGAGCATAAGAAACAGAACTACAGCAGGAATATAGAAGCATTGGACCTCTTTCCTTTGTGATTGATTTTACTTGTGGTTTGTGTTTACTTTTGTTCCTGTCCAGTGGCTAGTGGAATTGCATTAGAGATATAAGACTTCAGTAATAAATATACAGTCTTGTAAAAACAGTTTCAATGACTAAATATACTTGTTTGGTTTTGATTAATTGAGAAAAGAAATCTGCCAACCTTACTTGAACAATGTCCCATAGGTCTCTAATCTACCTAGTCAGGTCTGAAATGGGCTATTTAGGAATTATTGAAAAGAACAAAACTGGAAAAAGAATAAGAGATTATTAAAATCACAAGAAACTATATTCCCTTTATTGAGAGACCTAAATTTACAAAGGCTTGCCTGTAAATTCAGCTTTGGCTCTGTAGTCCTATTGATTTCAGTGAAATGTCCCGAAACATGGAGAGTTATGCATGTAATGTATCTTTGCAGGATCAGGACTTAACTTCAGCCTACAATTCTGCATTTTAAAATAACATCTGAACTCTCTTTTTAAAAGTTTCAGACATATTAAAATGTTAAGTTTCAAGGGAAAACTATAAAAACCACTTTTATAATTTTTCCCCTTGGTCTGTTTCTCTTTACATTAAGAGACTCCAACATGACAATTCAGTCTGAAAAACAAAAATACATTTTTTAAATCTGTGGAGGTGATCCGTGAGACCTGCTCTGAGACCTCCAAAAAAAATAACAATTTTTGATAGCTGGACTTTCGTGCATTCAAATTTTCGCCTCGTGAACTTTTATAACTCTCATCTACAAAGCAGTCAATCTGTAGATCTAATATAGAAAGAAAAAAAAGTAATGCTTGTAAGAACTTGAGTCAGAGAAATGAAACAATTTCACTGTATGAAAACAGTAAGTAAGGGGCGGAACTGGGATGAGAAATCAGGTTGGTTGCCCAGTACAACAGGTTGCACTGCAATTTGGATAATTTTTGTTTTCAGTTGGTACTTGCATATTTGCTTCATGAATCTTGGTAAGACTTTTCATTGTTTTAGAATTGTGTATATTTTTATTTACTGAGTTTCTATTATGAGTTAATTCCATATTTATATGTGTATTAGACAAGAAATATTTCTAAGAATGTAGTAGATGCCAACTGGCATGCTCCTCTTGGACCTAAAACCCCTTGTTTGCAGTAGGGTATTTCAGTAAGTTGAGATTCTGTGAATAACCTGTTCTGGGCAGCCCTAGAGAGTAATTTCATTATTCCCTTCTCCCAAGATCTCCAAGTGCACTCGTGTATCCTGGAAAAAAAAGCATGTTTCCCCCATGAACAGTAGTTTTCTCTCTGACAGCATGATTTCACTGATTTCAAATGAGTTGCTTTGGTTTCAGAATGTAGTGGAATTATACTTATCATTTGGGAGTGATAGCTCATTGAAAAATAAAGCTATTTATTGTCCTTTTACTGCTGTTCAGAAATATGTTGTGCTTATTAAACATTTAACTATTAATAAGGTGTATTGAAGGATTCTGGAGCAATGTAAAAACAAAAAATTGCAAAATAATGGCTGCAGTAATTTTCTTCTTTGTATAGTCCCTGGCTTCACGTCAACTCATGTGAGATAAGAAGCTCACATGGTCTTTAATCAGAAATATTATATTTATGATTGTTTTCAAGTGTTCTGAAAATGCTGTACTTTAACGGTTAGAACTTGTTCAAAGCTGGCCTAAACGTATCCTGAAACAGAAATGAGAGAAGCCTGAATTACCTCGTATGATAAATTTTTGTTGGAAATAATGAACATGTTTCTATTTTGCCTTGCAGGCACTTAAATGTATGAGAACCTGAATCAAAATATTCTTTCTACCCACGAGCATTGTCTAAAGTAAATCGTGTTATCAGTTGTATGTTTAGTGAAAGACTGGTTTCAAATAACTAAAGAGAAAACCAAATTATTTTACTATCAAAATGCTGAGGTGCAGTATAATAGAATTTTGTTGCTCAAGAGCAATTCCTACTAACCTTGCTGATGATTAAAGCTGACAATTGATTTTTTTTTTTTTTTTCCCAAATCCTATTAGATCTTTTTTGTCCCTGAAAGAGGCAAATTCTCCAGGAAGCTTAGAAAGGAGGCTATTTCTGTACTGCACTACTATTATTTAGACTTTTTACAAAGGGGTTTTTTTTTTTGAAGAAAAATCAGAAGGAATTCTTTCTTTTACAAAATGCAAAGATTTGAAGTGAAACTGGGCTCTGTTCCCTCACCCTCCATCTCCTTTTATTAAAGTTTGGCTTCCTTCAAAAACTATATATGAAGAATTATGAAAATTATAGTTACATTGGGAAGCTTTCCCTGTAAAAACAGATCATTTATCATTTTCCTTTTAAAATGCCCTTTTCCCACCAAAGTGTCAAAGGCAAATGTCCAGTGCAGCTCAAATGTGTTCAAATGGTTTGCCTCATGAGGCATGTTGGAGGATGAGACATTACATTATAGCTTGTGGAAAGACATATTTTTCTTAAATAATAGTCTGGGGTATGCCTTCAGTCTCCCTCACATCTGGCAGTGAGGGAGGTGTTCTATAGGAGATGAAGAACACATCATAAGCTTTATTTCTGCTGCAGTGTTTGAGCTCATCAGTGGATGGCAGTGGAAAGGAAGGTCTGGAGACACGCTCATGGTGGTACAAAAAAAGGAGACTGTTTCTTCAGGCTGTCAAATCTTTTGAGGGCCTTAATGTGTTGGTGAGGCCAGTGAGAAGACTCGCTGTGGCTGCGGAAGAGTCCCAGCCAGTATGTCCCACCCAGTCCTGGCATCATGTAATGTGTTCGCACGTGGGAATTGGTGCATCCACCAGGCTTTCTGCCTCCTTGTCTCTGTAGGCCCTTGGTCTCCTCATGAACCCAGGTGGCCCGTAGACTTCTGTCACCAGAGGCCAAAGGAAGGGAAAGGGCAGCAACACAGTGGATTTCCTTCAATGTGTAGCAAAATTACTAGGGCGGAGAACGTCACTAAGCATTTACAGCAAGGTAGATCTTACAAAGAGGCCTTTTGCAAAAGCCTGCTATTTCTATAAACACTTGGCACTTAGGTGATGCCCCTTCTTGAGCACAGATGAAAAATAAATATTTTTACAAAGATCCAGACTTATTGGACAAGCAATTCAATAGATATGATTACATTTCAGTAATGCATGTGAATGCAGTTTTCAGTAGCTACATACTTTGCCCATTTCTATTCCCCTGACACCTTAAGCAGAAGTTACTTTGGCTGGCCAAGGGTGGTTAGTGTGAGTCAATGACACCTGATCTGCAAATCTCTCATGACATTTTATAGCAGAATCTGTATTCTGTCCCAGAGCCAGTGCTCAGTAGGTTGGTGGCTAAAGATGAAAACGTGCATGAGTTTTCTATACCAAGATTAATGGGAGTGTAAATATGGAAGTATCTTTGGTCTATAGTTCAAAGGAAAGTAAAAAGGCAAAACATGTTTGAAGAGGAAGATGCAGGTTCAAATTACGACTTGAAGGATTAATGCAAAAGACTTGAGTGTACTTGCTTAAGATTTCTCATTGGGTTAACGATCAGATGTGCTTTTAATTCAACTGTCTCTTAAAGGTAGAGGTTATCTTTTCAGATTTTTCATCTCCGTCTTCTGTGCTTTTCTGGCTACCTCTGATGGGCTAGCTGGTTGATGATTACAGATCCATTACTTATTGTTGATCTTGTTTTCCTGAGGGATGACTCTTTACCAGACTACTATTACTTCAGCTGAAGGCTTTCTCTGGATTTGCTTTTCTAAAGAAAATAGCAAATGCATGGCTGAGGTTAATCTTAGATGTTTATGGACCTCCCTGGTCTTAGTGTGTACCAAACTATTAAAAAAGGTCTCAACAGAGGATAAGGAGTAGAGAAGGACAAATGAAGAACAAAAGCACAAGTAATCATAAAGCAATATATATTTGTCAGGCTTTCCTGCTAAGTTACTTTTAAATAAATCTCCCATATTACATCTCAAAGGACTCCATTACATTTTATACTTTATCACTACTCCCAGTTATATCTTGGATGAAACAGCTTTTCTGCAGGTTAGTGGTGATCAGCAATTAATGGTTATCTCCATCTCTCTATTCCCCCCCCCCCCTTTTTTTTTCTTGAAACCAACTGCAAAATAAACCCTTGTGCTCACCAGAAATAGTTATGAATGAGAATACCTTTTTATTGCAATGTCAAGCATCTAGGAGGAAGGCCAAGTCAGATGATATGAGACACTTTAACATAGGAGAGGACTATTCCGCCACTTTGCAAATACTTCAGTACCAGATAACAGCCATAAGTAAAATAAAAATTCATGACTGTCGATATTAATGTGAATTTGAATTTATACTGACACAAGCAAGAAAAAGGAACTTTGTGTACTACACAAACTTCATTTCTTTTCAGGCTCAGGTTAAATTTTTGTGAGTGGTTCGTAGAGTCACCTGATGAAATTAATGACTAAAATAATTTCAAGTGATAAATATACTAGAGAAAGTGTGATCTCCTTTGGGGACTTTCTGCAGTCAGAGAGAAAGAGAGCAATTTGTCCAGTTACACACCTTACTCTAACATTGGCTAATGGTGTAGTCTGTGTCAGAGGTAAGGAACTAAGGTTCTCAATCTGCTTCATAGCTGGAAGTGTCTGCAGCATGGATATCTGCATTTCACTTGATGGCAGCCTCACCAGACAAGCTAGACTGCATGTTTCCTACCTGATGGTGACTCCCTTGATATAACAACATGGCACACAGAAGTAGAAACACCAAGATTAAATTTGCTTACTAGAAAATCTTGTAAGAAAAATGTGGAAACCTCTTCTAAATACTATGTGATAACCAAGGAAACATCATAATGCTACACTGGAAAAATCACTTGGCTGCCTTTTCTTAATACCTCTTTCTGCCTTCCCTTGGGAGCACCACACCGGTAGGATACCACACTTTTGAAATCTAGACTGTTTTTTAAACTAAGTTAAATTATTGCTTATATCCCCTCTTTATCTACTTGTCTTTAAGGTCATTATTGTAAAACAAAACTCTCCCAACATTTCATACAGCGGATTATATCTTTGATTGATTTACTGACATCAGTAGTAGTTGCTGAACTCTGTCTAGACCACTATCGTCAGAGACTGGGTCTCTGTGGAAGCTCTAAAAGGCATGCCATCTGTCATGAGCACTTTTTAAACTTACAATAATATATAAAAAAAAATCTTTACAAATCTGAATGAGCTGTCCAGGTTGTTTTGTTTCTTCCCTGTTTTTCTTCCTTATTTTCTACAAAGTGGTCTTAATATTTGACAAGAGCTCATATAGAGGTATTGGTAATAGAAATAAATAAGCATTAAGATGGTCATTGTAGATGCCAGAACACGCAAGAAGTCTAACAACTGATTGACATGCACAATATATCAAGAATAGCATAGAGAAATTGAGATGGTTCTTATCATACATAATTTGCATGACTTTTTTTTTTTTTCCACATTGAGAAAATTTTGATAGACGATAGAAAATCCTAAGAGTTTCTCCCATTACAGAAATCACAGGCAACCCTCTGGTGATGTAAGTCTCTAGAATAGTTATAATTATTGATAATTAAAATAATTTGCTAGCAATCTGCCTGTCAATTTCTATCAGTCAGCAATTGATTACTTCCTAAAAAAGCCTGTTGTAGTTGCTTTATTTTTTCCTTTTGTGTGCCATTCTGAAATAATTAGAAATCATAAATTAAAACAAAATGTCATCATAAATATTAAAGTAAAACCACTTCAAAGATCAACAATATCATGTCACCAAATTCAATGGAAAAAGTATTTCTTTAATAACAAACTCCCACCAGAAATCTGGAAATACCCTAATCTTAATTCTTACTCATCTCTGGCTGTCCAATATTAACTTCCATTTGTATTTGCTTCTATGCTTGAATGCTGGTGCTGCATTTTAATAAATTCTAATCCTTTTCTATGCCTTTAAAAATGTATTTCTTATGTGCTAGCATCACAGTCTTTCTGTAAACATAATTTTTCAATGTGACTGTTTAGCTTCATTAATTTTACATGAATAAATCAAACCATAAAAGCATTCTTTTTAATGATACATCAAGACATGAAAAATACCTTGTAAGGTAAGGTAAGACTCAGAGATAGTCATCTTAATGAGTTGTCATTTGCTAAGTGGAGTAATAAAAGGTGAGGTGGCATTCCAAAGAAACTATAGACTGTTGATTTTAACCTCATTGATCTAAAGATTCATTGGGAACTCAAAATTCTAAATTCAGTGTGATCTATCACTTCTAGGATTTTGTAGTTCAGAGTCTTCCATGAGTACTGATTCCTTTTTATGTTCCTTTCATGTTGAGAATTGAACCTTGGCAATTTGCTATTTGCAAATGAAGTGTTAAATGGCAAACATTCTGTAGAAATCTGAACCCAAATCATGGTAAACTATCTCCAAGACAACTGCAAGCCCACATTTCTTAAACTTTTCATTGAATTCTACAGAATGGGTTTTGATAAATTTTTGAAGGTGGTCAATAATCAAAAAATTTTGGAAGCACTGCTTAGAGCTGCCACAGCAGACACCACCTGTGGCAATTCGAAAGCCAGTGTCAAAAAGTGATCATCCACATGCAAAGAACATTGCAATTGCTGGACTGCAATGTTGTCTCTGACAGGAAAAGCAGGGTAAGAATGTGTGTACATATATTCTTTTATTGCTGTTTCTCAGAATATTCTCCATCATCAAGCAACCTGTGATCAAGAACTTCCTGAGCAAGAAGTGATATTTTTTATTTAATGGCTATGTAACAAAGGTTTTACATAGGTCTATATGAATATGACAACACATAAGAAAGTGTAAAATGGGATTTAAAAGCTTGAACCATTTCTGGTGTTGTAAATGCTTTGAAGCCACAGCTGTGTGCATCTAAATGTGAGACAACTTCTTTAATGGTCTAATTAATGACAGAGAGGAGTGGGGCAATTACAAAAACAGAATTCTAATTTAGGCAGAGTCACAGCCTTTTTGCCAGGTTCTCTATCAAGGTTGTTATTTTCCCCTTTTTCAGTGAAGCAGTATCAATCCTCAACCCAAGAGATTATACTAAGGCAGGTGCTTGCAGATTTATACCACCTGTCTCCATAATTTCTCTCAAGCAACCTCATTGCGCGTACCACCTGCGGAGCTGTTTCAAAGTGTCTTCAACTTATATATTGCTATTTGCCCTAATGGAATATAAAGCATTTTACAAATTACACCACTTTCTTTGCAACTGAAATACAGCTGTCTCTGGAGATGTAAAACAGTTTTTTTGGCATCAGGTAGCAGAACTTGGACAAAAAGGAAGGACTGCATTCAGTCTACAATAAGAAACATGGAATATGCACTAGGATGTAAATTTGGCCAGGGCATTTGGAGTAATGTACTACTAATAACAAAAACACTTTGAATTTTTCTGGAACCGCGTGGATAGTAGTACTTGTTTACAAGTACTTTTTTACAAGTACTTTCCAGATATACCGCAGTAGAAAAGACCAACATACTTTCTTGTCAGTCAATTTTCAGTTCAAGAGAAGATACTGAAGTCATGCTTGGATCACTTTTGCTGGCTTGAATAAAATTCTAACAAAACATGAAGTTTGATTTTTTTTTTTTAATTTTTTTTAAATAATACTATACTTTATAATAAAATATGCAATCTAGAATTGATAAAGGCAAGTTTATATATGTGTGAAATACATTTTTATTATTCTCACTTTTGGTTGACATCAGGAGTTGGTGAAAATCTTTGAGAACTCTTCATTTCAGTAAAAAATGTGGAACTTAAGTCAGGCTAGTGGACTACTTGGTTGAAAAAATACTAAGAGGGAAGAAAATGTAATGCTATACACTTGCAACTGGTCAAGGAATATTTTTAGAGCTTTTATCTATAGCACAAATGTGTGAAGTTCAATTAATAGTTGATTTTAAAAGTTCTGTAGTGACTCAGAATAAAAAAAGTTATTCTAAAGTCACTGTAGTCTCTTAAGTTGTCCACTACATTACACTGCTTCATATTACCGACATTAAATATTCTGATTAAACCATTTAAATGTACTTGAATAAAAATATTTTGTGATGTTAGCTTCTTGCATTTTTTTTTTTTCATTTCTACCTTTTGAGGCCAAACTAAGACAAAATCAAATAAAAATCAGCATTTTTGGCAGAACAGAAAGCTGTACTTTTGATGTATCCTATTGCATAACTTTCTGCTGACAGACTACAGCTTGATGTAGTATCTAAACAACGCAGGTGGGATTTGTTTTTAAGTAGTCTTTGGTTTCCATCCATTTTCCACTGAATTTTGATTGCATTTGGGTCCTTACTCTGTATCTATCATGGCAGTTCCCTACTCATGCCTCACTTCTGCAGGCAGGTAGCAGAAGCACTACACAGCTTTTGCTTACCACTCTTTTTCTGCGGTTTAAACTCAAGGAGGAAAATAATAGATCAGTTTTTACAGAATGGGTCCCTTTGCAGCGGACTGGCGAATCACCATTTTTCTTGTCCTTGTCAGAGAAACAAAGCTTTTTAAGGCGGTATGGTGGCAAATCTCACTCTGGAGTTCAGTCCTGTTTAGGTATTGAGAACAGTATCCAAATAACCCAACTGTACCAATTTGTACCACTTGAGTTCCCCTGAATATTCTTCTATTTGACCTCATTAAGTTTCTAAGAAGTTAAGTTTGAAGGAAAACTTATACAGATATTGAAAAATAAGAACTTTATGCATAAAAAACTTGAGAATCTGTTTACATATACAGTCCCCACTGAGCAATGTGTCATTACTGAATTCTCATAGAGATACATGCTGAGCTATTTAGAGGATGAACCAAAGTAATTAGCTATATCTGTTGTAATTAGGAGTCAGTCAGTATGTCATCTGAGATAATTATGTTGCAATACAGATAATTTTCTTGAATAGGAGATATTGCATGGAATTATTTGTCTACTAGTGTGATGATACTTCTGCAGATAAAAATTTCAGTGATGACTAGAAAACTAAGATATTGTAATGATTGAGGAAAACTTTAACAAATTGAGTTAATTTCAAACATATGTCCATGTGATTGTAATAATTCTACCTTTGTTTTATGTTTTTCATGGTTTTGTTATAGAAAAGTAGTCTCCGTGTTTAAAGAAGAAGAATCAAAATTCATCTCTTGGTAGAACTTCACTGAAGTCAGCAGAGGTACTGCAAGCTTGACTATTTTGAAGTCTCTTCTTCCAGGTATGTAATTCTAGATATACTTTGTTTATTGTAGGACTAGCGGAAATTATTAAGGAAATATCCTTTGGAAAATGCAAATTGTTTACATATCAGTAAACACATAAAAGAACTTATGGGTTCTAATTGGAGGACTTAATTCAGTTCTTGCATGTAATCTGACTTGATGAGATGTCTCTTCCACTAAAGCATTTAATTGAATGAAAAGTAGCTAAATAATTGTCAAAATCACAACCGTTTTGTTCCAAAATTTCTGGGTTTGTACTCGGGTCCAGCCCAGTACGGTTGAGGTTGGGACACAGACAAGTGCTTGAGCTGCAGTGGGAGTGGGGCTAGAAAGGGGCTGCATGAGGACAGCGTGGGCTGGAAAATGGATCGTCCCCTGAGAAATTTCTCATCTGTAGAGTCCCTTGTGGTCTTCCACTCAGATTCAGCCTACTAATGGAGTTCATGCAGAAATAGTTCTGCTTTTGTTTATTTGGGCTTTCATGACTCTGGCTGATGGTTTAATTTGGAACATGGTTTATTTTCATGGAGGCTCTCCCCAGCTACTCTGAATTAAGAGTTCCTGGTTCCAAAGTCAAAGGGCTCCGTTCTTCTGCCAGCACTCAGTGCCTTAAATTAAACATCTCTGGGTCAGTTTCCAGCTGGTGAATACAGACACCTGTGGTAGACTTCAACATTTAAAAATAAGACAACCGTTGCAGCAGCAGGGTGCCACAGACCAGCTGAATTAGATGCCAAAATGTGGCAAAAATGAGGCAGGGTAAGAGAGGAAGCTTAAGGGCTGGACTAGGTCTACTGTTCATACATAGCGAGTCCATGAAGCACAAAGCTGAAAATTAAGTACCCTCGTGCATTCTTGGATGTTGGGTGACGAGGTCTGCCAGCAGGTGCTTAGCAAAGGAGGAGGCAGCAATTGGTACCTCTTGTTTCTATAGTCAAGCAATGGCCAGCGTATGGTGGCACATAATGGGAGACACTGGTTCTGAACTGGTTTTCAGTTAGGAAAGTGTGAGTCTTCACCCCAGCTCCTATATCCCAAGTAGGTAGCATAACTCTCTGGCTGTGACAGGGCACAAACAAGCAAGAATGCAAGAACCAAAAGCCTAGAAGGACCCAGACAAGAAGATGTACATCTCTGCCTTTTGGGCAGAGCTTTGAACAGGAAAGAAGATGGACTTTTTTTCTGACTCCATTTGTCTCTATGTATTTTTATCCATTTTCAGTATCATTTTAAATGTCCTTCCCCTATAGCTTGGACATTGTGGCACTCTTCTATGATAAAGAGAAGTTTGGATCCAAAGCCGTTCAAGTTTAGGGTACCGAAGACTTCTCTATTAGGCTATTGTGAAAAAGGTGAGAAACCTTCTCCATTTTGTTAGTCATGGTTTGAGAAAAAATTATTATACTGTACTTCCTATGGGCAATTAGTATTCAGGTGTGTCTCTGCACAAGACTGAATTGCCACAAAGCTTAGAACCAGAGCAAGCTGCTGCTGAACATTCCTAAACCCTACAATGTGCCCACTGAGTATGGCGCTGCCAGTGATAGGGGGGTTGGTTTTCAGCAAGGAAGAACTTACTATTAAAGATCAAAAGCTGACCTAAGAACTGCGTGCTACACAAAGTACGCCAGCATTAGCATTTCTGTAATCACATCTGATGGTAGACACCTGATGTCCATTGCCAGGCTGGAGGACTAAGACCAGCCATGACACCCACAGCCTTGAGAGCAGCATTCTAGGAAGGCTATGTAAAGGAAAGACAGGTTGACCTTTTCTAAAGCTATTACATTATTTTAGTTAAACGTGCTCACTTTGTCTGCATCTTAAATAGTAACAGCAGTCATATAATATGATTTTTGGTAAGAGCATTAATGGATAAATCAAACTTGAAAAACTCTATACAACTGAACCAAAATCTAATAAACAATATTTATGATAGTAGTGACTGATAAACTCAGCCAGGAGTAGTGGAGCATTAATAAGGATGCTAAGTATCTAATATAAAGGTAATCCTGCCTCTAAGTGAAAGTCTTTTAGTAGGAGGAAAAAGCTTTAAAAAATCTTTTCTATTAACAAAAAGGCACATAAGGTGGGAAATTTCTTCTGTGTCTTCTAGAAAGGGATTTTTGCAATGCAATGATAGTGTACAGAAAGGCATATAACACACAGGCCTGCTTTTAGCTCTTAAATGCATTGTTGTAAGAGCATGGAGAAACCAAATTATGTTCAAAGACTACAGTAGGTTATAAATCACATAGTATCCTTATTATACTGTTTAGCTAATTGACTTCATGAATAAGCTGCTATCAGTTTGATCTAAAAAAAAAGGTGATAGAAGTATTTGGGGGGAAGAAAAAAAAAAAAAGCAGGAAGTTTATATGGAATTTGTTGGTAGGCCTGAAAGATAGTTCCCAGTTATTCAGCTATATCCTGTCACCCTGACAGGAATGTTCTTTACAACAGCCTTGAATTTTCCTCTATGCATCCAATGAGAACATCCAGTAAAATCGCAGCCTACTGGAGAGTGGACTAACCTTTATCACATCATCTTGCTTAAATGGGCTTTGAAGGAATTTACCAATGACCTTGTCTGAATTTCTTTTGGGCTCAATTTGTGACAAAATAAATTCATACTTGTTTAGGATTCTCACTAAGAACTGCACCACATACTGTTATTGTTTTCTTTCCATTACCTTTGAATGTGGTGCTTGATACTGATTAATTGCCTCTCCCTTCTGTTTGCCAGGTGCATTTGCCAGGTCTTATCTCTGATAACAGACACCACTATCTGTCTTTTTATATTTTTTATGTTACTGAATTAACTCTTTGTGCTCTAAAACCCTCATAACCTAAATGATGACTCAGGGTTTAACCGAGCCTGTGCCGCACATGTGACGGAGGGGCTGGGAATACAGCCATAAAGGCTCTTTAGGGTCACTTGCTCTGCAGACCGCCACTTCTCATCCCACAGCAGTGGGATTAACTTAATGAGATACAGGCAAACATGTTGTATTGATACAGGCAGTGTAAGGGTCAAACTTAAAAATATGGTGAAATCGTAGCTGCATTGGCATATTTCCAGTCCTCATATATTCACACCACAAACATTTACAGTACATGCTTGCTAGCTTTGCTTCCACCTGCTTCCTTCACCATTATGCTCAGAGCTAGAAAGCAGGTCTGAAATTGCTTCCTGTCAACTTCTAGTGTTTCTGAAAAAAGGAAATCATATCAATCCAAAATATTGATAACCTATTTACTATTTATTTTTATGTACTGAATAATGCTCATCACTCTGAATCTTTAGAATATGCATAAAAATAAAAATGAATCTTCAAATATATTATCAAAATGCCAAGATCCCTTTTTTTCACATTTCCCTTCTTGTTAGCACACAAACATGAACTTGATAATAATGTATATTTGTTTAAAAAAAAAGTCTGTGATTACAGATTGCAATGGACACACAAGAAAACAACCTGTATTGTACAAGTCTTATCTGTTGCATATCCTGATGGGGTTTTCCCCTCTATTTTCTCCTTTGCTTTGTTTAAATGAATGTAATGCACTTTATGATTGGGCACAGTCACTGTAGAAGATACAATTCCCACTCCCCCCCCCCCCCCCTTGTGTGGATTTATTTACAAAAATACTGGGACCAATTTCTCTATCAATTTGTGAGTCTCAATCTGTTGACCTTGATGATGTTTTTGATTGACAAAAGTTTTTTCAGGTGTCTAATTTTGTGGTGCTAACAGACTGGAACTTAGTGAGCACGCCTTTCACTTTCCTTTTGTGATGATGTTAGGTAGTTTAAAAAGAAAAGTACTGATCTCCCAAATAATTGTATTTCATACATATTCTATCCTGAAAAGTGACATTGAAATATGGAATTAGAAAGACCCTGTTTATCCTTTTAGCAACTTCTAGGGAAATCTACCCCATTTAGAGAGAAGTAAGTTTTACTTATTATTCATAAATATGATGCCTGGAAATTGGCCTGGAATCTGGAAGCCATCATTCAGCCTTCCAGGCTCAGGAACCAAAGAGGTTTTGCCATAGGAGCTTAAAATAACACCTCAGTACTTTGATATCCACCTCTCCAAATTTCTGTAAGACTTGTATGTCTAATTCATTCAGCTTATTTAGAGACCCTCGGGCTCTAATAATTATATTAATGATTTGGAAACCAAAATAACTTTCTCCCAGAGATGCATGGCCCATTGAGTGCTAACAGAAATAATGTTTAATATCTTCAGTCAAGTCAGCTAGGGCATGATAAAAAACATCACAAAGATGCCATTTGATGAATAAGAAGCTGTTTGTTTTTTCTTTAACAGGCTCCTGTCACTGGAATTATTTATTGAAAATAATGCTAGAGGTGGCTCTGTGGTATTTTCACTGAGTGAGGCACCAATATAAACCTATTTTATCAAGCTTTATAAGAAAAAAGGGTCGGGGATAGTGGTTGGGTCAAATATGAGTTTCTTGTTTCTTCTGGGAGAATGGAGAAAGCTTTTGAAATCCCACCTGGTTAAGAAATGACCTTTGATTTAATTATCCCAAACATAGAATACATTTTCTGAGGAGGTAACTGAGTGTCATCACTATCTCACCTGTGGTTGCAGTATTTCTTTACTTTCCACATTTATATTCACTGGGGGGTTAAGAGAAATTGAGAATGGAATTAACCCCATTCTGAGACTGATAAAAATCTAGGCATCTCCTTTTACGTCTCTTTCCAGTCATATGTGCCTTTATATTCACAAAATAAAGTCTTTAAACTCTGTAGATGCTTTGGGAAATGTGATATACAGGGAGGAGACAGCAGAGAGGAAGGAGGTGGCTGTGTCCTGTTGCACATGTTGGAAATGCCAAATTTTCTGCAGAACATGGAAATATAGGAAGAGGGTAGGTTGTCCTATCCCAGCATCTCTTATGACCTTATGTAAATTTTACAGTTAAATTTGTTGAAACTTTGTCAAAAGGTAAATACCAAAAATTATTGTTTTAGCCAAACCACCACAAAGATTCAGAAAAATAAAAATTTTGGAAATGTCACAGGGATGCATTATTCAAAGTTTAAGTAGATGCCTTGTGCCTTATTCTCTTTTATGGGCCTAAGTTTAGTAACATGTACCATGATGCAGTGTAGACTGGGAGTCCCACATGGCTCTGTCAGGAAGGGACTTTGCATTTTTTGGCCTCTAAAGAGAGTTATGACATTAGTTACCTGACTGGATGTCACTGTGAGGCATAGTTAAACTGTTTCTTAACACAGTTAAGTCATACAGTTTAGGACTGAACTTCTGGAGGGCTGGTTTGGTTTTTTTCTGAAAAGCTGAAGATTTCCAGCAAGTCCAAAAAGAATATTTTCCTGCTCTAGTAGGAAATTTTTCATCAAAAACGAAAGTCCCCGCTATCTCATTAGGAGTTAGGTATCTCTAGAAGCTACACAAATGTATTCCCATCTACGTATCCCCAAACGACAGGGAACTTCCAGTATAAAACCAGCCCTTGCAGCTGCTTTCTTTGGAGAGTCTGAAACAAAAGTCTGGGCACCAAAGTTTACATTTGATTTACACATATCAGAATTATATCTGTCTCAGACCTTTGCTAGTTGCCAGCAGGGTAACTTACTTGAGGTCTGGCAGGGTGAGATTTGAATTAGCTGAACTTCTGAATCTTCTTGATATTTCTCCATTGCTGTTTGTCACTCCTGCAAAGCTCTGATATCCCCTGAGGAATGTCAAAATCCAGTGGACCTTAGACAGAGGAGACAGTTATGAAACCACATAAGATGGTTTTCTCAGCATGTTATTTTAAAGTTCTGAAGAAAAATTATAACCCAACAGTTTCTGACAAAAGAGAATAGAAAATATTAAAAGTAATTAACATACTTTAACTTTTTTAATCCAGGCATTTTTAAGAAAAGGAAAGGTATGGAAAATTCTCCTCTCCAACAGAATGAATAAATATGACAAGAATAGGAAAGTTGAGGTTGCTTTGGAACAGAGGAAAATAAAGAGGCCGAACGAAGGAGAAACATACAGACACCAAGGGAAAAGAATGAAGAAACAAAATCTGCAGCACATTTTGAAGTCCTTACATTGATAACAGACATTTCCCAGCTATTCTGCAAGTTATATGACTGAGAAACTTGAATCTTGACTGCTGCTCAGTGAAGTGGCATGTTCAGTTTTATAAAACAGTCAGGCAACAGTCCTAAGTCAAATGCACTAGCATGAATAATGACCATATAAAACCTGTTAATATATTAATTATTATAGTGCCTCAGACTGTGAAACTTTACATAGAGTTAATTATCACCATGTTAATGAGTAGTGTAATGATAAATACAGAGTGGGTAAGTTCATTTGTTCAGTGCATTTGAGGAGTTAGGTATTCATTATAGTGCTAAAATTAGAAGTGAATAACCTCCATTTTCCCACAGTTGCTCTCATCTACACTATAAATGTTAGTGATTGCACTGCACTGTGGATGCAAATAATTATAAGCTGTTCATTAATAGATATTAGCTGTGTCTCCGTTCCATTTTGTGTTAAGGTGTCTGAGATTAGTACCACTATTGTCTATCATTTCTGTACACAGGAATAATTTGTTTTTCTTTACCTAAATATTTGGGGAAAACATGAAGAGTGGAATCTTCACAGTTTCTTGGCCTCCTTCAGTCTTTGATGCTTATGAACATCCATCAGACCTAGGAAAAATAGCAACCTGAATCTAGAAATTCCTTCTTTTCAGTAGTCATCGGCCTGCTGCTTTAATTAATGTTTTCAGTACCCAGGAGTCTGTTTACAAAAACAGCTTCAGCAGATTACGAGCAGTAGAGCCTCAGTAATGAGAAGGGAAAGCACAATGGATTCTGAATTTCATGGCCATCCAAAGATAAACCTGGCTTCATGTTTGTACATTGAGTTTTGAAAACCACGCTTGGTGTTTAGCAAGACTGTCTGGCACGAGGCCAGACCAAGGAGAACATGCCTTCATTTTTCTGGGTAAAGTTTATGACTGTTAGGGTCAGGAGAGAGACAAAAGTGAGACTCCCTCTGGGAGTGGGCACCTGGGGTGTCATAACGGAAGGGCTTCACTGCAAAAAGGTTTGTCCCTTGAAAACATCTTCATTCGGGAAAGGGCTGGGGGAGGGCTGGGCTAAGGTTCTGTCCAAATCCCGGGTAAGTGCTAGGGCCAGGCAGCCCATCAGCAGCTCCACTGCAAGTGTAGATATCCCTGAGCCTATTGCTCAGCCCTTGCCCAGGTTCCCCGCTTCACCTAGAGTCTCATTATTGCCTCAAATTCTTTAGTTCCTATACTTTTTACCTTATTTCATATCCATTCATTTATACGCATATACTAGAGTTTTTGGTGATTGAATGCCAAAGTAAATGCATGGATGAACATGTTGCATAAGTTTCTCCTCAGACAGGACTTTTTCAGCCTGTCAGCTGCTTTCTCTCATCACAAACTCTTTTTTTTTTTCACTCTACATTTTATAAACTCTCATACTGCTTCCACATTGGCTTACATATCAGTATTCGGCTCTGGGGAGCCTTTTGCTGAAATTTTTATGAATAACGCTAACTCAGCTGTTGCGTCAACCTTATATATAACTTTGATTTGCTTCTTGTTAGACGGCAGACTCCAACCCTTTGTGTATTTCGCTGCTTAACTTTGTCTCACATTTGAGACATTCTGATAGTCTTTAAAACAGCAATACTCTGTGTGATGGCTTTTCCTCCTTCCCAGGATGACTTATTACACTGAAAGTTTTCAGTCATCACCAGCACTTTATAAGGTAGATTTTTGTTTTAATTTTGTTACGGTCTTTTAAATGGTTATGTAACCGGTTATCTGTTACTATCAACAGGTCATTTGCTTTCATAGATTTGAGCATAAGGCATATAAAATCAAACAACACATTTTGTTTGTTTTTCTCACTGTCTGACATTCCCCATGCAGCTTGAATATGCTTACCTGGATGGTGACACTTAAGCCTGTTCTTGACAGCAACTTAAGTAGTATATATAGGACTTGCAAGGACTTTATTAGTCATATTTCACAGTCGCTTAAGTATAAGGAAAAAGGAAATCTAGGAATGGCAGGGGCCAGTGAGGACAAATTATTTTGTTTAAATGGGTTGTGCTTCGTTTAAATGGCCTATGAACTTCAAGTAGCAGGAGGAAAATCCTATGCATTATATACGATAGTTTCATCCAACTGAGCTGGCAACTGTGAAAGAAAGAAATCAACAGAACTACATAAATATTCTCAACTGAAGTCTCTTTTGCTTCTCAAATTTAAGAAGTTTAATAGGTCTTCAGCTTCAAAGAAGCAGAGAAAAATAGAGCAAGGAGCACTGAAGCTGACATTGGTTTTGCCAGATGACCATTTGCTGGACAGCATCATCATCTGCTCCATGTCCCACTCAAACCACCTTCAGCCCAGCCATACTTAATTTAATTGTTTAGGAACAGGTTGTAGCATTATGTGAAAAGGGGTACATAACTATTTCCTCCAGGGTCTTTGGCAGTTACGAGAAATAAACACGTGGTTGATTGCCTAAAATCAAGGACAGCGTTGCCTTGATTTTAATATGTAATTAATGAAATGAGCAGTCTGTACCTGCTGAAAAATGGATTTGCAGCTTCCCCTCTCTGTACATATATTTTTTTATATATCTTTTGAAGTATATCTATACATAAAAATATACATCCTATAAAGTTTTTCAGATATCATGTAAGTATATATCATATCTTTTTTTGAAAAACTGTGTTCTCACATTGAGACAGGAAAGCGTAATGCTTAGCAAGCAATTACCCTGTTTTCATGGCACCTCTCCAGCACTGTACTCAGTTTGCCATGTTCAGCCCTCTTATGGCAGTCTGGATGAATAAAACATACCCTGCTTTGGAGGACAATGCTACTGGATGAATCTTATTACTGAACTAGCTTGAATACATTGGTAACAGTCACAGTCAATCATTCCTGTTCCTATAATTGGTAGCATCGTGGAACTCTAGTGAAAAACAAAGAGTTAGTGAAAGATATGAAAAAGGAAGACAGACTGAAGTAAAGAAGTTCATGTATGCTCTGAGCACATACAAATGCTTGCATTTCTTTTTGAGATGCACATCCAAGGACATTAATGGAAACTATTTGGAAGAATGAACTGTAGAACCAAGTAGTCAAGAAATCATTTTTTTCTAGAAATCACTGCAATAACAGAGTTCACCTGTTGTGACAGAAGAGATATTATACATATCTGTGATGAGCAACGGACACTTTTCTGAACACTTCAGAGAAGACTCCATAGTATTGAGAAGTCCAGATAATGATCCAAATTATCTATATTCCTAACACTGCAAATGTGTGGTAATTTGAAATTACATCAGGGCCAAGTATAGGTACGCTATATTTCACCACAAGATTTTAAGGCTTGATGCAGATGGCTCTAATCAAACCCAGCACTTTTCTGACTATTTTCACTTCCAATTCTGAATCGCTGAGGAACGTAACATTGCAGAGAAAGAGGAACTTAACACAATTCATTAAAAACTCAAAGAAGGTTTTGTTTTGGAGAGGAATGAGGAAAAAAAAAAAAAGGTTCAAATGGGTTCTGATAATGGAGTGGAGGCACTGAACATTTGTTTCCTTGCAGTACAGTATCAGTGTGTGGAAGACACTGAGAATGACTGCCAAAAAGCCTAATAGCTGAAATAAGTAGCTGTTAAAGAACGGTGATGTTGCTAATGACTCAGGATTTTACAGGCTAGGAATTAAGTTCAGACAGGATCAAGTGCAGAGGTGAACTACAAGAAAGGTTCGAGGAATGGAGACTATTTTGCAAGAGGAGCCCAAGAGAGCCAGGCTTGGGCAGCTGAGCACATCACTGGCGGAGGAGATGTCAGCTCTCCAAGGATGCATGAGGAGGGAAAGCAACAGAGAGAAAAAAACCCAAAACCTGAACCATGGTACAATGTTGGCATGAAACCAAAGGTGTGTAAAGCACCCAGGAATACAGCAAGGCTGGAAAATAGAGACTCTGTTCATTACCCAACCAGTGGAGCTGGAAATTGGACTTTGCTCTTTAGTGTTTCTATCACAAAGCAAGAGCAAGAGATGGGTCTAATCCTCCCAGCCAGTTCCTTCCTTCTGTGCATGTTTATTAGCATTTAGTAACTAAAATCCTCCCACCACCACCTTTTTTTTTAGTATGTTGACGTACCTACTTTTTATTTAAATGGCACAGTGTGGGCAATTAAGCCCTCTTTGTCCAGATTTACATTGCAGTCCCCAGTAGACAATAGGAATACAAAGAAAATGGTTGTTCTGCTGTACAATATCATCATTAAGTCATTGCAATCCTGAAAGACCCAATGAAGAACCTCACTCCATTGCATATAATGATTCAGGGTATTTTAGTCCAGCACGAGACTGAAGTTACAGGCACAGAAACACGGTGAGCAGCTAGAAGATAAGTACAGTACCAGGTGATGCCATTACCAGCGAACCTCTTCAGGGAAAACATTGTCTTCGGTATCATTCTAAAAAGTGCCGCACACTTTGAAAAAAAAAAAAAAGTCGGAGTGGATATATCATACACATCAGACTGACCCACTGCCTTGACTACTAAAGCACTAAGAAAGATGTCTTTATTTTTTACGCCATTAGTCTCAACAGTAAATCTGCAGGATATTTAATTAGAAGTAATATATTTCAGATAGATATTTGGAAAACATTTAAGGCTTTCGTTAGACATGTACAAGAAGCTGGGGTTTTTTTGTCAACAATGATAAGTCAAACAGCTTACAGTGAAGCAGCATGATAACAACACAGAGCTGTACAAAACATTTTGCTGCATGGGAACTGTAACACTTTATAAGCAAAAAATAATGGGACTACTTACAAGAAAAAGACTCAAATCCTGGATTGATGAGACAGCATAAAGGGAAAAACAAAATGCAATGGAGGGAGCACATGGTGTGAAAAATGAAGATGTATTCTCTGAAGAGAGTGAGAGTGTTTGTGTGTGCACGCACCCATTTCTGAGTGATAGAATTTTTAAATAGTCCATCTCTGTCTTGCAGAATAAACTAAATATATTTTACCTCACTGTGAATTCCTGGACTTAACATTCTTAGTACAGGGGAAAATGCCATGCAGGGTGTTCTTTCTCAAAAAAAAAAAAAAAAAAAAAAAATCTCTCTCTCTCTCTCCCTTCTGCCACGATGAATGGAAATCTAACGTGAAGGAGTTCTTAACATCTGTTTATCAGAATACTTTGTTGATGTTATTTCTTAGAAATGAAGCATTCATTATTATTTCTGTTCATCTCTTTCCTGACTGTATTCACCTCTTTCTCAACTACTTGGAGTGCAAGGTCTTTGGGGCAGGAACTTGAGTTTCTTTATTAGGCTGCTGCCAAACTCAGCAAGACTCTGGGCTCTGAAAATGTTACAGCTGCACAAAACATACTGTTACCACTAAGTTCTTTCCACATTTTAGGTAAGTCATATCTCCATCAGGCCTTCTGTTTTAATATAAAAAGTATTCTCATAAGTATTATTTTTTTCCAGCACCTTGGACCAACCATGAACTATTTTAACTTAGCTCTTCACATTTTTTCCCACAACTGATAGCCTCACCAACCAGCATTAGCATCTTACATGGAATGAAGCCAGTAACCTACATGTTTGGTAAAAGGAAAATTTGCTCTTCAGCTCATTAAAGTAATTCAGTTTGGATCTACACCAGAATTAGTCTGAACAAAATTTAGCCTGACATACTTAGTTGTCAAGGGTATTGTACGTTTGGGGACAGGCTATTACAATGCAAAAACAACACAACAAGTACCATTTAGTTTACTTGGCGTTTTACCAGTTGTTAGCATCAACTTCCATACAGCAGAGGCCAGTAGAAATTGCTGATGCAAGAAGTGATAATTTTCTTGATGTGAGATGAATAGGACATTTCAAATTTAGTACTAAAGTAGAGAATAATTTAGTCTCTGTTACAGAAGAAAATGCTAAAACAAAAAAACCAGTTAATGCAGAATTAACTTGTAAGAGCTGTAACTGCCTATGAATCATGAAAAAGGAATATAATCAATTAATATCAATGAATATTATATGTCATGAGTAGCTGAAACAATGGAGGAAATAACATTGCTGCAAATGCCTGTGGCAAACTTCCAAAATAGTCCTCTTCCCTTCTGGTGTCTTTGCCCAGGTAAGTTTTACATTTTTCTTCTTAATTTAATAGTGCTTATCCTGAATTTGGAAGTCACAATTCAAATACACCCGTTGCCTGAGTTGTTTGTTGGTTTATCTCTAAGTTTGTCTATCCAAAGCTGAAGTAATCGGGACCAAACGATAGCTCCTGCAGGGAGATGTTGTCATGTCGCCATCTCATTTAACCATCATCTTGTCTTGCCCTGGCACCAGAGCTCTACTTTACACATATTTCATTTCTCACTTTAAACCATTCATCTCTAACCCTACACAGTGTGTCCTCTCAATTTAATTTTGTTGCTAATGCATGTGAGAGATCGTTGGAGTTTCTATTTCCTACGCCGATATTTCTGGCCCTGCTGAGCTCCTTTCCCATTAATGACAACTCCTGGGCAGAGTAACAGCAAGATCCCCACCAAACAGAACAGAAGTCAGCCCGTGCTCTACTGTCTGCATCTTCTCCTGATTGCAGACGCTCTGCGAAACTCAGCCATGCTGTGGGTCTTGCCTTTTCACTGCCAAGAACCTGCTCTTTTCTCCCTAACTCTCAAAGCTCAAAGCTTCTTCTCAATAATATCTCTTCCTTCCTGAAATATTGCCATACAACCATTCTTGTTCAAACTACAGTGTCAGCTTAGGGGTGCAGTGATTACAACCTTTACTGGTTTTTAAATCTCATACATCCTATATATATTAAATCATCCATACTAATCTAAATGCAGTTTACAGAGCTGTACATACACAAACTGCACACAGAGCATGAAACCAAGAATTTTTATGCAAATAATCTGTAAATAACAACTCTGCAATTATTTTCTAGCTCTTGTGTGGAAAGAAGGTGTATTTGTCTTCATTTTGTGAGTCTCCTGGATTGTCTTCAAACCTCATTTGTTAGCCTATTTAGTTTTTCTGCTTATGTAACAATTTTTACTCCTGGCCTGCATTCCTGTTGGCCGGGTGCCAGGTTAATAATTTAACCCTTTTAATCCTTTCTCTCAGCCATGCCTTTTATTTTGAGGAGTGAAGAACGTGCAGTTTTAACATCAAGCACTTATTTATTTAATTAATTTGCAGGCAGAAGGATCAATGCAATAGTCAAGATCATCTGGGATGTGTTTGCAAGATCCAGCTATTCCACCTTGGAACTCGTCCAGTCAAAGAAACCCGACCTATGAAATTTCAGGGTATAAACCAGGCAAAGCAGTCTGACATCAGATGGCAATGTATACTTTTCATTATTTCACTAGCAGTTGCAGCTGCTTCTGAAGGTACGTGAAAGGATCTTTTAGCAGAGCTCCTTCCCCAAACTCTCACTGCTCAAAAAAAAAATAGCAAAAAGAAAGCAGATGACAGAATATTTCAGACTTCTGCATAAAAGGGAAAGGTTGCTCTGGTGATCTACTATTTAAGACTGAATTCTTCAGCTACTTCCCACAGGTCAGATAAACTCTCTGTGCCTTAGTTTCCCCATCTGGAATAACAGTACATACCTTTCTCACTAGGGAACTGTGCACTTTAATTAATCAACAATTGTAGATTGCTATATAGAGCGGAGCAAACAATCTGGAGTGAACAGTTTATTCAATGAATTTAGCCTGCTTGCAGAAAATCCTCGAGCAGATGGTGGTGTTATCAACCACAGAGGAAAAAAGTAAAAATCACCGCAGTCTGAATATTTCTGCTTTGTTTTATATCACTTACAGGATCTTCAGCCCCAGGGAAATATTTCTCAAGGATGAAGAACCCTTTCTTTACAGCAGTCTAAGAACTGCCTTCAAAACCCCAACGCTCATGGGACCACCAGAGCTCCCTCTGCATGATTCCCAAGGAGGTAGGTGGAGGGGCCTTCCATATGCAGTTTGACTGATTGAAGACCATGGGGGACTTTCCACACTTCAGGGAAGATTTCACCATACCCAGAAAGCCTTTTTAACCATTTTGTCTTGGCTAAAGACTTCTGATAATTGAATAGCCTTTCTTTGACATCAGGAACTGAAACATATATTTTCAAGGGTAACAGAAAGATAGCCAATCCAGAATGCTTTTTACTTTGAAATACTAAAAAATTCTATCATCTAGCATGCAATTTAACTGTGATGTACCACATAAATTCACTGCTTGCTATTCAAGAGGAAAGTTGCTTTGTTGTCATAGAATTTAACTTATTTATTTCAAAGCACTGTGCTTCATTTTATTTTGCTTTATTTTTTCATTTGTATTCTCCTGAAGACTAACTTAAGGTTTATATGAATTTTTCAGAAAGATATTTTATAAAACACGATGTTGTGCTAGTCACTGCATAGCAGCCAACACATCAAAATAATGACTGTATACTAGATTACATGCATTATATCTTGAACTGCAATTAATAGCCTTGCAAGGGCCCAATCACATAGTATTTGACAGCTAATGCTTAGCGTGATGATGTGGACTGTTACAAACAAGCATTCAACCTCTGCTCTGACACAGAAAGTAGACAAGAGGTTAGCTTACAGCTAGATGATATAAAGGATTTTGCTGCTGAGTTAGAACTTCGATGGGCTTTAGTTTCTTAAGTCTGAAACTGGATTGCCTTTCTCTACCTTTATTTCTTCTGTCTACACCGAACCGTCTAGCCCTAGAAGTGGCTAAAACCCACAGAAGTCCTTATCCTTGACATAGGAAGCCTGGGCAACCACTGCCTTTGGGTCCTGCTTCTCCTTCAGCAGCAAGGAACTCTGAATGTCTGATATCAAATCTTTCATTAAAGTAAGTCCTGAGCCTCTCTGTGTGTCAGCTCCTGAGAGTAAATGTAGAAATTTCCTTCTGTTTTCAGGCTTCTTGTGAAGTTACGCTAGAGATTATGACATGCTCAGTGCCTATAGTGACACACCATATATTGAGACATACTTGAGATTAAAACTGAATATTTCTAATCAAATGACAAAGCAAAACATGCTTATTTGAGTTGCAGATGGGAGAAAGAGTTAGTTAAAGACACATCCATAAAGACTTGGAAATGTATTTTGACCTGAAGTTCTTCCTCGCAAGCCATCTGCAAAGGAAAAGTTAATTAGTAATAAACATAATTAGCAACGATGAGTGAAACTAAACGTATGTTTTGTTTCACAGATTGCTTGAAAAAAAGGCCTCATGGCCAAACACCATTGGTAAGATTAGCATTGTCAGTGTTTATTTTTAAGAAAGCTTGATGAAGGCAAATATGGCTGTCTTTTCTGGTCAATGCAACCCATCTTACTGACTGACAGCTTTGTTTCATGCAAGTACAAAATACAATCTGATAAAAAAAACAAAGAGATGTGGCCTTCAGGAAGTGACTTCAAAAAACAGAAGAGAAAGGATGGGGGAGTAATCCCGTACCTTGTTTCATTGCTGTTCCTCCAAGCGTCATGAAATGTATGAGTTACTGCACCCAAAATTACCAGCTACTGTATGAATTCATACCTCATTAACAACAGAAAGTGTCATTCTTGGACTCAGCAGAGCCACTGTTTGGGAAAGCAAACTCTGGGAGTAGCCAGGTATAGAGTTTTCTGCTTTCACTGCATACTTGAAGTAAAGCCAGTCAGCACTTGACTTGGGTTGTTAAACTCAGCATGGAAAGGTGGAAAAAAACTTCCCAGGGAAGCTAACCCATGCTATCATCTCTCTGACCAGTCCAAACTTCTCTTTTTTAGGCTCTAAAATGTGTCTGGATTCGTCTCTTAAAACTCCTGATGAAGTGCATTTGTTTAGTCTAATTAAAGCAAAATGCAACCTTTTTTCTTCATTGATTTTGGAAAGATTTAGCTTAACAGCATTGTCTCTAGAAAGAAACATTAGGACATCTTTGGTTTTCTGCGTAGTCATACTAGACAAAGTAAAAGTTAACTTCTCGTAACCAGAGTCAACCACCTCCAAGAAACAGACTGCCATTCATTTTACTATTCCATACGCCACAGTGCTGTTTTACAATGCTCTGACAGCTTCAAATCAAGCTATTAAAATAGTGTCAATGTATTTTGAGACTGCTCATAGTTACGTGGGTTTTGTTGAATTAAATTGTTTGTATTAAAAGTTATTTCAAAAAATCATTATGAACTTCTGCGAAAAGCTCCTTGTAGGCTTTGAAAGTAAAAACACCTGAGTAGCTTTAGAAAAGAGGGCTGGTTTTATACCTGCACCTGCGATTTTCAGCATTTTCCCTTTCACACTGCTGGCAACGGTGGCAAATATACTGGACACAGAGGTGGAAGCTGATTTTACAGGAAACCCTGCACAATACCCATTTGTTAGTTCCTGTCCATGAGAAACAGAGAAAACAATCTTTGATCAGGCCTTCCAGCATGACCCATAATAGATGAAGCTCTGCTTTCCTGAAGGAAAAGTCATGACACTATCCTGAAGCTGACAACAGTCATCAACGAGATTCTTCAGTAAGGTGCTGTTATTTTTTTTTTCCTTCTCTCTCAGCCTCTCTTTTTATCCCTGTTTTTCACCATAGAAGTTGACAAGATGTAACTTTCATCTTTATTCAGTCTTAGACCATTTTATTTGCATTTTAAGACACTCAGAGAAAAAAATTGTTCTGTATCACAATGGGAAATGCTAAAAAAAAAAAAAAAAAAGGCAATGGGGGCATGCATCTGTTAATGAAATGGACATTTTTTAAATTGCTAACTGTACAAATACCAAATAGACAATAACTCTTCATACATCTTAATTAAGGTAATTATTCTTTGGATTCCAGATGTTTAAAAAAAAAAAAAAAGACTCCAGGCAAAATTCTAGTTTTGGTACCATTAGAATAACTTTAAAACTTTGTTTAAATAAGTGATTTAGTCATATTTACATAATTAAATTCAAGTGCAGAAACCCGGCTGTCATTCTTTGACAGCATATGCCATGTTAGATAAGCTGGACACAGCTATAGAATGTGTGCCATGTTAGACATATAGCTGAGGAAAGCCTTAAATTTATGATTTTTCTAACAACTTTTTCTGGTTGATTCTATTTTAAAATGAATCTAAGCTTTATTAAGGGAACAGTTAGTGTTAATTTAGTTATAATTTAAGGTCTGGAGAAAAGAGGATATGATGAAGATGATGAAGAACTAGACAGTGTGAGCTAATGTGATCAGCATTTATATGTCAAAACCCAATTTCCCCAAAACACCTTTTAGTCCCCAGCCAGTTTAGAAAACAAAAGAGCTAGTACATTGACATGGCTAATTGTGGTGTGGTTGCCATAGCTGAACTAGCTTTGGTGATGGAAGAAGTCTAAGTCAGAGTTGACTAATCTACCACAGCATCACTGACAACACTTCAAGGATCGTGTGGTACCATGCCTTGACTTCCAGAGGCAGCCACCTCTGCTCTACATGACAGATTCATTTCCTTAATGAATTTGTCTTCTGCTTGCTGTATAGACTATTTCTACGGTGTGGAGGTGTGTGTCATTTCTTATACTTGAGTCAAAGGCTAAATGGCAGTGGTTGCAAGCACTGGATACTTCTGGAATATAGGCTATTTCTTCAGGGATTTTCTCACCACTGTGTGATGTCTTCTGCTTCATGTAGACCAAAGCTTGGAAGCATGTCTTCTTCCATTATTACCTTGTCCTCCTTCTCTCTCTGTAGATAGTTATTTTTTTATTAATCTGTTGACCTGTGCATTGACCATATGATAGACTGCACAGTCTCAGAAAAGCCTTTGTCTTGCTCACCCATATAAAGCCCTTGCAACTGAGCACTGTTCTGGAGTCCAGCAGTCCTTGGAAGCTTCTGCAATGAATGTAATAAAGCTACTTTGATTTTCTTTAGAAAGATATTGAAAGTTAACATGGACGAAAAAAATGCATAGCAATTGCATAAAAATCCACATTCTCAGGGTTAGACTTCAGTATAGTTGATTTTTAGCAATAAGGTACATACAAGACGTCTTAGCCACTGTAAATTCCTATTAAAACAGCTGAAATACACTGGGTCTAATTTTGTCACCAGTTTGGTTTTGTAAGAAGTCTTGAAATAATTTAGACTATACACAGAAATATAAAAAAATCTCCATATAGAGGTCCCCTGTTTAATGTCTTTAAACTTAGCACTAAACTTACACTTATGGGACCAAACAGCATTATTTCTTGTGGAGGATTTTCAGAAGGCCAGTCCAAAAGGTCTGTGTTGTATATATCTGAGAGCCTGGAGACACAACAGGAGATCAAAGCGAGTAGTAAATAACAGATGAAAATCTCTGCTGTCCTCACAACCTATAAATTCCAGGCAAAAGTCTATTAAAAATGACGAGTGTAGTTCAGTGCATACTGCGCTGTGATCCTAAACATTCCTGGTAGGGCTGCATAGTTTTACTAGTATAATACATTACAGGTTAGGCCATGTTATGTTCAGAAGATATGTTACATATTTTGTTTTCCTTTTGGATATTTTTCTATTAGTTTATATTCCTGTTTGGAGAACCTTCTGAATGACAAAATAAAGTAGGTTGCACTGCTTTCAAGGGCCAGCTTGACTTATATACCCTTGCTGTTTTATGCTGCCCTGGAGATGAAAAACAGCCTTTAGGCTGGTATTGGACAATCAGTCTGGTGTAGTGGTGTCATGCAAAATATGTATAGGCTGTATCTAAATGAAAGCTCATATAGGTATATTACATCATCATGTAATCCAGTGTTAAATTTTACCAAATCTTCATATGGAATTGTCGTGGTTTAACCCCAGCCAGCAACTAAGCACCACGCAGCCGCTCACTCACTCCCCCCCCATCCAGTGGGATGGGGGAGAAAATCAGGAAAAGAAGTAAAACTCCTGGGTTGAGATAAGAACGATTTAATAGAACAGAAAAGAAGAGACTAATAATGATAATGATAACACTAATAAAATGACAACAGTAGTAATAAAAGGATTGAAATGTACAAATGATGCGCAGGGCAATTGCTCACCACCCGCCGACCGACACCCAGCCAGTCCCCGAGCGGCGAATCCCCCCCCCCCCCCTTCCCAGTTCCTAAACTAGATGGGACGTCCCATGGTATGGAATACACTGTTGGCCAGTTTGGGTCAGGTGCCCTGGCTGGGCATGAGAAGCTGAAAAATCCTTGACTGTAGTCTAAACACTACTGAGCAACAACTGAAAACATCAGTGTTATCAACATTCTTCACATACTGAACTCAAAACATAGCACTGTACCAGCTACTAGGAAGACAGTTAACTACATCCCAGCTGAAACCAGGACAGGAATTAAATATATAGAGATCCACTGAAGTCAGTCTGCCATGCTAATTTACTCCAGTTAAAACTGTATTTCTAAGTTTGAGCTTTCAAGCAACCTTACATGACTGCCGGTGCATCAGCTTCAGTGGAGTGATACTTATTTTATACTGACTGAACTGAAAAAACAGGAATCTGAGACATCGTAGAGAGAGTGCCTTCTTCACTGAGCCTCGAATCAAAATGTAACTAATTTTAACCTCTGTGTTTCTATGCAAACTTTTATTACAGATTTTCTTTTCTGGTTTCTAGGGGCCTGGCTCTGGAATAGCTCCTAACCCGTTATTCCAAAAGCAGCAGCATCTGCGTGCCTTTGTTGCCAGAATCTTCTCCCCAGATTTCATTAAAATCAGTTGCGCAATTTCTTTTCAGCTTTCACAGCTCCATTGTGACATTTATTTAATGGACTGTGGATATTTCTATATAATTTCTAAAACCTAACAACTGTGTTCCTTACTATGACTTCCCATCCATCCGCTGAGATATCCTGTGGCACCTCTGTGTAAGGCTTCTTGTGTATTGTATATTCTTAAAAAAATAGGACTTGGTATTCATACGGTCTTTGTGGCATTACAGATAAATGGAAATCCATGAAATCACAACTGGAACAAAGCAAGCACAAATTATAAAAGCGTTAGCAGAATCTGCAGCGTTTATTGAAATGGTACCCAAAAAAGGCCTGCACAGAAATCAGATTGGGTTACAAAGCAGGAAACTCAAGCAGTAAGAAAAATTTACAATGGTGGAGACCCCAGAGAGCACACTAAACTCACAGTATAGTTAATCAAGAGAAGAATAAGGAAGTACTAGAAATATTTCCGAAAAAAGCAAGTCTCTCTGCTGTGGTTGATGCGCTTGGGAACACAAAATAATTTACACAGTGTTTAGGTAAGTGATCAAATTCTATGATTATTTCTGTTCCAAATTTTCCTTCATTTGGAAATTTACTTATATCAGTAAGATGCTGTTGAGCTTATTTTAAAAAAAATTACTATTATTTTATATTGAAAATGATACTATAGTAGGTCATAGTATCCCAAACTGAGGCCCTTTTCTGCAGAAACTCCTAGAGTAATCCCTAGATTCTGAGTGGCTATGAATCCATTGAAATGGTTTCTTCTTGTGAACATAAAACACTTGCAAATGCAAAATAGTATTGTCTACAAAATTGCAGGGATATTTTTAAATTTCAGCATGTACCTAAACTATGCTAGATTTGGGTATAGAACAGCTTACTTGACACATATTTGCATGTGCAAGAATTGGAAATGGAACTTAGCAAATGAACTTGGCAACTGAACTTTGCAAAATATTTGCTTGCAGCATCGAAGTCATCTTTTGCTTTCACTTTGATTTTTACCTTTTCAAATAATGTAGAATATTCTTCTTTCAAGTGAGTATTATTAAAGCTACTTAAAACACATCTCTGCGGGTTTCTTCTGCATGCCTCTAACATTTCATAGATAGATAAATAAGAACAAAGAAGGTACATTTTTCAAAGCTTGTTCTATGATGAGATTGTATGTCACATGACAAGACATTTAGTACTTTTATGTTGAATGTAGTTTTGTCTGGATTAGTATAATTTTATGAATCATGACTTGTTTTGGTTTCTTTAAATTTAAAAAAAAATGAATAAAACATTTTGCACAGTGTTTTTGGAAGACATCGATCTATTTCAGAGCCTGATGTCATATATTTGGAGGTTTTAATAGTTAAAATGTTCATTCTGAAAAATGGAGTGATTAAAAATTTATGAATTGGGTTTAAAATATAAACCTGTGAAGACCCTTCTCTACAAAATGTTCTTAGTAACTTTTAATTGCAGAAGCAATTTCCTTTTTTTCTTACTCATATATTTGTAAACATTTAGTGTGAAGACAACTAAAGGTGCTGTGAAGGGAGATGGGAAATAGCAGCCAGCCTGTAATTTTCTCATGATGAGTTTTGGAAACAAGAGCATAAAAGCCCATAGTTGTAATTGTGATCCATGAAGGGTTATTGTTGTGGGAAACTATTCACCCTGAAAGTCTCTCACAGCTTCAGGCATGCATTCTGCAAGAAACAAGCTAACAGAAGACCTTTAAAGCATGAATAAAACTGGTAGGGAAAAAATGTTTATCAGCAATCTATGATATTTACTTTGTCCTGAGATTTGAAGGTAAAGGAGCTGTTGTTCAAACAATGCCCAGAATTTTTTTTTCCAATTTCTGTTCTGCTCAGTTTGATAAACAACATTTCCTAGTCCTCAGTGCAGCATAAGCTCAGCTTCTCAAGATAGGTAATCAGGCTCAGTTTCAGTAGCATAAAATGCTGGATTTTTATCTTTAATTAAAAGGAGGTAACAGAATATATCCTGACAGATTTCAGTGTGCTTATCAGCAAAAAACAAAAGTATATCTATATTGCTAACAGGCAACTGGCATGAGGATTGTTGATTTAGCGCTGTCAAGGAGTTTCCGCTAGCATTATGTCTTCTATAAGCAAGTTTCTTATTTAAAGAGGCATCAGGGAAAGAACAGCTCATTCCTGAAGGAAAGTAGGACTTTGCCTTCTGTTTCACTAGGGCTGCTTGAGGAGGATGCCAGCCTGCCCTCTTCCATAACTTCAAAGAGGAGAAAGTCTATTACAGACTAAAGAACTGCCTAAACCAAGCAAGTTTATAGTTTTCTCAGATGTCTCTGTCCTACATGAGAAGATTAACACAGTGCAAATATGTTCTTTCTTCATAAATAGTGTCTTTCAAGTACTCAGTTCAATTTAAACTTTGATTGTTTCATTTTGCTTCTGCTGCTTTAACTCAAAAGATAAACACAGTCATGCAGTACAGAAACAAGTGTCAAGCCATACTGAAGAGTGTGTTGAGAGCTGCACTCAGAATATCATTAAAAACTCACTACTTTACAAATTGCTTCCGTTTATCTTCTGAGAAAAGTAGTATCTGTAATAAGAAAGTGGTATGGAAACCAATGTGAGCAGAGTTGTATTTTCATTATTATCTGATATAAATATGCTCTCACAGTATCAACAGTTTCCCTCTGTATTTAGCCCCATGAATTTTATATTACTAGGGTTTGTATGGGTGTTATCTGCAAATAGGCATGTGTATAGGCATGTAAGTTTTGCTCCCTTTGCTAACCATGCCCGTACACCTGAAAATAATGTCTGTGGAAAGACAGTGACTATTTAGACTCATGGCTGTGCTTAAAAAATTGCAGGAATCTCAAAGTTCCCCAAAATCTCCATCTGCTGAGACTTTGCAGCAAATACACACCAAGATATTTTCAGTCATTTATAAAGAGACATGTAGAAGGGCCATGGTACATTGCAAAGATCAGTAGAGTGCACTGAGCATATACGAAGAATGGAAAACACCCATGGGAAGTAACAGAACTCTTAAACGTAGATAAAGGAGAGGTCTGTTAACGTTTTTGTTGGGCAGGAGTCAGTGTACGTTACAAACCTGATGTTAGAAATGGCAAAATTAACACCAAAATCGTGTCTCAAATCGTTTCAATTTTGCAAGCTGCTTTTTGTTGCTGTTTTCTGACCTTTCTTGCTAAATACTAATACGTGTCCCAGAGTTTCTCACTCTGATCAGCATGCCCTTAAAACTGTTACCTATTGTATTATTTCTCTCATCAATATTAAACAAATTCTGTGTTGTCTGTGGCTTCTGTGCCAGTTCCCGGGGGGACAGTTAAGCCAACACCAGCTCTGCTGCACTTCAGTCACAAGGAGCTGTAGCAGAAGCATGGTCTGCCTCGTTGGTTAGCACCATCCTTCCCACACTTCTCCTCGTGAGGAATTCCGCTTTGCTTCCAGCTGCAGGTTAGCCTGGAAAGTCGGTGCCAGACCTTTATAAAGGGGAGCAAATAAATAATAAAAGAGGTTACAATTCTGCTCCCGCCTGCCACGGCTCTAGTGTAGGTAACAAACGGTACAAATTTCATGCTAGTAGAGGCAGATGATGGCCACATGCCTTGCAGTGAATCACAGCGAGCACTCAGAGAGAAGGAGTCTGAAGAAGACTCTTCCCAACCTGTCTGTAACATCTCAGCCAGCTCTGGTATAGGTTCGGTTTAAAACTGAGATACGTTGGCAGTACGGACTGAAACGTGTCTGGTACTTGCCAGGCATAATACTCGAAGACTTGTGTTCCTGGTTTTCCCATTTCAGTACCTTTAAACAAGCCTCACACTCACCAAATAAATAAATAAGCTGAAATATCCCCTAAGAAGTCTCTTGTAGAGATTGAGAGACAGAAGCACTAATGTTTTGGTAAGCAGTAAATGAAACGAATGTACACCTGATTACTAAAAGCACACTGGGAAATTGAAACGAGTGATCTGCACAGAAGGGAGAGACTGATGATACTAAAAGCTAAATTGGAGGAAGATTAAGCAGTTTGTGTATCGGTGAGCACTGAATATCTGAAAGCATGCATAGAAATTAGGACAGCAGAGTGAAGTGGCGTAAGGGAGTCAGCAATATGGCCAGCAAAGGCAGCTTAAGGGCTAAATTCTGGCCTTATCTCTAGACACGCATAGTAAACGGGTGCTGGCTTCCCATCCACGACAAAAGGGATAGTGTCTCTGTGAGGTCCAGTGAGGGTGTTTATGAGTAACATTTATAGTTTGCTCATTAGATCAGTTGCGAAGGGATTCTGTCCCTTACTGGCATTGGCATTTACGTGAGCCACGCGAATTAATCAGCTCAACGGCTAGGGATGCCAATTAACTTTTGGACCAAACCCCGATGAAGTCCACACCACATCCACTGAAGTAAGTGCCAAAATTCCTGTTGATTTCAGTGGTGACAGGTGTTTCTCATAGCAGGCATCTCTGTGCTGCAAAGGGATCGTGTTGGACTGCCTGCACCGAGGAAAATATCTCCTTATGTCCTCCTTTCCCTTCGCATGGATGTGGGAGAGCTTCATCCATTCACTTGATTAATAAAGGAGGGTACGCAGTACAGGCTCCGAAAAATGAAGCCAGATAATGAAAGTTGTTACATGGATAAGTGAGAAAGACTCCAGAGCTCAGCAGGACCTGTCCCCTGTATTCAACAGAAAATATGGTGAAATAAGTGACACCAAATATTTCCTGAGGAAAGCGGGATAAAGCAGGCGTCTGTCTTGTGGGGAAGTTGTATGATATGGTAGGCCATGCCAAAACTGATAATGAGGTGTGGAGAAGTTACAAAACAGAGAAGCTCCTGGTCTTGATGTCCTGTAACCCAGAACTTTGCAATAAAAGACAGTTCCTCATCAGGCTCTGAGTTAATAATATATTTCAGTTGCATCTCTCCTTGTCTGCCATAGAAAAAAATTGGTGGCAATATGTCGGAAAGTGTCAGTAATGATGCAACTCAAAGGTGATAGCAAGGACGCATGTGCTGGGGTAGATGAAAGTCCATAGCACTGGAATAAATACCTCCTCCAACACATGAACTCCTGAGACCTGTTGGTATAGAAAAACTTTCAGAAATTGGAGGGCAGGGCAACATCCACTGTTTATCTAATTATAGCTGGCAAGTGAAGGGACACAGGGGCCATGGTAAATAATAGCTAGGAACTTCTGTCCATGTCGTACAATGAACAGAACTGTGAGTAGATGTTGGAGAATCTAAATATCAAATTCCTCATCTTCCTACCCCTTACCTTTACAAAAGAGAGGAAGAGAGAAGGAAAAAAGGGAGGAAGGGGGGGACAGAGAGAGAGGGAGGATGGGTGGGAGGGAGGAAGGAAGGAAACTCATCTCCTCACTATACCAACAGTGAGAAATACCGGGCACACGCTGTTACATGTCTGTCTACAGTCACTTTCTCCTACCTCTCCGGTTGCTCCCTCCGTTCTCCCATCCCGCTCAGCCTGTGCAGAGCTCTTCACCCCTTACTGAGCACCCTCAGCCTGGGTGCCTGCCCTGCTCCCTCCCCTCTGGGCAGGGTGGCTTTTAGCCATGCTACGCTATCTGACATCCTCTCCGTTCTTCCCTCACCGGTATCGCCAGTTTTGCTTGTTAAATCCCACTGTGAACCCATCATTTTTCCATGTAGGTTGTGATAACTGCTCCACAATGCTCTTTTTGTGAAATCATCTAGGAATCATCTTGCTGTATAGAAATAAAACGTATGGTACTGGTAGCTCAGTGTCATGCAGACTGCAGAGTCATGGATTGGAGAAAACAGAGGAAGCACTTGAATTCTTTCAGGCTTGTCCAAGATCTTAATAATGTTTGAAAGGGCCACCAACAAAACTAATAAAAATATTTTCTCACCTAGGTACAACTTTGAGCTGATTGGGATTAATCAGCAGAGAAAAGAGCTTGCATTATTCTGTAACATAGTAGCAGAAGTGCTGGCAAAATAATGACTGGAATTTAAAAAAGGAAAATTGTTTGATAAAAAAGATCTTTACTTTGAAAGTTATATAACACCACAATTATCTGGTGACTTCAAATTATTTTTTTCCTATTTTTGATACTAAAAACTTCTTCAAAATGTACCCTTTCCTTACAATAGCTTCAAATATATTGACTTTTTCCTATGAAAGGCAATTTTATTCTGGAAAAAAAAAAGCAGATATTATTCTAGAGAGACGTAAAGAACTTACAGCAATAGGAAGAACAGCAAAGATCAAGAGAATATAATGGTACTGACTTATATAGGTAATGTGAATAAAAATAAGGAACAGACAATAGAAAAATCAAGGCAATATGGATATTCATTAATTAAGTGTTGGCATTAGGAAATGACAATAACTTTGTTTCTATCAACCACTGTAGTAAGGAGAAGGGGAAAAAAGGAATATTCTGTAGTTACAAAATATTGAAGCTGGCCTTTCAAAGTATCCCAGGAAGAGACAAGCAAAGGACCCTATCCTCTTTGCCATTAAGGATGTGAAGCTCCTAAAATTTAATTCACATTTTGTCTGATTTGTATTCTGGAATAGGTCTTAATCAGATGAAGCTGTTCTGCTTTGTACGAGAGCTGAGAAGAGGCGCTGGGTGTCCCTGGTGGATGCTCAAACTACAGAATCATTTTCATTTTCTGTCTGACTCTCTAAATATTTGAACAACTCGAGCGAGAATAACAGAGGGATAAACCCCAGAATACTAATTGTCTTTGGGTATTCATTGCAATTGGGCAATTCTTTGGGCATTCATTTAGGAAGTATGAGACCTGGGTGTTTAAGTCATCGGTCATTAGGCAAGGGGAGAAAAGAAGCTGGCTTCCCTGCTAGGGAACTATATCTATCTTCAGTCTCATGAGAGTCTGAAGACCCAAGGTGGTACCTAAATGTTGGATTTACTGAATTTAACCTAACAAAGTATTCAGGAGTAGCCAAACTGCAAGATAGGAGACCCTGCTCACGATAAAAAAAAATTAAATCGTATGTGGAAGTTTGTATTTATGAAGGAACACACATATGTCCCATATATTCTCACACACACATAATATGAAAATATGCCCGTCTGAAGGCAAAGGTAGCAGTAGAGAACTTTTCCTTAGTCACACTATTTAAGTACACACTTATTCAGAAAATTAAGACCATATATATAGCTGTAAAGACTACAATTATATAAAGGAGAAAAAAAAAAAGCTGTACTGATTTCAGGGGAAGGAAGGGTGAATTTTAAGGTGCTAAAATATTAAAAGTCATGACTTGGCATTATTCTGGACAGTCTTACAATTCTTTTCCAGACTAATTCAGGGAATAATTTCTTGAAGACAGAAGCTGCAGCACAGCCTCAAGTTCTTGCAGTGGTGTTCAATGTAGGTGAGTTGCTCTGTTCACATTCTTACCCAGCCAAAAAACTGTTTGAAGTTTTCATAATTTTATTATTAATCTTTTGCATTTGCAGCTTTTCTTAATGCTCCAGCTTCTGAGGCCATTATAAGAAAGCATGGCTTTCATAAAGCAGTGTGTGTTTTGTACCTTTGATGGAAAGAAATGAAAATTTGACCAAGGAGTATATCAGAATAAGAAATTAGAGGGATTCTTTTTTTCTCAGCTGTTATATTTAGTGGCTTCAAGTAATGGCTTTTGAATGCAAGGTAGTAGTACCATAAGGAAGAGAAGCATCGCATAGATGTTTCATAAAACAACAGACAATCCAAAAAGTTCTGAGGCAGATCACACAGGCCAAATTCAATTTAAATTCTTTTAAGCCGAAGCAATCCTACAGACGTTTGGTGTTCATCATGTGGCTATTTTTGTTGACATCTTACTTTTTTTTCTCTGATCTCAGCCGTTCTCATCCTGGTCAGCTTAGCCACTACAATGTTTCACATCCTTGGTTCTACTAAAAAAATAGTTGATCGAGCACTGCTGAAGATGGAGTTAATTCAGTCCTAACAAGCTAGAAAAAGGTTTGAGTACTTATTCTGGTTACACAGTAATTCAGAGATCTTCCCTGCGTTCCCAGCGTGCAAGCTTTCTGCTGATAGAGCTTTAGGCAGCTGATGCAGGTACTTTATCATCCGAGCGCTCTGAGATTTGAACACCTGGTGGGTCCCAGTGCAGCACTGAACATCGCCTGCAGCAGCCGGCTTCTGTCAGAGGCTCCGACTCCCTGCCAGCCACCAGATTTCCTCTGCTCTCCTTCCATCAGCCACAGGACTTCACGGCTGGAACCTAGCACACTTCCTAGCAGTAACAGAAGGGCAGTGGGAGATCATTTCATCGACTACTGAGCGGATATCAGGATGATCCATCGGATATTCTGGACTCCCAAGTAAAATATAGACTCAGTGTAGGAAAATACTAACCGCACAAAAAGCTTTATGGGAATTGTAGCCTTGGCAATGGGAGTTTAGGATGCAACCTTCTCTATTCCATTTTACGTTGCATGTGTACAGCAAATATTGCCCTTTAAAAAAATGTATTTATATTGAGGCTGAGGAGGTTTTTATCTTGCATCTTATTGTGGGATAAGAATTAAAAGGGATCACACATGGTTGTAATGGATTTTCTGCTGAACATTGTATATTGCTGTCCTGCTGAATATTGTGTGTTCTGAGTTACAGTCAAATCAATGGTGCCCAACAGAAGTTTTGTTTCAGGATGATGTTCCTTTGAACTGAAGAAAACAGAGACTTAGTAGTTTTAAAACAGAAAGTGAGAGATCTTCAGGTGGTATACTTAAAACTTACATATCAAAGTAGCTAAACAAAACAAGAAGGACCATATTTTGCTATCTCACTTCAAATGCAATGGTCAAAAAAATGTACTGAATGGGAAGGCTTGACTCAGAGTAGTGAGACAGACAAGTGCATTACGGGACTTTTCCTTGTTCTGTAAAAGCCATCACCCCAGTCGCAGCTGGGGCACTATCAGCAGAATTCTTATTAACAGCTGGATTGGCATTAAATTCATTATTTCATTTAGGCTACTCTAGTATGACCTACTCACATAAACAAAGATCTGCATGATCATTCCTCTGTCTACTTGTTTCTCTTCCAACTTTGACTGAAATCTGCTAGAACCACATTGATTGCAATGGCAGTTGATATTGCAGAGATTTATAAAAAGACAAGGAGATACATATAAAAAACCCAGCTAAACTCCAGATTTTCATACACCAGGGTAGCCTTCCTAAGCTTCACTGCAGAAGCTGCTGGACTTACATGCATTCTTGCAATAAACAGCGCCCCTGCAATGCTTCTGTAAATCATGCCATCATCCTGCCTGAAGAATTTAAATCACTTAAAGCACAAAAACCAAGGGAACTGTTGCCGTGCTATAAATCCGTAGCTTCACATTTAGAAAGAGATTAGTGTGTCACAACAATCCCCAATTGGAATGTGATTTTTTTAAATACTTCTAACTTTGTATGTACGGGGGAAAGACAGGAGGAAAGTCAAAGGGTTTAAATCACAAGGAAAATAAAATCAAAGCACATTTAACATTAGTAACTACAACCCCAAAATGGCTGCTTGTACATCTCTAGAACCAAATGATAACTTCCACAGTGTAATGACATCCAGAGCAGGTATTAAAAATCTGGAGAAGGAGCCAGATGGGTACGCAGTGAAAGCCGACAAAGGTGCCTCAAACAGCTCAGCAAATAAAGAGTTCCAGGTAGGGAGATTCTTCCTTTGTTTAATGAAGGGAAGTTGGAATTACTTTTAGTTCTCTCACTCTATTGTACAGAATTTAAAAAAAAAGAAAATAGCCATGGGCTGCATTCCATTGTCAGTTAATCACAAACTTTAGTTACCCTAGATTTATTAACTCATATTAAATCCCATTTTTCAGTCATCTATTCCTCTGTAATACCAGCAGATATATTATGGCATGCCTGTAACAAAGTCGTGTGCCTACTCTGACATCAGGCTATGCTAAGTGCGTGCAGTATTGTACAGAGGCCTGTTCAAGCTGTACGCTCTTTTTTCCTCGAAAAATACTCATGCAAAATCTTGTCTAAGTATTCCCTATATTTAGAATATATATTATATTCCCATCCACTTTTCACAGAGAAGGTTCCAATACTACTAGGTGAAGAGCCATGGACTGTCCCTTTGAACCTCTTTCATGCACATTAGTGTATCATCAGTGACACAGATATTGAAGGACTACCAGATGGAAGAATGAGACTTTGCTCAAAGTAGGCTTTCCTTTAACATGTTTGTATGAGATGTGCACAATGAGTGGGAATGCAAGTCATTATTTTTTGCTTATTTTATTTCAGTCTTATCAAACATCTAAAAGTAACCCAGTCATCAGTCTCATAACTGAGATATTTTTAGTATTATACAAAAAATATTTAGTTATACAAAAAATATTTAGTGTTTTGGTTTTCCAGGATTGCATGAAGTGCCATCAACTTGATGGGGTATTACTCTGCCAGATAATGTTTGCTTTTAACTTGCATGCCCACATTTTTTTTTCAGGGAAGAGACAAGTAAAATGAATATAAATGAAGTCATGGTGAGAGACAATCCATTTATTGGAACTTAACCAAAAATCTCATCACAGATATGAATTTTAGGAAAAAACACTTGTTATTTCAGAATTTATCTTGCAAAGATCAAAGAACTTCACTAAATAATACTGAAACATTATTTTTCAAATCATCTTTAAGTTTTATGATACAGTACTTATAAATACCTAGACCATTTTATAACAGATTAATAATGATGATGATACAATGCTTGTCACAAAAATTTTAACAAAATTTCTTCCAGCAATATATGCTTAATCAAATGAATTAATGTTTTCAACGTCATGCCTTTCCAGCCATCTTTAGGGGTATGGGATTACACTAAAAAATAATGTTGATTGATTGATGCTGTTAGAGACATCAGGCAATTTTGTACAACTTGTGGCGTTAGTTAATGTTTGACAACTTTTAACCCAAACAGTTTATCTGCTGGTGGTACTCAGATATACATGAACAGGATTGTCTGCAGAAAACACACTGTAATTCAAATCCTTATTTTAGGTTGTCACAAATATGTTGTGCATGTCTAGAGGTTTCCTGACTTCTGTCGCTTACGTCAGGCCAAAAGGGTGTTAGAGATGCACATCTCCAAACTCTATTATTACCTGAGAGTTTGGGGTTTGTCATTTGTGTTTGTTTGGTTTTGTTTTTTTTTTTATTAGAACAGTTGATAACTTCATTCTGTTTTGTCCTCATGTAATCCTCTAACAGGTCTACCACCTGAGCATTGAAAAGTGCAATTTAGTCTCTTTTTCTCTCTCTCCCTCTCTATCTCCCCCAATCACACATGCACACACACACACTTTAAACTATTTTATTAAAGCTTATAACCACCTGCGTTGACAGATTTGGCAGAAGTGCACTGCTGGCAATCAGTCTGATAAGCAATGACTTGTGATTGCAGTAACGGCAGTGGCATGTGAAGGTAGTGACAGCTCTGAAGTCTAAAGTGTTGATTGAAAATATGCATTTAAAAGATGCAAATTTCCAAAAGAAGTGACAGTTGCTGTGTTGAAAGCGATTGATACAGCACTCTGCTTACCATTAGAGCTGGTTAAACAGCAGGATTTCCAGTTCATTGGAAATTTTTTTTTTTTCTAAGCTCCCCAGTAAATGACCCTTTCTTTCAGTTGGTGACATGGAGCATTTGTCCATTTCATTGCTAACAGCAGCGGTGAAATGCATTTAAAAAGTTTACTGAAGCTTGCCAGGGGCTGATACTGGTTTGAGAGATATGGCCTCCTTTGGATCCCAGCTGGCCGAGCCATCCTCTGCAAACTATGCTACTTGTCAGCGCCCAGCAGGATGAGAGCCACAACACCGTGTTTCCTGCTCCTCACCTTCCTTACTCTTTTCTGCCATACGTCTCCTCCTGAGCCTCTTTGCCCTTCGCATCTTCCCATCAGAGTCTTGCTCAAAGTAGAAATCTCACGTTATTGAAGCTACGCGCTACTGCAAGACTCCAGGGACTGTTTTGTGTCTCTCTCAAATTCCACAGCTTCAAGTCTAGTTCCTCCAGTTTCTCAACGCCCCAAACTGGTCCTACTCCACAGTACTGGCACCCGGAGATAGCCAAGGTACCAAATTTCCCAGGTGTCGAGCTGTTTGTCTTGCTCCTTTTCTCCAGGCCATCCTTCCCATCAGAGGGTCTGTCATGTGCAGGCTGTGGAGACAGACCTGCCACTTCTGTGGCTCTTCTGATGTGAGAGACCTTCCTGGATTGCGCCTCATGTGGGCATCAGAGATTTTCACACTATGCCCTCCCCAGCAACGGGGCTTGCTCCTTTCAGTTGAGGTATCTATCTTTCCTTACAACGTTTTTCCTCTATAAATGTTGAAAACAGAAGACACTGACAATCATTACTGGACACTGCATGATGTGTGAAAACAGCTCTGGCACTACAGGTGACTGAAAAGCCACCTTTTAACCCAACTAGAAGGCACTCAAAGCATCTGCTAGATCCTACGCATAAGATGATACGCTTTCTTATATCTCATTGTGCAATTACAGGCAGTAAATGCTGGTCTTTGGAAGGGCAGCCACTCGCATTAGTCTTCTCACTTATCTTCAGCTGACTTCTGGTCACGTTGTGATTTCTTACCCCAGCACAATGCAGAGCCCTTCCTCTGTTGGCAGTAGCTGTCAGTACTGGAATTAGCATGTGTGTAGTAGTAGAAATGGGAGTTACAAGACCCACTTTTTCTCCATTAAAAACCACAATCAATGTGTCACCGGCGTATTGTAGCTGGTTTCTCGTGGCCTGGGAAAGGCAGTGTCACAGCCGTCGTTAGTGTGTTGGAGAACAAGAGGTGCTCATGGAACTGCTCTGACCACTGGCCCCTCCTGCAAATGCCAATATCGATCCCTTTCCCTGTTGGACTTCTCCTCCAGCCTTGGCAGCAGCTGCATTTCTAGCACACAAGGAACACAAATGGTTACAGATGATTTAGTGTGATAAAAAGAAATAATTGATGTAATTGGTATAAGAAGCATTCTCAGGCACTGCAGCCATGTCAGAGAAAGTGTTCGTGTAGATGGCAATGATGTCCCCTTACGTCCTGCACATGTGATAACAAGAATGAAATACTGAAGCTGAATACATGTTTGAGGTGTGCCTCAATTTAGCCTTAGGAAAAACATGGAAAATGCTAGTAGTATTTTACCATAAAGAGTCCAAAATATCAAGAAACACCAAAGTTAAGTTACATTCCTGGTATTCTACAGCAAGCTATGGTTCTATATTTTAATAGTCTTTAGTCTCAAGATTGCTTCAACACTTGTATACGCCAGCTGCACTGCATGTTTGAGTCAAAGTGCTACTGTCTCTGTAGCCAAGCTTTAAACAAGAACAGTGTTAAATATCAGATCTGAAGTCTTCCTACATGCACTTCACGCCTCTAAGTGAGTTATCTATCTCACCTTGTGCATCATCATTATTATAGTAAATCTGTACGAGAAATTGCCATATAAAATTGTATATGGAGGGTTAAGGAAAGAAAGTAGGGCCTACAGAGATGTTCATTGCAAAGATTTAAGTTCTCTAGGACAAGGCTGATGTACAGAAATTAACTCTGCAATGACTGACATATATTATTCCCTCAACCTCAAAATACAATATTATTTACTGTATTTTCCCCAAAACAACAGTTCAAACTTAATGGGGGAGGGGATGGGGAAGAAAAAACTTGACCTTAACTTCCTGAAATTATTCTGGTGTTATGAAAATGAGACGCTGTTTCTAGTACACAGAGCTAATAGACTGTGCTTTACATATTGAAGCCATATTCAAGTATTTCAGAACTCACTGATACATACTAATTCCAACCCTTCTTTTTAAAAAGGATATTTAAAAGGTTTGATATTTTCTGAATGAATGGGAATTTGGAATAGTTAGCGTGCAGGATAGTTATCAACAAGAGGAAATTACTGATGCCAGGAAGCACACATGGATGTGATTGCCAAGGTGGGATCATCCTTCGCCTCTGCTAACTCTTGAACTATGTCTGCTTATTGTCTGGGAAAATGCTAGATGTCCTGACCAAAACTGTGGCAGGGACCACACAACTACCAGAGAGGCAATTTGAGGTAGTTATCCTGCTCTAGAGGCTACAAGTTTAATAGCATAAACTCAGGCTATTCCATGATGTTAGGACCCTGCCAGGCAATGGTCCTCAATAAATGTAGTGTGCTACGATAGACGTAACCTGGGAGTATGTTACTTAACACCTCAGTTTTCTATATCTGAGCCAGTCACTATACAATGGTGTCAAACAGCTAAACCAATGAAAATATGCTAGCCTGTTGTGTTGATTGTGGCACTAGTTTAAAAAAACACAGAAAAATCAAAGGATTCTCAATTTTGAAGAAAATATTTAAGATTAGCTATTCCACTTACTGGTTCAAGAATAGGGATACCTAGGGGCAAGCACATAACTTGTGATAGGGGTTATAATAAGAAATGATAATAACTTGTTAGGAATACTAAGCAACCTAATAACTTGCTAGGAATGGTAAGTAACCGTATGGATAATGTAACCACAAAACAGGCACTTCTGTGCATGCGAAGCATCCTTATGGGAGCGAAAATCCACTACTGTGAGTTTTGTATCAGGACCACAGTTCAGAAAAGTAAAATTAAGTAAAATAAAGACTCTTGAATCAGCAGTGCGAAGGTCTCTGTGGGAATGAATGAGATGAGGGCAGGCTTGCTGGCAGAAGCAGGAGGTCAAAGGAGCAGAGGTTGGGGCTGAGCTACTTTACAAGGCTGTACCCTGGACTGAGAGGCAGTATTAATTGAATTTCTCGTTAAGAATTACTGTTGGACTTCGTCAAGCACCTGTAATCATCTTTGTAATCATCAGATGATGATACAAAAGCCTTCTCCCTATACAATGCATAACATACTGTATTATCATTTCTAGTAATTACTGAATTTATTAAAAATCCAGTGGGTCTCCCACTATGGTCCAGGCAGCTTTTCTGGTCCATCAGACCTTGAACAGTAGACCTTCTTGTTACGTTATGAGAATTTTTGAGCAATTATACCAAAAATAGCAAGTCCATTTCTTTACCGAGTACCAACAGGTGTGTTCTGCTGTTCTAATATTTACAGAACAACTCCAAGGTGGGAATAGTTGCAAACACAAGGGGAAACCAATCTGACGAGGGAACTTAAAAAAGAATAATACCAAAACGATACCTATGATAGTTGCAGGTTGTGAGCAGGGGTTCATTCGCAGAAAGATGAAATCCCAAGCCCCGATTATGAAAGCTGTGCAATAAGCTGTTTTTTCCATTCCAACGTGAACCAAATTTCACCAAAACATGCAGTGCCAGGCAGCACAACTATTTACGTATTTGGACCTAAATTTGCTGTATAAAATAAGCTACAAAGAGGACAAGATTAGATCACATGTTCTGAGAGCATTTAAGTGTACCACAGTTGGACAGAAAACATGTATGTACACGTTGTATGATCTGTGTGTAACATATATAAAGACGTTTGCCTCCGTTTCCTTAGATTATTACTATCATCACATATCTTTATAAGGGATATGTATGTGAACAGAACTCAGACCAATAACTATTAAATATGGTTCAAAAATATAATCTGCAGTTAGATGCAATTGTATAAACACCCGTATGCTAACCGTGTAAATCCATAGCTGGTTCCTTGGGACTTGTAGTAATGCGTCAGTGAAAACCACTTTCAGTTTTGTCATTTAATGGAGTCTCACAGACTAAACAATACGCAGTTGTTCTCTGTACTGAAGAGGCTTTGAATCACTGTATTCAGATCCCAAAAGCGTAGAGTTTGCTTTCAGTCACAGAAAAGAGTCTCAGGATACACTGCAGATGTTCTTAGAAAATGCTGGCTAACGACTGTGTCTCTAACTTCCAGGCCAAACTCTGCTCTCATTTACATGCATATGTGCACTTGCAGAGAACAACAGGTCAGTATATTCACAAGTGAATTTGTACATCACATTGTTTTTAAATGGATAAAATATTCAGCTGTTTTCTTTGAAGGCTGCATATTGCCTGTGAGCTGAAGGAAGAAGTCATCCTATGGAAACACCTTGTCTTTTTTTTTAAAACAATCTATTTACTAAGCAGTTCCAGGATGTAGTCACAACTTCGTGGTAGTTAGTTACCATACAAATAATTCCAGTTACACAATCCTAACTTCCTCTTAATTTTGCTAGTCTGTTTAAATGCAATAGCACAATGATATATTCTCGCAGCCTTCTCTGCCAGATTCAATGCAATGCACTGAAATCTGCAACACACTGTTGAAAATGAAGCTGCTGTCAAATGTTCTTCTTCGGTATGAATGTGTACATAATTCCGTATCGAGAACATCAGAGGCCATGCATAACCTCACCTTTACTTGGAGACACGAAGGAGAAATGGGGCTGGTACAGACAAACCATTCTGAAGCTGTCGTTTGCAGTCGTGTTTTCAAGGTATCTTGTACATCCCCATAACAGGTCTTGATAGAGGTTACTATTCATGTACAGTTATAGCTTCTAAGATTTATATGCATGCACAGGCGTGTGGAAAGTGCAGCTCAAGGGTCCATGGGCATGTTAAAGTCATAACTACGTACCCGCTCAAACATATGCACACAAATAATGGCTGTTATAGGAGATTACAAAAAGAATGCATATACAAGACAAGTAGATGGTTATGAGTTTCTTCAACTTGTATGAATTCACAGATTAACATCTCATCTTCATTTCTGGTGTTAGAAAGAAAACAAGAAATGAGATTGCTATTGAACAAATTCAGTTGAAAATGCCTACACTTCCTTTATGTGCTTAGCATCATAAGCAATGGGCATCCATGAAGTGCAGGCAGTATGTTTATAAAGGGAAGAACTAGTGGAAAGTTTTCCTGATAAAACACTTGCCTTCTGAAAATATGGATTTGACTAAATTATGTTTCGCAGAAACATGTTGCTTTCAGTGCAATCCAATAAAATTGTCAAACCAATTTCAATAGGGTTGAAAACATTTCATTTTTACCTCAGATATAAAACTTTTCAAACAAGTTAACATGGATTCCTACATCCACCCGTGCAACCTAAATGACTCAAGAGAAGACAGTCTTCTTACAATTTGTGTTCCTATTCAGGCCAGGCTCTTTTCACGAGACGCACGCCCTGCTACAGCAACCAGCCTCCCCCAATGCTCTGAAGCCCGCAGTACACCACAGCGAATATATTTTCTGGAAGGCTGGCTTAAGAAGGAATACTGTAGGGACTTAATGAATAAAGGTTTAAGAGGTATCTCAACAGCTCAGATGATAGCTAAATATCATGGTTTACCTGAATTAATATTAAATACTTTATTTCTCACCGTCATCCATGAGTGAAGTCTTTCAAATAACAACCACTGCAGCACCATGCATAGAGGGGCATTCCAGCACATCTGAAACGGCTTCTTAAAAAAAAAAGCTGGGATACTGAGTTAAAATTAATTTGACAGACCCTGTGTTCTCTTTCCTCTTACAGTGATGAGCTCCTTATGGTGATGAGTAAAATTTTGCTAGGCACTGTGGTGATTTCACTGCAGGGTTTCTCAGAGACATGATCATTGTTAAATGTTTACTAATGCTGTTTTAACTTCAAGGTTGAAGATTAAAACCTTTGAAAGTGTTATTCTTTTGTTATAAGCATACCTATGCTTTACAAAATAAAACATGTTTTGGTATATCGCGTGCCCAGTCTGCCAAAAGTTTTGCCAGTGGGGGGGTTTCCAGAAATGTTAGTGGAAACTTGCTATTCCTTTTAAGCAAATCACAGTTTTACCCTTCACCCAGAAGGGGCTGATGCAATGTAAATGAAAATATTTCTACTCAACCTGGTGAGGACTGGAGCAGACTCCTAAGGATCTAGACTATTCATATATTCATATAAGTAGATTTGCCTAACTGCTTTTAAGTCTATAGTCTCCATATAGGTTAAATAGGAAGAAGAGCAAATATATTGCACAAATATGAAATAACTTACCTGTTATATAGAGGCAATATCCTTTTCCTTCTAACAACTATTGAGAATTATACTTAACCATACTGACGTATTGTACAGCAGTCAGTCTGTGTCTAGCCTCTGTTCATCATCATTAAAGTAAATGTTCTACCTTCTATATATTATTGGTAATGGAGACTGTAATACATGCATCAGTATTTAGGAAGTTTCTGCAGTGTCGACTTTTCATCCCAATGCATTTTATAAGTGGATTTATCTATAATAAATCTATGAAACAAATGCATGCAGAAACACATTTCTGAATTTATTACTTCATTAAGTTAAGCTTCAGTAAGGTTGCTGAGGTAAAGCTAATATCGGGGCATGCTATATTGTACAGGCTTTCTAGATTTTTCTAAGCAATAGAAATAAATCATAGAAACATTCCTTGCTGTGTTGTGAAGGCTTATGGGTAATTACCAATATGGCCATTCTCCCAAACACCGATGTTTTAGGATTACTTCTATATTTCATTTTTCAGCACTAAAACCCTTTCAGCAGCACTAAAAATGTTGAATCCCAAGAAAAATCTAACAGCCCATAAAAAGAAATTGACATTATCTTTATTTTTTTGTGAAGCAGTCATATTTACTTACAATTTCTCTTCTCTAAATCTGCCTTTATCATCACTAAACTTTATAAAGGTGGGCCCAGGCTGCAAGCTTTATAACCTCCAGGGACCTTCTCACAGGACTGTGAACTGGGTTCTAAATATACAAAGAAAGTCATAAATCCCAGTTAGAAACCTAACTTGTCCTACAATCCTACAAAAAATTGAGACACCTCTGTGTCATTGTCCTGGAGCCAAGTTCTTAATTTTTAAAAGCAGATAGTGCCTCGAGGAGAAAGCTTTCTTTATTCAGATTTGTCAACTATTTAATGCAATTTTGTGAAAGTAACCTTGCTTTTCCAACATCGTTGAACCAGTTTTAAACTGTTGAAGTGACTTAAGAGCCTAACTAATTTAAAGTCCTTCAAATTATTTCTAAAAGCCACTTAAGCCTTTAAGAATTTTACTGAACATTGGCAAATCCAATCCCCTGCCCGTGGCACCTAACCAAGGCAATGAAATCAGCATCTGTGGTTGCTTTAGCCACCTTATATTGGTAATGAGGAGAACCAAGAACCTCTCAAATGTGCCTCCACTCCCACCGAAAGCAGCTCAGCTACATGGGATGAGTTCAAGTCACAATGCTTAAGCCACTTTTGCAAATGGCCTTGAGCATTGAAGAGAACATCTCTAGAGACGGGTGCCTCCAGGAGGACCAGGGAGGGTCCTGCTATATCCTGAGCCGCTAGATAAGCATCAGCTACAGAAGCTGTATAATCGTACGACCATGTTGCTGTGGCTGTCCCGATACACCTGGCTTTGCAGCCAGGGTTATCAAGACAGGCCCAATGTCTCACCAAATAACTAATTATACGTCTAATGTTCCTGGCATATGTTTACCCAGCTCAGAGCAGAGGCAAAGTAAGCTCCCCAGAGACTTTATCCATGTAGACATACTTTGTACAGAATATCTCCTCATTGCCAACTATGGCATTACACTCAAGCACTGAGTAGAGGGGAAAGACTACCTCCCTTGACCTGCTAGTGCTCTGCCTAGTGCAACCCAGCAGGCTGTTGGCTGCCCCAAGGGCATATTTCTGACTTCTGTTCAACCTGGCGGCCACCAGAAACCGTAGGTCTTCTTCTGCAAAGCTGCCTTCCAGCCAGTCGGTCACCAGCCTGTCCATGTGTATGGGATTATTCATCTCCAGGTGCAGGACTTTTTATTTCCCTTTGTTGAACTTCATGATGTTCCTGTCAGCTCATTTTCCAGCCTGTTGAGGTCCCTCTGAATGGCAGTGCAACCATCTGGTGTATCAACCACACCTCCTATTTTTATATTATCTGCAAACCTGTTGAGAGTGTGGTCTGTCATACCACCAAGGCATTTATGAAGACGTTAAACAGTACTGGCCTCAGTATAATCCCTCGTGTACACCACTGGTTATTGGCGTCCAGCTGAACTTCATGCCACTAATCACAATCCTGTGAGCCTGGCAGTTCAGCCAGTTTTCAGTCCACCTCGCTGAGCACTTATGTAGTCCGTACTTCAACAGTTAGTCTATGAGAATGCATCACAATCTGTTTGGATCTCTCAAGTTTACAGGACAATGTACTCAGTAAATTAAACTTTATTTTATGAGCTTATTAGGAAAGAAAAAAAACCACATCAAACAAGGGCTGAATCCCCTTTGTGCAGACTAGTCTAACGTGAATTCACTAATTCGTCACTTCGTTAATTCATGAAGTTTCTAACTTACAAGTTCTCTAATTCATAACTTGTAACTCGTAATTCATAACTATGGAAAAAATAGTTACCTAGCCAATGGTGAGGGTGCTCATCCTTCCTCCTCCATCACAGTGTAGCATCCCCTGTGTCACACAGGCAAGCACAAAAGCCTCAGCAGTTAGCTTTACTTCAAAACCTTTTTTGGCAAGCTAACATATTTACACCTTCCAGCTTGGAGTTTAGGTCTATGCCATTTCCATAAGTCATCGTACTATGAAGAAACTGCCAGACAATAAATATGTAATGACCATGGCTGCAGGAGACAGCAAGCTGCAGGTGATAACGGCTGCATAATGACCTTTGTCCCTTCCTGTCCATCATGTCGTGCCTTCATGTTGCTCTCGCTTTGACCTAATTGCACTGCTCCCAGCATATATCAGGCCTTAGCACGAGCTGTGTGTCCACTGCTCTTCCCCCATCCACTGGGCCAGTCATCTCATCCCTCACCAGATTCCACTCCAGGTGGGCTTTGCCTTTGCTATTCCAAGCCCTGCATGCTCAGACAGTGTCTCTAAATTCCTCCTGTGTCACCTGACCCTGCTTCCACATCTTGTATGCTTCCTTTTCATAAATTAGTTTTGTCAGGAGCTCCTTGTTCATCTATACAGGTCTCTTGCTGCCTTTGTTTGACTTCCAGCACATTGGGATGGACCATCCTTGAGCATGAAGGACCCTTGAAAATTAACCAACGGTCCTTAACCCTTTCTCCCCAGGGCTGTATCCCCTGAGATTCTTCCAAGCAGCTCCCTGAGGAGGCTGAAATCTTCTCACCTGAAGCCCAGGGTTGTGATCCTGCTTGCACATCAAGTAGTGGTTGTTGGAGCGTACTTTGATCAGGGGCTGGTTGGTAAGCTTTGCACATCCCTTTTATTGGATCTCCCAATGTAAACCAAAACCTACAGCCAAGGGGTACAAAAAAGGGAGGAATTAGGGGTGATTCTCACACTGCTGGCAGGCGCTTCCCACAAGAACCCTCCATGACAACAATATGGATGTTTGCAGGGGCAAAGCTGTGAGAAAAACAGTGCAAGAACAGCAGCATGAGGACAACCAGGGACAAATACTCCCAAAGGGGCCCTGGAAAATGCTGCCAGAGCAGCGTGGGTGAAAGGGTGCAGGGCTCCAGTGAAAGGTAGGATATAGGATTGCAATGAAAAGCCCTGAGCTATGTAAAAGTCTAAGACACCTCGGCACTGTGCAACAGCTTCCCCCAGCCCCAGCTGCCGTAAAGTGCTATTGCCCATTGCACAGTGGCTACATTGGGCTGTCAGAAGTTTACCATATACTGTATTTTCACAGCTGGAGCTCAGATGGGTTGGAGAGGAGTTGCGTGACCACTAGGCAATTGTAAAAAAGCAGCTAAAACCAGCTCAGCCCAAGGCAAGCCCAGTCCTGAGACCCTGCTCTGTCAGGTCAATATACTGACAACCTTTCAGTAATAAAAGGCAAAAATCTCATTTCCAGGACTACACGGACCAAAGTGCCGCACGGAGTGAGCTGTCTTCTCTGGGATGTCCAGTCATGTATTCCTCTGTTCTTGGTGCATCTACAATCGAACTGTCGTATGTGCAACATGGACCATCAGGGCATGACGCAGAGCAGGTACCACACCACATTATCTAAGTGGATGACCCCACAATCTTATTCGTGTTGTTCTGTGGGCTTCACAGGCTGATACAGGCATCTGCATATGTTTGAATCCCTTCCCCCTCACCCCCCTTCCCCCTTTTTCAGATAAAACAAAGGATTTTTAAAGACTTATAATATTCCAATTTACAGAGTCTTACAACATAGCATGATAAACTCAGTTCAAGTTTTAAATATTGTCTGGAAACATATTTGACAGCTACTTGAAGATTTTAGCTCACTGTTAGAGGTTATCTGCATTTCTAATGCTAGATTTGTTTAAAGAGCAATTAATCAGGGTTTTTTTCTGTTTGTGTGCTGCTAAACACCCATCATAATATGTAGTTGCATTTTCAAGATCTAGAAGATTAGAACTATTTAAGGATACCCTATTTATCTTTCTGTCCTTGGAGACAAAGTTATCAGAAGTTATGGATGTTTGTGAATTATCAAAAGAAAAATGCCAGTAACGAAAGTTACAGAAAAGACATGTAATGAGTAAGGAAAAGTAATTTAAATTCAAAAGAATGAAATTAGATTCCATAATGAAAGATGCTGTCATATTATATGACAATACTTTAAGTCATATAATGACAATATATTCTTATTGCAACAGAGTGATCTGAATTGTGCAGAAATGGAAAATATTTAAAGAAAAGAACTGTGCAAATGTGATGATTCATCATGTTTCTTTTTAGAGAAAGACATACCTCAGAACTTTGAGCAGGAACTGATGGTTCTCTGCTCGTCTTTCAGTGGGGATTTTTGATAAGCTAATGACAAATTTAACAATTTTAAAATCTAGTCTCTTAAAAAAAAATCAGAGGACTTCTCCAAACGGCTTATCAGCCTGCAAGAGATTGCTACAGTAGGAAATATTTTTTGTTTGTTTTGCATCCTACATTACTACTTGTCTACTCATTAGGAAGATGAATTACATACATGGTTTGCACGGATCTCAGCACAGTGTTGCATTTGTGGGGGTGTATATTTTTGAGCACAACATTTGCATCTGAGTGTGTCCCACCTATGAATCTGTGCACCCACCGAAGCCCAAAAAGCCGTAGAAAGATGAGAACAGGAAATCAGAAGATTGATAGCAAGTCCTGACCGTTGAGTGTTTAGAAAAAGTTCTATTCTTACTAGGGCACAGAATGAACCCCGTGATAAATACACGCTTTAAATACAACTCAAAGCACCATGTGGGATCCACTGGCCAATTTGAGCCACTCTTTACTAGGGCAAAGTCACTGTCCATAGAAAATTAATGATTTGGGTAAAAGACATCAGATTTCTGGTAATTCAGGCTTCTCTTGTTTAAAGACGTTTTTCTTTAAAAACTGTTCAAAGAAACATTTTATTACGGCAAGCAAAGATCAAAGAGGTTACTTATATTTTATCTCATAGCATCCAAACTCTAGCTGTTTGGGCCAAGCAGAAGTCTCCAGCCTTTTGGAGAGAATTCCACTGATGTATTTAATTTAATTTAATTTAATTAATACATGTAAAATTATGTATTTTTAAAGGCATCATTAACATTCCTCAGCAAGAAATTCCCGGTGGCAAGTCACCACCATACCTTCAAGTCTAGGTAATGCTGATTATATTAACATACGTCTCTTAGCTCAAGCTGATGAAAAGCACACACATGCAGTTATTTGCATGAGGAGAATGTAGCACTTCTAGCTACAAAGCTGTGTGTTCAGTATCTCTTTTGCCAGCACCACTAGAACTGGAGTACTGAAGTTAACTGGGTTAGAAAAGTTTGTGTGTGCGCAGGCTAAGGAGAAAGCTGAGACCTCGCAGGCTCCTCAGCTCACATGGAGCTCCAGATGACTCCGCAGTACGGTTTGGAGGTGAAATGGGGAAAGGAGAACCTGATTAAAAAAAAAAAAAAAAAAAATTAGTCCCCCCCCCAGGGACATTTTAATTAGGGTTTATTCAGTGCCTTGTGATTCAGTAAGAAAGCAGTTCTTTCAGAATATGGTTGTGTTTGCCTGTATTTCTTTCCCTCTCTGTCCTCTCTCTTAGGGCAGTAGATAAACCAGTCCTAAAGTAGAAAATGAAAGGGAGCAAATGGAGGAGAAGGATTTACTTTCATCATTATTGTATTTATATTTTAAGTCTTCATCACATTAACAGATATTTTGGATGCGTTCTAAAACATTAATAATACTGAAAGAAAAATACCAATATACTACAGCATTCCTAAAGCAATTGGGTTTGCTACAAGCAATGCCATGTGAAACATTATGGCCTGTGTCACGCAGGAGGTGCTCCAACTTGAAGATCAGCATAAGCCCATGGCCTTAAAAAGCAGGATTTTTATGAGTAAACAAGCTATTTTGATGCTAATCACCTGTCTCACTGATCTGCAAATGGAAACTACAGCTTGATCACAGATGTTGCCAGCAATGTTGAAGATAAGTGCTGAGTTTACAGAAACAATTTAAAATGTTTTTGTTTGCTCAGCAAAATAGTCAGCAAATAAATAATTTGAGCCATATCTCTAAATATAAGAAGAAGACATAAAAGGCAAAGTCTGAGCTCTGTTGCCTGCTGTATTTTCTATTCAGTTAAGGAACAAGTAGTGAACTTTGCCTCAATATTGCTCTCTTTCACTTACTGCTTTTCTATTTCAGTGAAGCATAGCTATGAAACTAAGATAAGTATTTACTAATCTCATACGGAAAAAAAGCATCATTATGCTGTGATAATTAGTACTAAGGTGCATATAGCTAAAAACTTCAAAATAAAAAGTTAATTGTGTTTTATTTCTCATGTAGTTTGAGTCTGATTCTGTATACACGAAGTAAAAGTGAATTTTGCAATTAATTTCAGGGGTTTATATTGGTAAACTACCTTAAAATTTTGCAGTTCAGTCTCAGTCACTGTTCACATACAATTTAATTTTCAGCTCGCAGTTCTAAACTGTATTGCACACAGTTTGGTTGCGTCCTGGATTTCTATGTGGCCTACTCAGGATGACAAGAAATACTATAGATAAGTCATTCGGTAACTAGTTTCTCTGTATAAACCATCTTACTGTTACAGCCTGGGGCTTTGTCAAGGACACCGTAAGTACGAGTTTAATCTGAGTATCTGTTTTAAGTTATATTCAGTGCAGGAGACCCATAAGTATCTAAAAATAAAAAAATTTCATCTCTCTCTTTCTTCACAACAAGACAACCCTATATATTACTACAAAAGTCTAGCTATTCATCCAAAATGACCACCCGAGCAACTTTTGGACCTCGTCCTCTTGCTGACAGTATGTAAAGCATCTGGAAGGGGGTGAGAGAAGACCTAGCTCCCTGTATTTTAATAAAGGTGTTAAAGTTTACCCAAGTATAAAGGTCAGCAGTCAGCTGATATAAAGAGCCAACGTCCTGAACTAAGAAAGAAAAATTTGTGTTCATGAAATCTTTCAGCATTTCTTTGTTAATTAGGACCCGATTCTGCAATTTTTTAGAGCAGTTGATTTCATGGGATGACCTCTTAGCTATCAATACCAATAATTTTTCTAGACATTGATTTAACAAACTATGATTACAGACATAGATGTTTTGTTGGTTTTTAATGTAATCTGATCAGCTGATCTAAACCAATATGTTGACCTGCAAAAACCTCACTTGGCTTCGTACATTACTGATCAGTACTATGTAACTAAAGATTTTGCTTTGTCTCCCACAGCAAAAGGTCTCAGAGTTGCTGAATATAATTTACTAAGACTAAGATGAAGTGTCTTTTAAATTTCACCTCATGATCTAGAGCTGGTGATGAGAAAGAAATATGGAGGCTCCGCAATTCTTGAGAACCTATAAAACACTGTGCCGGCTTTAGCATTTATCAATTTTTAACTACTGCTACAAGGCTTCAAGCAATCAATTATTTCCCCGCTCAGTGAGAGACTCAGAGCTATACCAGATAAACCAGAAATCAATTTTACTGCCTTGTGGCTGGTTTCTAAATATGTTTCTCCTTACCACACTTAAAAACAAACAAAGCTAGTTTTTTTTTTTTATTATTGCAGACATGGCTGAATTTCCTTCATACTTCACTTGATGTTAAAAATTCAGAAAGGAACAAACCTTTTCTTTGTTGGGATATAGATGCATTGTCTTTTTATTATTGCTTCCTAAAGAAACAGAGAAACAAATCTCTTCTTTTTCATTTCCTGAGTCTGGCAATGAATTTGGGAACTATTTTTCATAGTGAAGTGTCTCTTGGCTATTTTTTTATATCACCCTTCTGGAGTTCTCTGCGATAAGGGAAGCATTTGATTGGCATAAAGGGTGTAATATTCTGCTAAGGAACCATGGGAGTTATGATGGTAATTATCAGCCTGTTAATGAAAAACATAGCCTCCTCCAAAGGATGAGCAAAACCTGGCATGACATTCCAAGAAAATGTTATGCTTTTTAAAGAGACAGCGATATGAAAATAACAGATTTAACTTCCCCCTTGCCAGTCTCCTCCAACGACTGCCTGGGTCTGACTCCACCTGATATTCGCTGAAGTGCTGGGAGCAGCACCGGGCACAGCAGCCCATGCCTCCACCAGGACCGCGGGCAATATTTGACCCAATATTTAGACAAAGACTCGGACTGTCGAATTTGTAAGGTAGCACTGAGGAGAACTGCAGCCCAAGGTACATTACACTGTGCTTTTCCATAAGAAGAGACCTGACAGTGTTTGACCCTGAAAGTAACTCCTGTGGTGTGGCTATCAGACTTTGCAAATGTGGATGCTTTTAAGGCTAGACTGAATGACTCTTTATTTAGGGGGAAGTCCATAGCCCAGAAGGGCTCCATTCCTCCTCTGTTATGCTTACCAGTTCACATGTACCACGTACCTTAGTCTTAATTTGCACTGTAGTTCCATGGAGTTTGCCTCTGCATGCAAAACAAAAAAAAAAACCAAACCAAAAAAAAAAAAAAAAAAGAAAAAAAGAAAAAAAAGCATTTATTTCTACTTTTGGAAGATTTGAAGCTTATACTACTTCTAGGGTTATTATTTTTATTCTTTTCCTGTTAAGTGGAGCAGGAAACACTTGTGTACGTGGCTGTACTCAAGTTCTAGTGGATTTTTTTATTTTTTTCACTCCTGAATCACAGAAAAACATGAAATGGTTGAAGTTGGTATGGACCTCTGGTGCAACGCCCTATAGAGCCAGTTGGCCAGGACCATGTCAAGACAGCTTTTGAGTATCTCCAGGGATGGAGACTCCATAACCTCTGTGGGCAACCTGTGCCAGTGCTCAGTCACCCTCACAGTGAGAAACAGTTTCCTGATGTTTAGAAAGCTCTTCTGTGTTTCAGTTTGTGCCCATTCCCTCTGGTCCTGTCACTGGGCACCACTGAAAAGAGCCTGGCTCCATCCTCTAGGCACACTGCCTTCTGGTATTTATATACATTAATAAGATCCCCCCCTGAGACTTCTGTTCTCCACGCTAAATGGTCCCAGCTCTCTCAGCCTTTCCTCATAAGAAAGATGCTCCAGTCCTTTCATCATCTTAGTGGTCCTTCCTTGCACTCCTTCCAGTATGTCCATGTCTCTCTTGTACTGAGGAGCCCAAAACTGAACACAGCACTCCAGGTGTGGCCTCACCAGTGCTGAGCAGAGGCGAAGAATCACTTCCCTTCACCTGCTGGCGACGCTGATAACGCAGCCCAGGATACAGTTAGTCTTCTTTGCAGCAAGGGCATCTTGTTGGCTCATCTTTGACTTGGTGGCCACCAGGACCGCCAGGTGTCTTTCTGCCAAGCTATTTTCCAGCTGGGTGGCCCCCAGCATAAACTGGTGCACGGGGTTGTTCCTTCCTAGGTGCAAGACTTTGTACTTCTCGTTGAATTTCATAAGGTTCCTGTTAGCCCGTTTCTCCAGCCTGTTAATGACCCTCTGGATGGCAGCATGACCTTCTGGTGTATCAGCCACTCCTCCCAGTTTGAGGGTTCTCCTCCTTACTGAGGGTACACTCTGCCCCATCATCCAGATCATTAATGAGGATGTTAAACAGGATCAGACCCAGTCCTGACCCCTGGGGTACACAGATAGTCGCTGGCCTCCAATTAGACTTTGTGCCACTGATCATCACCCTCTGGTCCCGGCCATTCAGCCAGTCTGCTCATCCAGCCCATACTTCATTAGCTTCTCTGTGAGTATCTTATGGGAGATGGTGTCAAAAGCCTTCCTAAATTCCAGGTAGGCAATATCCATTTCTGTCTCCTCAACTAGTAGGCCAGTCATTTCATCATTACAGGTTACATAGGAACAGACCCTCTGCATGTAAATGGTATATAGAAACTTGAAGAAGTAGAACATATTTAGTCTCTTGCAGCATTTTGCAACTGCTTTTTATCAATATTGAAATAAAAATTTCAAAAAAATCATTTACTAGATGCCACCATGTATGACACTTCTCCTTTGCCTAAAAAATATTATGAGTTTACTTTAAATGATACAAATATCAAACTTCATGAAGCCTGGGAAAAGGACAGATCAGTTTCCAAGCCTGTGAAATGTAAACTGCTGCATATATTTATTTTCCTTCCAAATCCTTTCTGGTTCTGGCCAGGTCAACCTGGACAATATCTAAATGGCAGTGACATTTTGACCAGTAGTGAAAGCACAGGAGACCAACAGCAAGGACTGTGTACAACTGTTCAAAATATTTTAATGGGAAATGAGTCACAGGTTCAAAGCAACAGTGCCCTGAACCCATTTCTAATATAAACTAGGACATGCTCAACTGTTTAAGCCTGTCTTATCAGGAGATTCATTGCCACTACAGGGTCATTATCTACTCTAGCAAAGGCATAAAGCACATGTTGTTTGCCTGCAAATATTCCTACAGTACTTTGCAGTGAGAACAATTCTGCTTTTACCTTTTTACAAGCTGAGCCATTTGCCTATCAGCAATAATTCTTTTGTATGCTCTTTCTACTCAGCTTATACATAAACAATCCCCCTCTGGTCTGACTTGTAAAGCTATGTTTTGAGGCTTTGCCATCATATTCCAAAATAAGTTTATTTTCCTGTATCAATTCTTACCTATGAAAACTTCATTAAATAACTAAAACACAGAGACAGAGTAAAGACCTATTTATTTGTACTTTTCCATGTGTACAAAGAAGTGGTTTAAAGTGCTTTATACAGAGTGTACCATATTGGATTTCATTAAAATTTAAAGTACATACTGGTGATTTACAATTTCATATATAAAACCTTTTTTTTTTTTTTTTCTCCCAGAGAACTGTACATACTCTTCTATCAAATTTCACTCTATGTGGAAAATAAAGTCCTTCAGTACATTGAAACCTCACAGTGCCAGTGGCTACAGCTGCATTGTAGTTAGACTGCATTGTACCGTGCTGCAGCCTGAAAGATGCCACCAGGGACAGAAGTTTCAGTGTGAGAAAAGCTGACAACTTCTGTGACAGCATTTTGCAACCTGGCTGTTCTCATGAAGTGACTGTGTTCTTGAATACCGGACACAACCTGGAGTGTAAACAAACAAATATGTATGTGTCAGACCAACAATTTTGCACAAGTTTTAATTCTGTCCAAACAGTTTTAACTCATATGTGAAATTTATCTGAGATTTTTGATTCTCTTCTGAGCAGTTGGCATGATACACTTGTTGACCGAAGACTTCATTAAAAAGATATAACCTTGGGGAAAAAAGAAAGCTTTTACACAATGAAGCATTGAGGTTGGTAGTGAAGCATACGAAAGGTAAGAAATACTATAGCAGAATTTATCAATTCAATTTTAAATCCACTCTACTTTATGTGTATACATTACATATGCGCAGTATGCATGGAGATTCAGTTTTAATTACATGCTCATCTGCTATTTCTTTCACAGGACTGTAATCAACTCACGGGACAGAGTATGCTCACTTAATGAGCAGATCCCCACCTCTAGGTTTTATCTCCCTTATTAAATATGTAATCCTATGCCTTCTTCACTTTACATGATTAAAATCCTGTTAAGGAATTATTAATTTCCTCAAGGACTTTCTACTACATTAGTCGCTGTGACCAGTTCATAAATACACATTTATTTTGCAACACCTGCATGAAGACTGTGCACTAACCACTTTACAGAAACAGTGAAGCACAAAGATGCTACTTTGGTGTGGAAAATGGAAGCAACCCAACATTCATAAGGCCTGGATTTGGAAAAAAATTAAAATTTTATACTGAAGTGTAAAATACAGTTTTTGTATTTTATTGGCATAGATAAAACTGACTTTATTTTCTGTCATGAATCCTTATCACATCTGCAATTCAGGACCCTGCTGTCCATCTAGCCTCACATAAAATGAGCCAGACGACAGCTTTGGCGTGGCAAAATTGAGTTGCCTCAAAATAGGACCATACAATCATGGGATAATTAAGGTTGGAAGGACCTTTCTGATCTACCCTCCAGCTCAGAGCAGGGTCAGCTCTGCCATCGACCAAGTTGCTTGGGGCTTTACCCAGTTGTGGCTTGAAAACCACCATGGATGGAAATAGCACCTCTCTGGGCAGCCCTGACTGTCTTCAGGGTGAAAAAGTTTTTCCTTAGGTCCAGTCTGAACTTCTCCTGTTTCAATTTATGCACACCACCTCTTACGTCCCCTCCCCATAGGCGTTAGGGGCTGCTGCTGAGGCCCCAAAATACCCCTGGTCCTGGAGCCTCTCCTCCCAGGGCCTGGCCACCTTGGTGGCTTCCCCTGCACTCTCTCCAGTCCAAGTCATAAAACAAAATACTTGTTCCCTGTATTGTGGAGGGAGCACATATTCTAAATACAGTCTGGTGAAGTGCTGAGCAGAGGGCACTAATCACTTCTTTCCCTCTAGTAAGCTCCCTCCCTCATCATTCCTAGTTAAAAGCTCCCCTCAGCAGGCTGGCTAGCCTCCGGGCAAAGATGCTCTTGCTCCGCTTTGTTAGGTGGATCCCACGATTCCCCATCAGTCCTTGATATTTAAAAAGGGTCCCTTGATCCCGAAAGTCAAACCCCTGCCACCACCACCAGTAGTAAAGCCACTTGGTGACCCACAGGATCTATCTGCTCCTCCCTAAGCCTTGTTCCTTCACCAGCAGGACCAAGGAGAAACCACCCATGGCTTGCACCCTCACCCCCAGAGCTGCGTAGTCACTCCTGACATGTTCCAGGTCTCCTCTGGAAGAATCTGGATTAGGTACTGCTTATCTTTAGGCAACTAAATCCTGCTCTTAGTGATCCCATACAAAAAATGTTGAGTGACTTGCTCAGGATCATATAGGAACATTGTACAAGGGGTATAGCCAACAATCTTGGGCTAACGTTTTATTATGTTAATGTCCCTGTGTAAAAGTCTGGTGTATTTACTATATGGGAACCTACAACAACGTAAAAGGTTCTTGGCAATAATACACTGCTTTGATTCAACCCCAGATAAAGACCATCCTCTCCGCTGAATAATATAGATGAAGTGAGGAGGAAAAGAGTAACATAAATTCTATTAAGAGTATTGTATATTATTATAATATGCTTTTAACAGCTTTTTTATGTTTAATTTCTTTAGTTTTTACAAAGCTGAATTTCCATTATATTCATTTCTGTATCGTTTTTATATTCATTTCCATATTGTTTATGAGCAACTTGGGACCTCAACAACCTCTTCACAGAATTCTTTTTCTTTTCTGATAGTACTAACGGCAAAAATAGTGATTTCTGCTACTCAGACCTTTTTTAGAATTATATAGAAAAAAAGATGGCCAGTAATGAGAGGTAAAATGCTTTAATTGCTATGTTCGTACAATCTCTGTCCCTTTAAACAGGGAGACTGAGACTAAAAATCTTTTTGAAGCTCCCAAAGCCTTTTTAATTGACATTAAAGAATAGCAGCTTTGTTGAGAGCAGTAGCATCCTGTAATCATTCTAGGACACTGAAAAAACTGGACAACCATGAGGAAGGAAGTTTATTTTCCAGGGTGGACAGAAGCATTGGCCTAAAGCCTAAGGGTAAAGATGGCATTGCAATTTACATGTTTTATTTGGAAGCTCTACATTGGGCTACTTTTTAATCAAGCAGTAAATTCTTTTACCTGACAAGGATGAAATTGGTTCTGTACTGCAGCAACAGCGTCTGGCCAGTGAAGAGAAAAATGCATAAAAAGCAGATTTTTCTGGTGGGGGCAGACTCAGCCTTACGCATGTATTATCCTGTATGCAGGAGAGGAAGGGCAGGGGAGAATGTAGAAAGTTCGAAGGAGATGAACTTTGCCTTGGGAGTTTTCCCTGAAAAAGGGACAAAGGCGAGGTCAAAATATCAACTTGCAGAACTGCCAACTCCAATAAGAGAGCCAAATCAGAAATATTAACTCCCTTGAGAGCACCCTCAGCAAGTTTACCGACGACACCAAGCTGTGTGGTGAGCTCAACACGCTGGAGGGAAGGGATGCCATCCAGAGGGACCTGGACAGACTTGAGAGGTGGGCCCGTGCGAATCTCATGAAGTTCAACAAGGCCAAGTGCAAGGTCCTGCACATGGGTCAGGGCAATCCCAAGCACAAATACAGGCTGGGCAATAGCAGCCCTGAGTAGGACTTGGGGGTATTAATGGATGAAAAACTGAATATGAGCCAGCAATGTGTGCTCACAGCCCAGAAAGCCCACCGCATCCTGGGCTGCATCAAAAGAAGCGTGACCAGCAGGTCAAGGGAGGGGATTCTTCTCCTCTACTCCGCTCTGGTGAGACCCCACCTGCAGTACTGGGGCCCCCAAAATAAGAAAGACATGGACCTGCTCAAGCAGGTCCACAGAAGGGCTACAAAGATCATCAGGGGGCTGGAGCACCTCCCCTATGAGGAAAGGCTGAGAGAGTTGGGATTGTTCAACCTGGAGAAGAGAAGGCTGCGGGGAGACCTTATAGCAGCCTTCCAGCACCTAGAGGAGGCCTACAGGAAAGCTGGAGAGGGACTTTTTACAAGGGCATGTAGTGATAGGAAAAGGGGTAATGGCTTTAAACTGAAAGAGGGTAGAATTAGATTAGATATTCACGCAAGAGGACTTGAAAAGAGAGTATATAAAGTCACCTGCATATCTATTTTTAATCTTTCTGTCTACTTTTAACTCTTCTGCCATTTTAGAACTCAAAAAGGAACACATGCATTCACCAAAGGACAAGATACCTTCTGGGGTTTTGATTACCAATTCATTTGTCTTCCACCAGTCACTGAAGCAATAAGCCTTCCACCATTAATCCCCATGTTCTCAAATGATAGTTGCCCAGCCCCTGTAACACAGGGGTTTTTCTAACTGAACTGTTCTGATCATCACCAGTGCATGCCCTTGATTCACGACCGTGATATCATGGTGCTGACAGGAAATAAGAATGTGCAAGAATATTGACAGCTAAAAATACCGCATCGTGGAGACTTGTGGCGTTGAAAACCTATCAATTTTCTAAAACAAACTTCAAAGAAACTTCCAAAATTCAGTTATATCAGTTTCATTTATTGTGCTTTTGGGGAGTTTGTGGCAACTAAACTGTTTGCCTAACTAGATTTGTATGAGCTTTTTCTACTCCATGTATTCAAACATACCCCAAGTCAAGAAATATCTGTATTACTTGATTGCTTTTAATCTCAGTTTTCAAAGAGCCATTGAAAAGGTGCTTTTCTTCAGCCTATAGCATTTGTAAGAGTCAGTGGCTAAACCAAAAGTGAATTTTTGTCACACTGATCAGTTAAACTATCAGTGAATTAAAGAACTTGAAGAAAAAAAAAAAAATAGCAGCAGCAACAATGTGAGAAAAAATCCATGCTGTTTTGATAGGGAGAGCAAAATGATCCCATGGCATCAACATCCCAGTAAGAGAGCACTAAGAATTCCTTATCTACAGCAGTCCATCCAGTAATATTCAAGCTTACAAAACAGTTTGAGATTGGTCAGATCTTTGAACAGTAAGAAAGTTTAAACAGTAAGAAGTTTAGCAATAAAATGGATGAAAAAATACAATGCCATGAAAGCTGCATATTCTGAATTTAAGTTTCTGGGTTTTAAACAGAATAGAAATAGGCAAAACACAGAAAATGGTGTTCTTTACCCATAAAAAATTGGTATTGCAACAGTAAAACACAGAAAATGGTGTTCTTTACCCATAAAAAAATTGGTATTGCAACAGTATTGTGCAGTGACACCTGTGCAGTAGATACCACGTGGACGAGATCCTCAGGTGCTTTCTCCTGTTGAAAATAACCACCACGTTCTGTGAGCAGAAAGAACTAACCAGGGCTGCTGAGGCATCCAAGTTTCTTGGTAGCCATAAGAGACCTGAGCCTACCCTCCATATGGAACTTTTGCAGCAAAACTGGGCTCCACATCTATAAAGTAAAGGAAAGGGCAAATTAATCTGGTGAATCTCTGCAAGTTTCATTCCTAATGCTCAGAAAATTTGGCTCATCGGTGCAGACGACTTTTACTTGTGCATTCTCTACAGAACAACTTTTCTCACTCCTAGTCCCTGATCAAAATGTCTTGATCCTTTCTAACATATTCCTTGAACCCGAAACTTTATAACAGTGCCACAATTTAAAATCTCCTGAATGCATGGCCCTCCAGGTGTTTTCATATAAAATAAAAAGAACAAACTAAGGCTAATTCATACCAACACGCAATGCTTGGACAAATCCCCTGAAAAACCCCTCCCCCAAACCCAGAAAATGCACAGAAGGGATCAGTCCTGTAGTGCTAGGAAGTAACATGCTGACAGAGTAGATCACTTAAACTGGCTTCTTCCATCTCAAAGATCCACCGTTCTGCTTTTTCTTTCCTGAGCGACTGAATAACTCTTCCAAAGACTCATTAAATACATCTTCACTAGAATTCGTTGAGGGACACATCTGCTTTTCAAAGAACTAATAAATTTAAACTCTTAGGATATTTCATGGAGGGAGTTACCTTGCCCCCACCATACAACTACTTCTCAAGTATCCAGTAAACTGCCAGTGGGACAAATGCACACGATTACAGCACTTCAGTTCTTTCTTCTTTTTCTTCCCTTTCTCATCAATAACTACATCCAAGAACCTCCTCCCAAGAGGTTAGCAAATGCTCCTTTACACATTGTTATATAGATGCTCTACTGTATAAAAGATGCAGGAATCACAGAAGACAAAAAAACCTGAAAAACCTTTTGCAAAGTGATGCTCAGATTGAGAGGATTAACATGAACTTTGCCTGGTTCAAGAGAACTTTGCCTGGTTCATTCTCTCATAACAGCACACCGCATTAGCAAGAATGATACTTGAACTTCCTTTTTAAATACATTTTCATTTTAAACATACTTTAGAAAGGCTATTAAAGAAGAAGTCTTGAAAGCCAAAAGCCTTCTGGGCTGAGCAAAGAGGCTGTGTAAAGAGGGCTTCAATAGATTTAATTCTGTTTGGCTCAAAGGCAAATTCAGAGATGATAGGTCTTATGCACAGCTACCACTCTGAGAGAGTCTGCCAATTACAAAAGAACCAACAACTTGAAATCTCAGTTAGATAATTTCAAAAGAGAAATTACACGCACTGGCTATGAAGGTGGTTAACCCCTGGAAGAAAATACTGAAGGGGAAGAGCATCCTCCACCTGTAAACTTTCTTAATAGGAACAAGATGCCTTGTCTGAAGCCTGGACACCACATAAACATGGGGATCTGTGTTCAATATAGGAATAACTGGATGAAAATCTATGCTATGCTACAAGAAGGAGACCAGACAGCTTGATTTCATAGATTATATGCTTAGTTCTCACTTCTTTTTGTTAAAGAAGATGGGGTTAATGTCATCGCCATAAGTGACTGCTTACACGGCTACTGCATTCAACTAATGCAGAGTACTTCTAAAGCTGCAATGTTCTGGAACATCTCAGTCTGATACTTGGAAGAAAAGCAAATGAGAAAAGGACTAGACTCACAAAGCAAGTGAAGAAGGCAGGATGAAGCCCAGTGGTTAGAGGAGACCTGAGAGGGAGATTTTCATCAGTTTCAATTTACTTATCAATATATTCAGAGACCTCCAGCGAGACAGAAAATCCTTAGCTAGTCAAACAGAGTATTTTAATGCTTACCTTGCTATAAATGTCAATAGATCAATCCATTCTTTGAAATGGTCTAGCATTAAATAGTAAAGCAGCTACACAAACTGCAGAATTATCACAGCCTAAGGACACCAAACAAATGCACAAAATGGCCACATTTAATTGTATTAATAAATCAATCTTCATTCTCTTGATTTGTTTTCGGTACAGTTTATCCATTCTGACTAAATTACCTGCTCAGTTTTCAAAATGTCGCTGCGGTCTCAGTCCAAGTGAGCAGCTGCCCCAAGTAGAGGCTACTACCCAGTTTGGGATGGTGCAGAATGGGGGAGGCCTTCTCAAAAGAGCCCCAGGGCTAGGAGTGCCGAGGTGCTGCAGGTTAGACCAAATATTACTGGGAATGCTACTTACACAGGCTTATTCAGTGTCTGTCACTGGGAACAACGCTGGTGTTCAGCTAAACACTTTAAAGAGCCTGGTTTATGGTGTTTTATTCCTAATTTCTGTTAAACTAAAGGGATAAACCTTTGCCAGTCCTCACGCTATGTTTTTTTGGGTTGCTCCTAATTAACAAATACAGAAAATATGCACAATTAAAACCCATGTCAGAGAGGAAATGGGAAGTGTTTTGACAACATTCACCTTTACATCAGCAGGCACAGCTTAGACCCACCACTAAGAGTCGAGGCTGAATCTTATTCTGAGTGTCTCATCATTTTTCTAACATAGATTTATAACCAAGAGAGAAGATAACAGTCAAGGACAATGCAAACCCCTCTAGCATTTTCAACGTGTCTGTGTTTTGGTAGAACCATATCACAGCACAGTCAGGACTCTGCAAAAATGAAAGCACTGGTCACACTCAGTACTCTGAGCTGTTTGTAAGATCACTATCACTGAACATCTTCTTGCTTGCGGCCAATACACGTTTCCAAAATAAAAAGAAAGCTTAAAAAAAAAATCAAATCTAGTTCAAATTAGGAAAGCTTTTTTACCCTGTTATTTTGGAATTCAGTTGTTCCATCTATGGCTCAGCTATGAGTTACTTTGTCCCCCACATTATTCCACTGATTGCAGCTGTGATAGGAATCGGAGTTTTAATGACATAAAGACTTAGCAGAGAGAAAGAGGGCAGATTCAGGACAAATGAAAATGATACTTGTGAGTTACATTCACCAGTCCCTATGAAGCAGTGAAATACTGCTGTCTCAGAGATTTCAATAGTGTCAGAAAACAGCTTATTTTTAGCTTAAGTGGTTTTTGTAAAGTCTGGGAGAACTCCTTCAACAGTCATACTCACACTATGGTTCTGTATCCATTTTTCACACAGGGCTATATATTGGGCCTAACTCAATCATCTGTGATATTAAAAGAAAAGACTTTTGGGGTAAAGCTGAGTGTTTTTTCACAATGCCTATTTGCTAAGCGAACAAAAGGAAAGTCAAGTTAAAATCAATGATGCTTCCTACTCTCCCAAAAGATAACATGCAGGCAATAAACTACTGTGTAAAATGGTACTGTCAACGGGATGTGGGGCTCTAATGTCTTTCAGTCTTTGTCATATATATCACACATCTTTGGAGTTAACAAAGCAGAACCAAGGTCCTGAAATACAGCATTAAAAATCCCCCTGTCCTCTGCAGAGACCATCCTTGGAGACAGAGACATGGAGAAGTAAATTTGGAATTGACATTAAGCCAATTCTACTCAAGGCTGCATCTAATCCACAACCCACTTCTGTATATTGGAGATTGCTGCTGGGGACTGGAAAGTAAGAGGGGTTTTTATTGGAAATCTTAAGGCAAAGAGGTAGAGGCAGAAAGCAAGGAACACCATGTTGTAAGTGTACGACATGGGCATGTACATATCAAATAACTGTTTGACATCAGTGTGTAATTCCTAGAGACAGGCTGGTGAGAACCAGTACAGTGCTACAGACATCAGTGTAGCAATGACCATTTGCATAAACTGAAGATACACCATCTAGAAGGTAAAAAGGCATAGGTTGTGGCATGTGCAGAGGTATGATCCTATCCCATATATAAGAAAACAAGCCTATATTGCTCTCTGTACTGGACAGAGTCAAAAAGTAAGCTTGACAGAAAAGTTTCTTGAAATATAAGACCATACCACTAGTACTTCCCATGGTCAAATGCGCATAAAGAGCCCTTCAACTGACAACAAAAACACAGAGGCATTTTCTTAGACTACAAAGTTTTCAGTTAGTAGATGGCCTTTTTGTCCATTTTCTATAGATCATAGGAGTACCAGAGGTTACATTTCTGCTTCTACTGCAGCAACATGTTTAGCAGCTGCCATCAAGAAGCAATGGGCACAACCTGAAACAGCGGAGGGTCTGTCTGACCATAAGGAAACACTTTTTTCATTGCGAGAGTGACTGACCACTGGCACAGGTTGCCCTGAGAGGTTGTGGAGTCTCCCTCCTTGGAGATACTCAAAAGCCATCTGGACATGGTCCTGGGCAACCTGCTCAGTGTGGCCCTGCTTGAGGGGTGTTGGACAAGATGACCACCAGAGGTCCTTTCCAACCTCAACCATTCTGTGCGATTCTGGGATTCTGGGGCATTATAACAGGAAAAGGAGGGCATGTGTAGATGGAGAACTAACTGGTGGTTGCTATAACTAGCAGATAAATTGAGCAGGAACAGAAGGCAGAAGAGCCCAACATTGACGTGGTAGCTACTTTCAAGTCCTGTTTTGACTTTGCAAAGCCAGATTCCAACTGGCTGCTCACCAGTACCTATCCTTGCTGGGTAAATTGCAACTCCTACGGCTCTGGCTAAATGCCATTGCTGCTTTCCTGCACGGAACAGGCCAGCAAGAGGCATCGCCTTTTGCAGAAGGATTATTTGCAGCATGAAAATGCACCTGTTCCATTCTGTGGTTCAAGAGCCTGACTGACGCTTTCTTCACTTAGCCCTACATTCCCTCCTGTCTGCAACTGAACGTGGTGGATCAGGTGCACTTGGCTTGGAGCGCTGCTTCATGCACAGTTGAATTCGTCATGCTTTTTGCATGCACTTGAGAAAGAAATAGCAGGGCTGGAGAACTAACAAGATGCATAAACCCTGAGCCATGTAATTCTCTTCACTTGCTGAGGTTGGTGATACAGGAGAAAAAGCCAGAGCAAAATCCAACAGAAATGGACTGCAAAATAACCATAGCATTCCAAATAAAGCAGAATTCTAAGTCTTTCACCCACCCTTTTCCAGCCACAGAGCAGATCTGGGTGCAGGATGTATTCTGCCTTTTTTATCTGATCTGCCAAGTCAGGATTTCATTTGTGAATGAAATATTTTACACAAAGATAGTACTGGGCCATGAAGAGTCAGCACTTGTTTATGTTTTGAGTTGAAAATGAGCAGTCTGCTGGAAATTTCAAATGAAGAGGCACTCAGAGTATATAAGATTTTATGGAAAGAAAGAGGAAAAACATGCAAGGCAAAGGAATTTCTTACAAGCATAGTTATTCTGATGCAAAATCTTGAGGTGTAACAGTCACTTAGTACGTCTTACAAAAAAAAAACCCTCAATAAAAAGCCTGATGGAACTGTTTAGCAAGTAGATTAGTGTGGCTACCTTTCTTTCTGCACAACCACATTTCAAATCATTATGTAAATATCTAACAATGCCACAATAAAGGTCACATCACTTACTGTCAAATGTATAGTGAACATTGAAAGAAAAATGTCTTCCTTGTCAAATTGAAATAAACTCTCAGCATGTGCCTCTCCTGCTGAGATTACTTATGGAAGTTTTTATAGATAGTAGGGTCAATTCCAGCATACCTGTCATACGTAATTATGGCTTCTCCCTGAAATTGCACCAAAGCAAACCCGATTATTATTTCAACATCAACCACCTTGACAACTACAAATATTTGCTCCACAGAGGAAGTGAATGCATCGTGTCATATTTATACATAGCTTCATGCTATTGGAAATACAAGCTGTTAGCATTCTCTCTAGGTTTCTTGTTTACTCGTCCTGTATGAAAATTTTACTAATTAAAAAAGAGAAGCCTCCCAGATGTAATGTACATTCAACACAAGTTAAGTCTGGGAATGTGGCTGCTAGTTTCTCAAATGTGAAACCACTGCAGTAATATTTCAATGGCTTCAGTAAAAATTACGTTCTGGAAAATTCAGAATTACTATAGTGTCTGACTGCACTAAGGTATGGCAATGTAAAAATTACATCACTCAAAGAACCTTAGCTCTACCCACGATAAGTAATATTAAAATATCCAAGTGAGAAAAAAGTATCCTTACCGTTATAATCTGAAATTGCAAACAAAATGTATATTGCTCTAAAAAATACTGTATTCATATTACGTAAGAGCAAATTTATCCTTGCCTTTGACAAGTGCTTCAAAAATGCATTCCCATCAAGTTACAACGTCTTTTCCTAGGTTTATGTAATGTTTGGCTTGAGAATAATGAAAGATTCCCATAGTTTATTTACCTTATCATAATGGCACTGCACTAGAGACAAGTGTCAGTTGTATTTCATGTTTGCCTGTATTAAAATAGTCACATTAAATGAGTTATCCTTTTAACCTAATCTGTGAAAATTTCATTTTCCAACTTCTGAAAGTTCTGATAGCTGAACTTCAGTTTGCCCAAATTCACATTCTTTATGAAGCAAAACACAGTGTACAAACCTCTGTATGAATGTAAGATTAGATTGCCTTTCTCAGCCATGTTCCTCTTTAGCAACCCTGCACAAACAGCTTACCCAAATCTAGTGCAGAGCTGAATTTTAAGCATATTTCCTCTTTTGGGAAGGTGAAAAAATTAAAACTTTTTAAAGTTTTCACTTTGCTGTAGCAGTCATGCACAGACTGTAACTCAAGCTCTCCCAGAACTGCTGCAGTCTCGTTTCTTACTGCAACTCCCTCCTCATGGATCTCCTAGACTGGTATAGACAAACAAAACCAGGTCATTTGTAATTAATTCTGATCTTCCAGATGATTTGAATACTCTCTAGACCTGTGAAATACAGTGGATTACAGTTAGAGTTTTGCTATGGCAAAGCCAGGCCTGTGTTTGTCAACTGAGGGACTAAAAGAATGTTAATATGCTCCATCCAGCTGAAATCAAGACATATAATACAACATGCTTTTAATATACCAACGTAACAATTTTGGGGGGATGTACCAAGAAAGTGAAAAGGAAGTAACAAGTCATTTATGTATTTAACTGTGAATACTACACAGGCTCTTAATATTTCTAACAAGCGCAAAATCTTACTTCAAACATGTAATATTGAATAGCTTCACATACTATGCAAAAAACAATATTCATGATAGAAATTCTTCTCCTTCAAAAGGTCCCTTTGAGGCAACTTTAATGAGACAGTGTTCTTGTTAATGTTGTCATGTGGAAATATTCCCAAAATACACACAACGCACAAAATCTAAAAATAAACAAGATATTTTAAATTCTATTCCGTAGTTAAACATTTTAAAACTTACAAAACATCTGCCGAGCTGCTTGTCCAACCCTCTTCCCTGTCCCTGCCTGCTTCATCACACCATTTGGTAGACAGAAACAAAGAGAACATCGACCATCAGATGTGTGATATGAAGTAAAGACATTTAGGCACATCAAGGTGGTTTTGCCCTTTTAAGAAACACTCCTTATAGAAAGCTGCTGATTGATTGTCCTAAATCTCCAGGTGTCTGAACTGGTATTTCTAAAACACAAGCCAGCTGAAAATTTTAAAAAACCCATTCAGATTGTGTCAGGGATCTCCTACGATAATGCCATTGAATCACTTTTATACCACAGCATCAGTCACAGATGAATCGTGAACCCTACATCAGTTTCAGTCTCCACACTAATGCACCGTAAGTCCTATACCTCTTTCACCAATTTTTTACCTCTTCTTTTATACTAGGGCTTCATCAGATCTGAGCTAGGGATATGGCAATGTTACCTGGATTTGTTTCACCTTACCCCCACATACGCACAAGCAGAGCCATCCACACGCATACTACTTCTGCATACAGTATAAGGTAAGCAGCTACACTTAATACATATGTATCTAGCATTTTGCTATCTCTCAGATCAAGCGAAATGTCACAGACAAATCTAGTTAGGACTTGAACTTCAGAGTTTTCATGTCACCACAGGTATAACAAAACTGGATTGATTCTGCATATTTTTTTTACCATTTTTTAAAATTTGCTTTTATTTCAAACTTTTTACTGAATTGGGGGGGGTGAAAAAAAATATTCAAAATTATCCAGTTCAATTAATCAATTGAATATGTGAACCCAAGTGAAGTTACTCTTACCATTAGCCAAAAACATCACCAAAAATCAACGCGGTCTTTTTATTAATTAATTAAACTTCACAGCTTCTGGTGAAGGAACCCAGAGCCAAAGGCCAATTAAATATCTGTTGTCATGGAACATGAGTTATGCCAAACAAATGGAAATCTATAATCAAGACGGAAGTAATTAGAGTACATCCACAGTGACATCCAATGTCTAAGTTCTTGCCTTCCAGTTGGCACTGACATCGAACTCTGCTGAAGTCCTTATTTTGTGCGTTCAGCATTCAGGTATACCCCAAGCTCCACCACAAGGGCCTGGGCACAATCTGACCACCTTCTGCCTCTGTACTTGCTAAAATACAGGTTAGAGAAGTCAAGTAAAAAAGGTGAGAAGCCAGAAAGTGTGGGAACAGTGCTGTCAGACTGGTTGTTTTAGAGGCTTCTGCCTCGTGGTTATTCAAAGACAGCATAACGATGCATGGTAGAGAGGGAAATGGCTTGCTTTGGTTGAGCTCAAGCTCAAACCCAGAAATTCATCAGGGCTTTGTTACCTGTGGATCAGACAAAGGGGTATACAAAATATATTGTCAATGGGAATAAAATAGTTTGATGAGAAATTTAAAATCAGCCCAAACTACCAGAACAACAATTTAAAAAGGCTTTAAGAATAGGAAAGAAAGAGCTGAGCTAAAGAAAGGGGGTATGGGGGAAATAGGAGCAGTTCCAGGGACACACAATGATCTGTTATCCTAATTGTTCTGCTTATTATTCTGTAAACACTCCATCAAATGTTCTCCACGGTTATCAAGCATATGTTTTGAATGCATTATGTGAAACAATTAGAAGCACATGTTTCTTTTTCTATTGATAGAAAAAATGCCAATATTAATCTTATTCCCATGGTCTAGCCAGAGCTATCCTTTGGCTAGACACTCCCCGTGCAACTGTACTGGACCCCAGTCTGTTTGACCTCTTCCTATCAAATTCCCCTTTGCTTTTGCAGGTTATAAGACTGGCGCTTCTTTTAGCCTTCCTCGCCCATTTCTTCTGTGTACCTTCTTGCCCATTACCCTACTCCATGGAAACCCTGACCATTGTAAACTCCAGTACATCATCTATTTCTTCTGTATCTCTGGCAGCGTGCTCATCGTGTCTATGGAAAGTCTGTGTTTATGGGTCCAGGGGACAGTGAGGTCTATCCCCACCAAAACTTGACCAAGGATTACCTTAGTAAAATCTTCCCTGAGTTATTTCCCTCTTGCACCGAGCAGGGATGGCAGCGGCGCATATGCCAGCACCAACCCTGCCACAGCAGAACTTGAATGTCAGAACCAAAAGTACCTCCTGCCTACGCAGCAGCACTCAGCACATTTAGCCCTGCCAGCTAAAGGGCATTAATTAGAGCAGCCACTGTCACAGGTTAACGCTTACACACAGCGCGGTACGTGGTTAACAAAGCAGGAAGGCAGGGAATAACGTATGGACAAAATGGAGTTTACAATTTATTGGGTATTCTACTTGCTTTTTCTGTGGACATACACACAACCTGCTAGCAGCAGGTTTTCTCACAGGAAACCTTCTCAAGAAAAGTATATAGGGGAAAATCCTAAAACACACTTTTATCGTAATGATTATTAATGCGACCCCAAGTTCAATGAGTACAGAAGGTCTTGATGCTAACATTTGCTGTTACAAAGAACTCCTGGATGGAAAGACAACCTGGAACAAATCTTTTTAATACTAACCTGAGGTGGAAATATAAAATGGGCGTATATAGAAAACACACAGTCTCGAAGAGAATTTAAAATAGCTTCTCCAGACCACCACAATCATATTATATCTTGTACAAAATTCAAATACCTTGGTCACTTTTTTCCCCAAAGGTTTTGAAATGTTTTTACTTGTGATGAACATGGGAAAAAGAAGTGTTCATGATTTTCACAGGGGAGAAAAAGTCCTTCTTCCCTCTTCCAGTATAGAAACTAATAATTTAGGGAAGAAAACTTCAAAGTAGCTTTAAACTATTCTCCTTGCTTCTGTAATAACCAGTCTTTTGCCATTCTAATCTGCAACTACAGGAATGTCTGTCTGACAGCCCAGTGGTTATCAATGGGCAACTGCACACAACTGGTTGGCAGAAGACCATTCTGAAGAGAAGTTGCATGGGGTGAGAAGAGGGAAAGGAGACCCTGAGGAGAAAGGACACCCTGAGCAGGGTCACTCTCTTACAAAACATTAGACCCAGCTTTTGAGAAAATTGATGTAACTCATATTTTTGCTTTTGACACTTTTAATTTATGACCTAAAGCACAGAAATTAAGAAAAGAATATAATACAACTGTAGTATTGTTGCAGAATTAATAAAAACACTTTTTAGAAATGTTATGGCTTGTCTGTCTAATATATGCCTCTGAAAACTAGAGTCAGTGACAGGAAATCAAGGAGCTCTGGACTAATTTATTTCCTTAATGTCTTAATAGCTTTGAAATTCCTCTTTTAGTGCTACCTTTCCTTTTTGAGTGAAAATGATAGGCAGTCATTTAAAAAAAAAGGAACACAACCTCAAAGCACAGTAACTTGGGATCTTAGTATACAATTTCTAAATAAATAAAAGAATTTATTGCACATAAGTCAGCAAGAAAAAACACTTTATCCTCAGTAGAAAAAAATACGAGTGGCAAAAGCACAGTCAAAAGGCAAATCTGAATTAGTACTCCAAACTCTGAGGTCCTTGCCTTTGTCATGAATTGTCTACAAACAAAAAATGTCTTTGCTCAAAAGAAAAAAAATACTGTGCTAATATGAATATTATTTAAAGTATAACATTTTTCGTAACATAATGTTAGAAAATATTTATGAAGTACTTATTTTTAAATTAGTACCTCAAAATCAGATTTTTACTGAAGGGTATGACGTTTATATTTTCCAAATTGTTGGAGGGGTTTAGTAACATAGTCAGTACTACTTTTATGATTACATCAAACAAGGACTGTTAACAAATCTTCAACAAATTTGAAATAATATCTACTTTATTGTTGATGTGCCTTTCCCTTTAAGCCCTATTCAATAAGTTGAAGAATAATTTTTGGCAAACCCTTCAGAAAAATCTATTTGACTTTAGACTAGGTCTTGAAGAAATCATCAGCAATTATAGGAAAAGAAACTTCTTGAATGATGAAATAGGTTATTACACTGAAGTAGGACAAGAGTATATGTCCCAGTTTTTGAGACAACAGGATGTGATTTAAAAATTCATCTCTTCCACACATGATACTGTGACAGACCGAAAAAGGTTTGACACAAAGAGGACACACAGAATAATCCCTTCCACCACAGCATGCATATCCATATAATTCTTTTATTTTATTTTTATTTTTTCCTCCTTTCTCTGGATGGGGACATAAAACTCATCGCTACAACAACCACCACGCTTTGTGGCAGCTAAGCCAGACACACACCTGGGAGCCTGGCTGATGGTTTTTTGCGAGGCTCTGGCAGCCCCGCTCCCTCTCCCAGACATTTACACACATCTCATTCCCAGCACTGCTTGAGGTTCTCACCATAATACGGTGGCTTTACAACCCAGCCAGAAAACAAACACCATAAAATCAAATATTGTAAAACATATATGATTTGAATATTCATTAGTGGGGAAAACAGTTACAGGGGAAGCAAGATATACTTTCAGGGGTTTTGCTAGCATTTCTCTATATTAAATGCTTATTCCAGCACTGACATGGGAAACGGGTTTAGTGACACCTACACAGATGATCCGCATAACTCACTAATAGCTCTTCTGTTTACAAAATAAATAAAACAGTAATCCAAAATAGACAAAAATATGTAAATTTTTCTGGAAGCAACAGCTCTTACATTACATTGAAGACAATGTCACCATTAAATACAATTTTATACCTGAGATGGAAACAATGGAAGTTAAAGGCACCCAGTACCTTACAGGATTACAACAAAACCTATGAATTTTTCCTTTAATTTATATTATACTTTACACTGATGTCAACATCACAAAGTTGCCTGTTTTAAGATGAAAGGTTGTTTCCCTGATACACAGACTGAATAAACTCTATGCGTACCCTGTCACATCACTACACTGAAATTCCTCTGCTTCTTTGGATCATTCCAAACCCACATTGAAACATACTGATTTGGTGACAAGATCCGTTTCTGAAAAGGTCCCGAATGAGTACTGCAATTGCAGGGCTCATCCTCCACGGGCAAGCACTTAACCACCTGCACTACTGATGTGCAAAACTCAACTCAAAGGAAGAAAAGTTTGCACACACCGGCCTGAATACTTTCATGGGTATTAATCTGGAGCTTCTGCTTCAAGAACTATCAGAGACTGTAATCATTTTTTTTTTTTTTTTAATGTAGTTTGTCACACTGCAATAATGAAAAAGAAGAACCAAGAGATCAGGTAATTAGAGCATTATAGTCATAAAAGCCCTATAAATAATTTACTGTTTGCCAGTTCTGACCCCAAATCACCTGGTTACAAAAAAGGGAAAAGGAACAAAAGAAACAAATGCCCCTGCAGCTGGTAGCAGTGAACTTAACACAAGCAGCTACATCAAACAGTATGACCTACTCACAGAAAAGCAGTGAAAAGGGCATCCAAATTCAGTATAAACCATCTGCTAACCCACCAGTTTACTGCAGTATTAACAGAAATGCTTACCACAGATTTTCTGATTCTTTTTTGTTGCAGAGAGAATAAAGCCCATGACACTGAATTGTGACTATCCCAGCCATGCAGCAGAACATTGTGGAAGACAAGTTGTCCAATCTATGGACGTGAATATGTTTTTCATGATATGAAAAACACTGCAAGAAGAGTTACCCCTGACCTTAAGCAGAAGCGCATTGAACATGTGCGACCACTGATTTTGCAACTGTACAGCCTTCCAAGCATGACTCCACCTTTACCTTCAATATGACTCCCAAATGCAGGCTGATCAGTGTCCATCTGCATACTGCAAACTGCCACTGGGGGGAAAAAAAAAAAAAAAAAGATGATTAAGCCAATATTTATACCCATAACAGAAAGAGATCATTGTACACATTCCTCAGGCACATATTCTGCAGGCAGATCTCTGAAATAAGTTCAATGCATGGCCCAAAAAATAGAGACGCATGTCACATACTGTCATGACTCAGGTTCGCTGTAGTTACAATGGAGAGAAATACCCCATTAAGTTGGTTGGAAAGTTGTTTGGAATACAGGAATTGTGATTTTGTAAAATAATCAGTGGATATGGGGTTAGCAGAGTCATTCTAGATTTGTGGCATGTAAATGAGATCAAAATGTACCAGTATTCATTTTCTTGTGGTGGGAGGAGGGGAAGAAGGTGACTTTAAAATACTAACTATAAATAACAGAATATTCCAAGATAAGGCAACGGCCAAAATGTGTCATTTATATAAATGGCTATGACACAACTGACAGAGAGAACAGTTTGTCCTCTTACTCCGAACTTCTGCGGGAGCCCACCTGGCTGGCCTGCGCTGGGGGGAGGAATCTGAAAGTCACAGGAGCTTACTGAAGACTCACGCCAGTAAGTGCAATGTTTCTATCTAAAATATTACACATTTTAAGTGCAATTTCTATATATAGACTATGTAATGTTTTCAAGAGGCCACTACGATCATGTCATTGAAGTACTTGCAGATGGAGTCTATAGCATTTAGCAAAGCACGGCACACTTCAACCCCACAAGTTCCTGTGGTTGAACCTGAAGCATTTAACCCCCTTTGAAACATCCTGCAAAAGTGAGCATTTAGGTAAAAAAGGCAGGCAGCAGTTAGCAACTCCCATCACATCTATGTTTATGCTTGGTCCCAGCAGCCAGGTCCAGGCAGTCAGAGGTATTTAAGAACATACTTTCCTCCACCGTCAATGGCTGGTAGCTGCAAAGCATCTTGAAAAATCTGACAACAATTTTGTCAACAAAATCTGTACCACTGCACTGCAGCGATCATTTTTGAAATGCTGCATGTGTGTGCACTTCATTTCCATACCAGCTTATATCCCACCTTCATATCACAAAGCTAAGCTTAATGGTTGCACCCACCAAATCTACATTGTGGCCATGAGGACTGCGTTACCAAAGTGTGAATAGTGAGTAGTAGCACTGTCTCATGGTTGATACCTCAAATAAAAAGGAAAATGTCAGAAATATTCAAATGACAACTCTTGTGACTTCCGGCTAGGTCTTGTGTTAAAATGGTTTGTGAAATGAATGCAAATACTAGCCTAGAACAACTATATAGAGTCCCTAGAAAACACGTAGTCGAAAACCACATCCTATTTGCTGGTTCTCACATTTTAAGAAAAGTTTATCACACATTTAGAAAATGCACATTTTCATTCTAGTAATTAGCAGTCAGCATTCTGCCATTTAAAGCCCTTATGCTCAAAGGCAACTCAGAGCTGATGTCTCCTCACAACTTTAAAACTGCTCCTGGAGCTTCATATGGAAGGGAATACCCTGTGTTGTTTCATGTGTTTTGTAGGTTGTGATCTCAACAAGCTCATAAACATGTCCAAGGCTGACTATAATTTATCTTGATTTAGCAAGTCAACTAGTACAAAGTGTTTAAAATAACTGCTAAGTTGTCCTCCAATTTCCAAAGGGCATTTTTGGTGCCAAAAAGTAGTGGAAAGTCTAAAGAAATATTAGCAGAATAGGTTTTTCTCTAGAAATCAGGATTTTTAGTGGTAAAAGAAATTTAAAAGTTTGTACTGCATATTGACTTGATCACTGGTATATGTCAGAATTACATGCAGATCATGGAAAAAAACGTATTTCAAGCACCATTAGCATTCATTTCTGTGTTACTATGCTTTGCATATACTAAAATTCACTAATATAGTACACTCTCAACAATTCTAAGCAATACAAAGTCTGAAGTCAGGCACTAAAAACAATCTTAAACTTTTCTTTTTCTAGACTTTTTAAATTTATATTTTGTTCTTTTAAATTTTCTTCCTGACTTTTGAACCTGCATGGCACACATTTTCCAAAGTTTCTTTTGCAGCCACAAGGGGAGATTTTCAGGTGTTTTCAAGTAAAAAATCAAAAGGCTTTCATATTCACATGACCCCAGGAACTGATGCTTTAACAAACAAATCAAATGGCCTGATACTCATTATGACAACGTCAGTCTGTTACACAGGTCATAAAATACCTGCAAGAAGTGTCTACATAATGCTAATATCTTGCTTAGATTAAAAAATACAAGTAGATATGGCAAAATTTTTCTTCTTTCATGTATGTCCAGATATTGTAAGTCATATAGTGTATCCTGATTACCAATCGTTTGGCTCTGCAGGATATTTTCTAGTGTCTTCTCATGGCAGAATGCTTTTCAAGCTGAGTATCACTGGGACAGTAGTATCTAGCCTTGGAGGTATATATCTGGCAACAAGATGCCATTAGGTCCCCTTTGTTTAATGTGAAAATTTTAAGAACATATTACGTGAAGTTTTTTTTTCTTAAAAAACAGCTAAAATAACAATATTAGTATAGGAAGACAAAGCATGGAACAGTGAAAATGGGTAAGCATTTCTATGTAAATGAAATGCATGCAGAACATCCTAATTGCATGGCTAATCCAGTACATGGCAAAGTTTGCAATATGCTGTTTTCATCCATATTTTTATATATCTTTTTTATAGCTTCAAATGCATAAGTTATACTGGAACTTCAACTGGACCAAGCAGCTCTAGGATAAAGCCTATATTAATTATCAGTATCAATTGTTTGGGAAACATGTGGGGGGTGGTATGTGTGCATAAATGCTCAATTTCCCTAGATTTCAGGGCTGTCTAGCTTTTAAGAGCTGTGTGAAAAGAACAAAGAAAACACCCTTCTCTGTAGTTTCAAGAAAAATCTTCATTCGAAGCGATTAAAATCTTCCAGTGGTTTCCAAACCAGGAATGAATTCAGCAAGTGCTTGTATTTTCAAGGCAGGGCTTGCTGCATCTCTCACCACAAAGAACAGAGAAGACCTAGAATTACAGCAGAAGCTTTACTGAACTATGGATTTCATTGCCCCTTCCCAGGCCCATTAGTTCAGCTAACAGCTTCTACTCGTTAAGAGGCTCTGTGGGTAGCAGCAGCAGTCAGTGATGCTAAAGCAGAGGTGCCTGCAGAGACCCTGGTTCAGGCTGTCTCTTGGGCTGGAGATGACACTGTAAGCCCTGGTTAGGGAACGTTCTGTTTATTTTCATTTTATTCACATTCCATTATGATTTTGTTTTCACACTCAGGCCAGCTTCACACCTCTCGGGCTATGCCTTTTGTACCTCAAAGGAAACTGAAGAATTATTGGCCATATGCGGCTTTTACTTACATCCCTTTAACCCCCATTCAGGCAGGGTCAAATAGCTGTGAGGGGGGAAAAGATGCCCTTCGTGTTAGCATCCCTCTGTGGAAGATTTTTCATTTGCTTCTATATTTAGTCATTTTGAGCAATAATAGAAACTGAAATCTCGCCTCCTGGAATACAGTGGCTTAAGCATTTGAAATGCTTTTGCTGGAGGGTGCTGTTAGCACTTCTGTGCTTTTTTTTCCCTCTCCCAATCCAGTATCCATTTCTTGCTGTACTGCATAATGAATATGAAACGTATTTTTGATGGATATACAGTCAACCAGCAAAATCTCCAGGTTCAATAATGAAAGCAACAATAGATCCCTAGGTGTATACACACATGCATCGCCTTTGCTCTTCCCTGAACACAAAATCTGGTTGATTAAAGGGTAGGGCCTTAATGAGGTCCCAGTGTGATGTAAGGTTAAGCTATGCGGGGAGGATTTGAGGATGTAGCAGTCACCTACACACTCTCTACCACAGTAGAAGCTGTCCTTAGAGAATTAAAGAGTCCCAGAAGAAAATCACTAGAGTAAGGGGACTGATGGGTTTTTCCAGACTGGATCAGTTAGCAACTTGAGCAAGCCTTTTCTTTGATGGTGTAAGTGGAGAAAAGTTTTACCATCTTGTCCTGATTTCATCTGGGATAGAGTTAATTTTCTTCCTAGCAGCTGGTACAGTGCTATGTTTTGGGTTCAGTATGAGAAGAACATTGATAACGCACTAACGTTTTTAGCTGTTGCTAAGTAGTGTTTAGACTAAGTCGAGGATTTTTCAGCTTCTCATGCCCAGCCAGCAAGAAGGCTGGAGGGGCACAAGGACTTGGGAGGGGACACAGCCAGGACAGCTGACCCCAACTGGCCAAAGGGGTATTCCAGACCATGCCCAGTACATAAACTAGGGGGAGTTGGCCTGGGAGGGATCGCTGCTCAGGAACTAACTGGGCATCAGTTGGCAAGTGGTAAGCAACTGCATTATGCATCGCTTGTTTTGTATGTTCCAATTTTTTTTATTATATTTGTCATTTTATTATTGTTATTACTATCGTCATTAGTTTCTTCCTTTCTGTCCTATTAAACTGTTCTTATCTCAATCCCTAAGTTTTACTTTTTCCCACTGGGTGCGAACAAGTGAGTGAGCAGCTGCGTGGTGCTTAGTTGCTGGCTGGGGTTAAACCATGACATGTCTCCTGATAGTAAAAGTGCCAGTCCCTGGGAATATATTCCTGTAGCAATAGTCCCTGTCCTTCCTTGTGCATCTGTGTCAGAGACAGAGAGCAAAAACTTTCTGTCTTCCTTGAGCTCTTGACAGAAGCCCAGCTAGGAGTTGCAAAGCAGATAAAACATCACCCATTTGGAAAAAAAAAAATAAATTAATTCCACATACCTTCATGTTCATGGCACTAGCTGACATGGAGAAATTTAGGCTGCTCCTCCTCATGGAGTGGTCATTGCAAATACCCTGTGCTACGAGAACTGCATGCTCTTCTCCCCAGGTAACAGCCTCCAGCTGACAAGATGTCACAGTTCAGGGGGCAGCGGCACAGTTTCATGTCAGTTTGTATCGTGTTAAATAGCTATGCATGGCATAGCAAGAAAGGAGAAGACAAGTGTACCACTTAGACAAAAAAAAATTCCATGTGAAAACAACAACAGTGGACAAACCTCAGTTTCTTTTAACAATACAGTATTTTCTTACCAACTTCTTCCCCCAAAACTGAAACCAGAACAGGCTGCATTGTATAACCAGAACTCGTCAGTTTGCTGTCCTGTGCTGTTTGTGGCTATTGCCTGCGAGAAAACGGATGATCCACCAGCCAGATTGCCAGGACAAGTCATTCAAGAAATTAGATCCGTTCCTTTCACTGCCAACGGGACCTGGAGCACATCATGTAGACCAAGCTTGGATGTGATGATAGGAGCCCAGACATTTCTAAACATCTAATTAGCCATCACTGCATTACTGGGACCTTAACTGTAAACAAAAATACCCCATGTGCTCCGTTGTCCAGTTTGTAGTGTGAGCATAAAGATATTTCCTACCTCACACATATATTTTGGAATTTAAAACATTAAAGACACAAATTGTGATGTAAGTCCCTACACTAGCTTCATGGTGCAAGCCTGAGATAAAACTGACATCTTTTAATTCGATATCTATGCACAAATCCCACACTGTAACAAGCAGTATAGCACTGATGACTCAAAAAGCTTATACACCCTTAAGAAGTGGAAAGCAATCTTTATATTTTTTATGTGCTTATCTCTATAATATCTGAAAATTTGCACATATTCAAACCCAGAAATAAGACTTATAATCTTCTTTTTTTCTCTCACTTTGTACTTCCTCGATCGGCCACAGGAAATAGCTCATCTGGTTTGTATACTTTGGCTTGTTTGTGTGAGCTGATGTATTGTATGAAAAAATGACATTGAGCCAAAAAATGATAGCTTCACATGCTATTTTCAGAGAGAAAAGGCACATGGCTAGTCTGATATCCCACTGCACTGAATTTCATAGTAATTGTTTACCTCTGAGGTATTTACTACTCACCTGTGTGAGCTTTCCTCATGGCTGACAGTTTCAATTTTAAAGCTTAAAACTCCTCTCCGGAAAAATCTCTGTGGAGATTTTAAATATCAGGATAAAGATCTTGAATCGGCCTGTATTTTCAATATTTGGAGGAGTGTACAGAGCAGAACAATGGGGTGATTTTTTTTTTTAATTATTTTTTTTTTTTTGAGACCAAAGGGATTTCTGTCCTTGAAACTGTTCAGACAATTTTCAGGGTGTGAGACTTCATTCCTAGGTGTAAAGAACTCATCTATTTAGTTCTCAAGGTCAGGGAAGTATGTGTTAGCGCGTCCTACTCTGTGCTGGCAAGGATAACAGACAGGCTTGGGATTTGGCTCTTTTTTTATTGCTTGTATTGTTGTTTGTGGGATGGGCTCATGATTAGTTGTTTCAGATTTTTCTTCTTGTGATATCACAGCATCATAGAATCACTTAGGTCGGAAAGGACCTTTAAGATCATTGAGTCCAACCACTAACCTAGTACCGCAAGGTTCACCACTAAACCATGTCCCTAATTGCCGCATCTACATGCAGCACTGCAGAGTAATGAAGGAAGATGGTGGGAAGACTGCTTCATGGTGGGAGAGGGCATGGTGGAAAACAAGTTTTGCTTTTACATTTTAATCAGTCCACATTCACTAACCATGTGGGTTGAATTAACATGCAAGATACATCCATACGGTATGTATGGAAATATGAACTCATGAATTGTATGCCCTAAAATGCTGGCACGTGTACCACTTTCCTCCCAAAATCTGATCACAAAAACTCATTGTTGAGCTCAGCCTACAAACCTAAATCCTTTGTTACTTCAGGATCAGTTGTTCATATACACACGTGAACAACCACAAGCCAACCATAAGGCAAGTGATACTGCAAATGTGTCATTAAACTAGAGACAGTAAATCCTGACGAGAAAAAGAATATCTTAGAAAGGGCTCTCATGTTACACAGATCAACTGCTCTTCTAATCCCATAGTGAAGGCAGAAGGCTTGTTTCTTTGCCCAGCATACTATGCACATACAGTCTTAACTGCTTCATGGACATACTGAATACTATCTGAGGAGATGTGATTCCAAATGATCACTTTTCATTTGAATATAAAGAAAAAATGGATGATATTTTGCTGTAACCAATTTTCTACCAATTGGACATATTTCATGAAAACAAAGACTGATTTTAACAACAAACAAATACTGTTGTTAGTTAAATGAATAAAAAATGCCTAGAAAATAGGAACTCTATTTTCTGGGAATTTTTGCCGTTACAACCACTTGTTCTTTAAGAAAAAAATAGTTTCTAAACTGGATATGTCTGTGAAAGGTAGCTATCACACATTCACTTTACTGTGTACTTTCACTCTGACAGGCAGATGGTCTATAGTTTGACAGTGACCACGGCTACTTACACCACACTCTTAAGCTTTACATCTGCATGGTATCACTTTCAAGATGAAATAATGAAGTAGCAGGCTTAATTAGCTGTTAAAGTATCTAGTGTAAAACTGCCAATTTTTACTTCATAAAGCTACCACTCATCTCAGGAAAAAGAATAGACTGAATTCACTTTATAAATCCAAATGGTTGTAATTATTATCTTGAACTCCTGCAGTCCTAGTAAATTATTTACAGTGAGATACAGTTCTTAAAATTTCCTTTTGAATGCCTGAAGTTTGCAAGCAAAGAAATAACTCCCACAAACCCATCTCTGCTTTGACAGAATTGCAAGAGCAAATGGGGTCAAATTCTGCCTTAGACAAAATCTCCTTACCGCTCTGTAGATGCTCTGCCTCTGTTCATATGGTTGGTGGACAGTGATCCTGGCTTTCAGTATGGAACACCTCTTGTATTTATAGCCTCGATATTTTTTAAAGATCACAGGTATTCTTGATGAATAAACTGGAAAAAAAAAAAAATACAGAATCAAAGTCATTCAAATTTTGTCTTGAAGAAAAAGCAAGCCAAAACAAAACACGACACCTATCAGATTACCACATTTACAATGTAAATGTAAAAAAAAGTCTCACTAAGGGAACATTTTCTTACACTGAATTAGGAATCTCCCACCTTTTAACTACAGATGTCATGTGCTCTATGACAATAAAGGGATAAGGAAATATTAGTACAGTTGGGCAGAATGGGATGCACCCTTCTAGACCTAGGATGAAAGGCTCCCAAATGTCAAAGGAGCCTGCCATACCCAGTGCGACCTGTCAGGTGTTTATAGTGAACTGGAACTGTCATTCTCTGAGGATTTTCCTGTGGGCATCATTCAGGAAGGAAAACTAGTCCACCCAATTGTAAAGGACATCTCAACCTGCAGAGATTCTCTGAAAGCTCAATGAAAATATAAACAGTCCTGATTTTTCCAAACTTCTAAGAATGAAGGCTATGAACTAGTGGAACAAGATTCAAAGGGAAGCATTGATTTTTATCAGTTGATGTCTCCAGACCAAAACTAGGTATTTTGCCTCAGAATGGTTTTTAGTCTGACACAATTTAGTGGTTAAATAAACAAAATATTTTCTTTTATTCCAGCTGTTAGACTAGACACTGCATCCAGTTTTTACTGGTTTGCCATAATCTAAGGATTTCTGAAGGCAGAATAATCTGATGCCTTCTGAGATGCATCAGCTCTCATCACTCAGGCAGTACTTCAGTGTAACTATCAACATTAGCACTGATGCACAGCCCCACAATACATCCCCCCCCCCCCCCCGAAACACTGAACTATCAGTAAAACTATTCAGATGTCTGTAGACAAATGACTGACAACCAGGTTTCACCAGCTGAAGCACCCAGATGTCTTTGAAATCCAGGTTAAGAATAGGAAGTTGACTTTTGGAAGGTGCTGACTAAGAGTGAACGGCAGCATGTGACTCTAAAGCTCTGAGTCTTCATCCTTTCTGGTAAACAAATAAGACGCCATTTAAGGCAAGGGAATCAGTGATTTTTTTATTTTCTTTTTTTCTCTTCTTAACTTTTTTCTCCTATTAACTTTTTTTCTCCTTCAGTCATAAAATTGTTGAAATGATCATTTTTATTTTACTGTGCTTTATTCTTATCTGACAGTGTAGCACTGGGAACTCAGGGAATCAGTATATTACTTTTCTTTTTGCATGTTACTTTTTAAATTGCAAGTTCCCCAAGATCTGATAGTATTAAAAAAGCAGACAGGGAAGAAAGTCAATGGGACAAGTGACAGAGATCTTTACTGATGGTGACAAGTTTATCTTATACATAAAAATGGTTTGGAAGTTCTTAGTTACCTGAAAGCGTTCCGATCAGCATTTGGTGGCTGTAATCCCAACAGACACACACTATTAGATTCTGGTAGCAGGGAGAAGAGTATTAGTCCTCAACACTGAATACAGCAAATTTGTAGGCTGTTTTTAGGATGGCACTGAATTTAGTTGAAAGTCAAGGCTTGATCCACCATTCCAGGCTCCAACATATGATGAATAATAACATTTCTCAGTGTATTACTTTACAATAAAATACTTTACTGGGCAATTCTGTCATCAACTGCCCCTCTTCCCTCCCCAGCCCCTACATACTTTCACTACTCAGAGAAAAGCTTGGTTTACAAACACTTACGAAAAATAAGTCACAAAGAAGATGCTGGAGTATTGATTAGTGATGGTTCAACGTAAAACCAGTTCATTAGGTACAGGCACATTTTCAAACCTGATGAGTTTTTTAACTTCTAATATAGTAGGCAAACAGATTATTTGTTATTGCCACAACACTAAGAAAACCCTCCATGAACAGACTTGTATTACATTGACAGGTCTAGGCTATCTCCCCTTTGAGTGCTAAATTTCATTCTTTTTGTCCTAGATAACAGATGAGAAGAACTTTCACATTTCAATAAAGTATAAAGGTTGTGTAGAGAGTACCGAGTGAGCTGAAACTGATGTCTTCTGTAGTTAAGCCAGCCCCAGACACTCAGGCACTGGGAACTCCTGCCCTGCCTGTGCTAATGGATATGGATGCACTAGGGTCAAACAGCTTTCTTACAGGCAAGCATTAAGACTTTGCTCCACAGGATCATATACTGACAGTATGGCCAATTCTTGATTTGAAGGCAAGTTCAACTTTCTTTTTTATGGGGTAAGAGTAACACATTTTTGGTTAAGTTGCGATTTCAAAATTAAGCTTCCTGAAAGACTCTTGTTTGTGTCAGTACAAATTTGGCTCTCGGACACATCCAGTGAAGCGCTAGAAGGACTAGCACTTAAATTTAGCTAGATTCCATGCTGGTATTATTAAATCCACCTTCTGCTTTCAATGTTGTTGACATTAAAAGACCTTGACTATCACTGATGTTATACACCAGTAAGAGAGGTGCTTAAGCAGTCCTGCAGAGTCCTTCCAGAGAACTGGGCGAGGAATTTGCTGTTCGAGCTTGGTGAATCCTATTTTGCTCCACACACGATTTACCAAGCAAATTAATGAGTTGGAGGGATTTCTGTTTCTTTGTGCTACCACCTCAGCTGTAGCCAGCCGTGTATTCCTGACTTTCCAGAAAAATCCCAAAGGTTTTATTTTATAAAGAGGGGCTGCAATACCAGATTCTACAAAGGCAAGAGTCTTATCTAGAAGAGGAGACAAAGATGGAACTAAATGTTAAAATAGATTGTTCTAACTTTTAATAGCATGGAGAACATGGACAGATTTATGTAGCTGATGGTACTTACATATGAAGCCAAGGAATGCCTTTTTTATCTGTGCATAGATGAGAAATCTGAAGTGATTCCTACTGATAGTAATTGCATCCAAACCTAAATTCATTGGAGATGAAAAATAAACAGCACCCAAAACATTTCAAAAAAGTCTTCCTCAAAAGTATGTGTACACTGGCAAGGCTTTCTAACACGAAGCTGACCAGTGTAAGCAAGTAATGAAACCTGCTTAAGATGGAAGTCTTTCATAGGAGCATCAATAGGTTTTGCTCCAGTACTAATAAAGAAGTCAGCACACATTTATAACAATGCAATAGGATACAAATCATGGTTCAGAGGCAGTAACAGCCCAAAGTTTGTGGCCAATTTCCTATTAATGAAAGATTATCTGTCCTTTAGAACTTAGGAAGTTAAGTAGAACTCTGTCTCCGTCTTTGTGAATATATCTTCATTTAAGCGTGTCACATATACATGCATAGACACATGTCTTTAAAAGGGTAATTATGACAAACGCACATAGAAAGAACAGAAATTTGTCATGTCAGCAAATAAGTATATAAGCAATTAAAAGAAACATCCAGTAAGTTGTAAAGAGCAATTTAAAAAACTTTAAAAAACAAATCTAGAAGTACAAAATATAAATGCTGCTACCTATAAAGAGAATCTGAAGGGGAACACTGCCCTTGTCAAAGTTTTTATTTGTTTAAAAGAATTGTGAGTAATTCTAACAGCTTAAATGAAAGCAAGACCAAGTGTATACACTAAAAGAGGACTTATTTGTTCTAGTCAAGTGACTCAGGGTGTGAAACATCTGAGGTTTGGAAGGGAGCAAATAGGTCGTTATCTATATTATAATATTTTAGAAGTCCTGCTGTGTGCGCTGCTGATTGGAAATCTAGATTATAACTTGTGCCAGGTGATGCCAGCAGTATAGGTAATAAACTTAGTGGTATTATTTTTAAAAATATCACCATGTATGTTTTACATAGATTATTCATTTAAATTATGTATCCTTTCTGTGGCTGTTTTCAGTTTTTGAAAGGCCAAAAGACTTACACTGAGGTCTAGGTAATTTAAGGTCCTGAGCATATTTTTTCTAATTGGAGTTTCCTTTCTTTCTTCTATAACTTTATGGTTCATTGGGGAATATGTGGCATGGCAAGTTGTTCAAATGTCCCAGCATTTGAAGTAAGCAGATCAGTAAAAGTTTAAACTGTCATGCATGACTACTCTTCTTCATAAATAAAATACCTCAGAGTGTTTAAAAGGACTGCTGTTCAGGACTCCCAAAGTGGCTTGTGAGCACTTATGTCCTGAAGGATCAGTCCCTCAGCACTCAATTAGCTTCAGCACTTTTGCTAAAAATCATATGCTCAGGCTTACCCAAGCAGGGAAGAAACTGCACAGTAGTCCACTGTGTGAATGAGACTGCTACTGTGGTGCGGAACACTGAGTGAAAACGGGACGAGCTATCTTGCTTTTGGTAGGATGAATATTCATCCCAGGGGTTAGTCTGGGGCAGCTTCTGTGCTGTAAATCCACACTCCACCATTCTGCACCTTAACTGCCTCATGTACAGAAGATTTTTGTAGCCCACTGACGATGAGAAATGTAACACAGAGTTTTCAACCACAGGTATATTGGCTGGGTATGTTTGTCTTACAAACACAACCCCTTTAACTGAAGGGGTGGCTCATAAAGAGCGGCATCCACAGATGGCAGGCAGCCTGGGCGCAGCCAAAGGGACTCAGAAGAAAGAGTCCGCGGTGATGAGCATAGTGTGAAAACCTAAATAAACAAGAAAAACAAAATAAAAAATATAAGGGGTGAAAGGAGTCCCAGCTAAGATGTGTACGGAACAGGAATTGCTGAAATGTCTACCTGAAGAAATCATTCCTCACATGGAAGATATCTAACAGTACAGGCTAACGTAGCACTTGCAACCTTATCCCAAAGCACACAGAAGGAATTACTATTTTTCTTTGTCTCACAATGTTCACAGATTTTTATGTAGCAAGAACTACTATCATCACCAAAAAATACCTCCTAGACGGCATAGTGCATAGACTCTTTTGAAGACTATTGATAGTAGGAGTCTGTCGTTTGTGCCTACATATTTGTTTATAGTGAAATAACATACATTATCATCTTTGAAGAGTTGAAATGTTCAGTTGTTTACCATATGCAATGTCATTCCTGATAGAATATAAGAAACTCAAAATTTGCAATGTACTCCATCATTAAGATAATTATACGTAATTTCACTACAGTTGGGATATCGAAATAAAGTGTAAGTCACAGGTTTAACTTCAGTCTGGCACCATGGATCATACATACAATACTTAAGCCCCAAATTTCAAGAGAATTAAACACTATTTAAGTCTAAGACTCTGTATCTAAAATTTAGTAAAAAGAATAATTTCTAACATCTACTGTAAATATGGAAACAATGTTTTTAACTTTGGTTAAAAAACTACCTTCTATTTTGTATTAAGTTCTGTGTTATCTTACAAATACTTGTTATCTCTAAGTTGCATTTCTGCACATACTATATAAATATTATTGTACCTATAATAAAGTAAAAATTTATATCTTTGCTTAAATTAAATGCATACACGAAGCTGATTTCTAAGCAGCGCACTTGCATACCGAATAAACCATAAAATCCAAGCAGAGCCTTATAATCCCGTGTTAGGGAGACTGTATGGTACTTTATTCTTAGCAAAGAGACAAACATATGCCCTTTTCTTCAGAGGATCTCTATCTGATTGCCAGGGTCACACAAAAACATGGACAACAAGGAAGAAGCAAAGTAACTCCAAATAAGGCCTAACAACCTCTATTTTCCAATTCACTCATTACTTCTTATATGTCAGATGATCCAGGACATTGATTTCAGGACTCTTTTCCCAATCCTAATTATTTTAAAAATGTCTAACTAGATGAAAACACACTTCATAGTGTTAACTGCAGTTTAGCTTTATTAATGTACCCATTCCCCGAGTCATATAATAAATGGAAAAGAGAGAGACAGCTTTTCTTACATGTAATCTGCAAACGTCGCGTTATTGCTGTTAGGTAACAGGATAATATCTCTATAGCATGAATTCTAGATACTGGCAATACCAAGCCTTAGCCTACATCTTCAACAAACTAATTCCTTGTAAAACCAGTATGTTTTTCTGCATATGAAGACTGCATAACCATACACTGTGCCTCTAGTTACTCCTTTTTGAGTGTTCAGTGTCTGTGACCAGAATTTTGTCTTGAATTTAACCTCTGTGGTAAGAGAAGCAGCTTCAAGGGACCCTAAGGACACTTGAGCCGGCACCATGGAGCGCAGCTCTCAACGGCACAAAGGCAGGACGGGGCAGCACCCTCGCCACCACCCACCTGAGGTCTTGGGATGGGTGTAAAGGAGGAACGGTGTCGTGACTGGTTACAAATTACTAGGACCTTAAATAACCCACATGATATAGAACTGCCTTCAGGCTCTTTCTACTTATTCTGGGGATCAAAGGAGCAGAGTACTGCCCAGGGCTATATTTTAAATGGTATTTAGACGCTACAGGATTCAAGTGGGTGCTTAGTGAGGCTGATAAATGTACCTAAGCATCTGAAGTCCATTAGGCTTCTGTTTTTCATCTGTAAACCTACGCACTTTCATAAATTTACCTTATAAAGCTATTCGCGTGTGAGGGTGTAAGTGGGTGTATGTATATATTATCACTCCTGTACTCCTGTATATATTATCATACTCCTGTATGTATATATTACCTACTCCTGTAGGTACTCCTGTACCTACTCTTCTGAATCTACGCTGGTCGCTGCTCAGCTACTGCTGAAAATGCAAGCCGTTTCTGTCTTTCAAACAAGTAAAATGGTGAGCAACTACAAAAACTAAACTATGTCTATTATGTTCAGTTGAACAGTCAAAAAGTTAGCAAGCTAAGAAACACTTGTCAACAGAAAACTGTGAAATTTGTTTGTTTAAGCTGGCAGTTACAATAGACATTTCTAAATCGAAAGCTGAAGGCAACCATCTCGCTGAAATGTGATGTCAGGTATGACAGGAACAGCGTGATAGACTTGCAGAGGGGAATATTAACCCGCCAGTTTACCACTGGTGGCAAATTTAAGAGAGAGAAGGAAAATATTAATATTGAATATTTGTAAAGCATTTGCTTGCTTAACTATTTCTTCTTTGGAGTGTCATTCCAGAATTAAAGCACAGTTAAAGAATGCTTTCAATTTGTCACCAAAAAAAAAAAAAAAAAGGAAAAGTGCCAGATCTCATTGCTAAGACCCTGAGCTACCTAGTCCCTTGTGAGAAGAGATTAAATGAAATGAGTAGGAGACAAAGAACACCATACGATTTCACCTGAACTTCAGAACCCAGCAGCATTATTTTGCAATTTCAGGTAAGTATACCCAGCACTTTATTTAGTTATAAATTGCTTTTCCACATTGCTTAAACTACACAGGGAGCAGATCTACGCTATTCCCCTATGTTCCAATCAAAGTCAACTTCAGTTCTTTCTTGCTCATTTCGTATTTATGTGCTGGATTTCTGCAAGTAATGCACAACGTATTCCTGGGTATTTGACTGTATTATATTTCATTTGTCATATACATTGCTAGGCCAGTCAGGAACAATTACACAAAACGAAGCAGTAACACTTGGTGGAAACAATGCGTCTTTGAACGCAACAGTTACATTGCCGATAACATAAATTATATGCCATATACACAACACTTGGCATTTGTCAAGGCTTTAGTACTTAGGTGCCTCTATTAGGATTAATATGTTTCAAGGCAGCCAAAGCACTGCAGCAATTTATCAAGTTTCCATAATTAAGGTAACCTTGATTTAAGTAAATTATCCTTAAAGCTCTCAAGAATCAATGGTTTAGATAAAACTGCTAAGTCAGTAACTCTATGGTCTGTAACTGGATTCTTAGAGTTCATTTATGGAATAATATCCTTACGTGAATCCTCCCCTCAATACCCTTAAAATTCAAATCTACTTATCAGTCCATACAACCGTTCTGCAGAGGACAGCCCTGCGAGCCACCGACCAGTCTGTAAGGACCCAAGCTGCAGTCATAGTAACCTACGGCTGCAGCGCCACTGGCTATATAACGTGCTTCAATGCAGTACCATTTCCTCCTCCTCAAATGTTTATTGAAAAAACACCCATCTATATGTCTGACCCTAAAGTCATGCAACTCAACAGCAAACTTCTAATGGATTTCAATGGGAATAAAATTGGGTTATACAAAAGCATCTCATGGGTTGAATTAGCAAAAGTGTTGGCCATCTCTGGAGCCTCTTATACATGAAGAAGAGCCAGAAATGTTTAAACTTGCCAACCTTTCATTTAAGAAAAATAGGTAAATATTTTAGGTTATTGAATTAATGATGTGAAATGAGATGAACTAGGAAGCTAACCATCACCAACTTCCAATGGAAAAACAACTGGAAAAAGGAGAACTAGGAAACTGCTTTAATCAGACTATACTGCATTCCCCTGGGTAATCTCCAAAAAGAAATACAAACCAGGAACACAATGTCATGGTTTAACCCCAGCTGGCAGCAAAGCACCACGCAGCCACTCCAGGCTTATAAACATGTGTTTACTTTCAAAGCTAGACATTGCTGGCCAAATTGTGAGATAACAGAGGCTGGCCTGTTGTGTTACAATGGCTGGCACCACTTCTCCATTCCACCTAAAAGGACTCACAACTGTTACCAAGCAAGTCCTGAGTCCCAAATTCCTTAATATTCACACCCACTGAACTCCAAAGAATAGGAACAAAACAAAATAGAATATAATAGCAGAACTTGTGGAAAGCAGGATGAAGTGTGAAGCACTTCTTTTAACAAGAACAGTGGTATTGCAAAATTACTCTTTCTTTCATAGAGATGTTTATCAAATGAAACCAGAAAGAATACAGTCTTAGGGAAACCTGGACCTAATCCAAAACCCATTGAAATAAACACCACATCTCTTATTGATGACCATGAACATTGTTTTGGGTCCTGTGTATGAAAAGTGACATTGCCTGTGAGGGAAATCAGCAGGCAGTGTACGCTAGCAGTATAGCTAATAATGCTCTCCCACGGGGCGGTAAAATAATAAAGCTTGCACAAACAGGTTCTGATTCAACAACACTCCTGCTTGTGCATGAAAATCAATGATAATTGCAAAGAAGGTATGTCACCTTCCTTCAAGCCACACTGGGATTCATTGTTAAGCTCATGGTGAGATGAAGACTAACACAGCTGGGTGAAAAATTTCTGAGATAGATGCCATCTATCTATAGATAGATGCTGAGACTGAAATGTGTTTGAGAAACACCAAGAAGCTTAAGTAAAAAAATGTATTGTAAGTTTTCAAGAAGATCATCTGCAACATGTTCAATTTCTTCTCCTGTGGTCCCACAGTACTTCCCTCACATATGTGAGACTGGAAAGTAAAACAGATCAGGACCTCATAAAGAAACAGCATGGCCTGGGGTGAGTCAAAGTGGATCTCCCACTAGGTAATCTGATGGGGGTGTGAGCTGAGGGCCACTCTTTCCACAGAAGTTGTGGATCACGCACATCTTCCTTAATAGCTCCAGATGCGAGTTGTGAAATTGTCAGAATCATTCCCCAGAAGCACAAAGTCTTCTATTGCCTGTAGCTGGCTTCAAGGAATTTGAAGACTTTGATTTTGGAATCTCAGGCCTTTCTTGTTCTCAAGCAGAAGGAGGCTGGTCCCTTTCTACCTGACTCCTTTTTGCCTCAATCAGATTATACAATGTGCCAAGAAGCCATTTTATGTATCATCTCAAGACTGAGACACTGAAGCCTGAGAACAGTTAATGAGATTTTGGCGACATCAAATATAAAAGTGAAGCAAAATTCCCAGGATTTAATCAGAACTCATTACTTAAACTTTATGTGGAATCTAACACCAGCTCCTTATTATGTCTTTTGGTTTGTATCTAAATGTAATGTTCATGCCAGAAGAGCAAAAAGCAGCTGCCTCTTGAATTCAAGTCAGTTAGAAATGGCTCTGCCACATTTGGTACCTAATGCTGCATAACGTGTAAAAATAATGTATATGTATTTTTTCAGTTGATTCTAAAATGTATCTCAGAGTACTTTCCAGGAATATCCGAATACAGCAAAACAAACTTAATCCTGAAATAGAATTCACAAGGACAGATCTCGAAGCCTTGGTTTGTCAGAGAACATGAAAAAACCCCACCAAACAGTAACAAGCTTAGCTTCATGATCATAAAGTGCCCCCACTCTTCTGACTGGAGTTTATCAATGATTTACAGGAGGCATAATAAGCCCCTGGCATGTATCTCTTTACATATTAAAAAAAAAAAAATCAGATTAAGAAAATAAGAAAATGACTGGGCATTGGAAAAGAAGAAAATACTTACTTTTAGCTGAGCTTTGCTGTAAATGGAGTATCAATAAAGCAAAAAGATGCACAATAACCATCTCGGGTAAGAAGAAAGGCTCATTAGCAGAACAGTGAAATGGCAAAGTGAAAAAGAGATCATCAGTTGAAGGTGAGAGGCCAAAACCGAATGGAAGCAGTCAGGAATATACTCCACAAGGTAAAGCTCAGCTACAGCACTGAGAGTTTAACTTATGACTGATTTTATAACTGAATTGAAAGACTGCCGAAGGCAACCTGAAATAGTAATGCTAAAATGAATGACTGCATTCTATAGAGAGGGAAACCTCTTCAGCATTCGTAACCACACAGGACCATACCTGTCAGTTTTTAAAGCAGGTACCGTTTCCCCATGTGACAAAACTACTTTTTCCATTTTAAATTTCACTTCTAAGATGACGTTATCCCATACTGGGATTTGGAAACAATTTAGCACAATTCTGCTTAGAATTAGATATATTATTTTTCAAAGCAGAAGAGATGCACACATGAGTAGTGATGTGCTATTGCTCTTCATGAATGGTTCACCATCTAGCTTGATGAAAGAAGGTAATTTTTATATATTAATAATAAACCAATGATTTTCACATGCAGGAAGACATGAAAAATTCAAGGATTTCAATCAAAGATGGACCTAACTTAGTTTCAAGATTCAAAGTAATTGGTAGTCTATCACAACACTAGATAAGCCATTCCAGAGCTTGGCAACCCTCATTGCTAAATGTGCAGTTTATTTCTAATCTGAATTTCTAATGTTTGGGTCTGTTCTTGTTCTTTTGTGTTATCTTTAAATGGTCATCTGCTATAAGGTACATTTCAACACTTCTTAAGCTTTATTTGGAAAAGAATTATAGATTACAGCGCTCAGGCTTCTAAAGAAAAGACCTTTGCCTCTGGAACTTAGATCAGGTAGTTCTTAATTATTTTCCACATACTTCCCAGGTTTTTTTAACATCAACTAAAGGCAAAGTTTGACACATATTTCTTCCTTATTTCACATACAGAGATATCATCAGGATCATATTGACTGCTCTATTCTTGCTCACATACAGTGAATCAAATTCTTATATCTCAGTTATAGCACTGAAATAAGAGCACATGTTCCATTACTACTGCCACTATTTTGCAAAACTTCACAGCACCAAACTCTTCCAACAGTTTGTACACTGAGTTTATCTAAATTTCAGGCCACAGGAAACAAAGAACTCCAACACCACAGAGACCAAAATTCATCAATGCTCAGAGATGTAAGGGCTTACTTTGGAGCAGCTTATAGACACTGTTCACTTGAGCAAGCAGTGAACATGAGAGTCAGGATATCAGTTTCTTCCTGGAGAGAGAGCAAGAATGCCATTTTGACTTAATTATGACCTACTGTAGTAATGGAGAATTTTCCAGTGGGAAAAAAATCTTAATCCCCTGTCTGTCACTTCTCTAGCTTTAGAAGAAAGCAGCGTGATACAGCCCAGATGTGCTGCAAAATGTTTGCTGATAGGCATGTGGCAGAAAAGCAGAACTCCTGAGATTTTAAGCCAGTTCGTCTAGCCCTTCAGCATTCTGCAACCTTGATATCTACAACCCATTAGTCCTGTCATACCTAGAGGACTCACTATGAATCTGAATTTCTTCATTCATATCAATGGAGCGTCAACCTTTGTAATGTTAATCTAAAGTTAATGCTGTTACCTCCGCTACTGCTAAACAGAATAATTAACAAATGGACAGTCTTATACAGGAAGCTTCAGCATCCTCTTAAGAAATGACCTTGGTTTTCAAGTGATGTTTTATTTTCAGATACAGCGTAGTGTTAACACCTACTACTTTAATTTTTATGCTAAAATGATCCCTGTCATCTGGTTTGCATGATTTGTCTTAGGGCTGTCCTTTTTCTACAGATATATAAACTTCAGGTTTCAGATGCTCTTTGACTTGTAAAAGGAATAATTAAAAAAAAAAAAGCTATTTTGGAAGTTAGCTATACCATTTCCACACCTTTGATTAAAAAAAGAGAAAAAGAAAGAAAAGACATCCTACCAAAATCTTCAGCATTTTCTGTCTGCATTCTGTCTGGAAATCAAGCAAGAACACCCTTCTGCATGACATTCTGGCACTTCTTTCTTCAGTTTCAGTGACTGCTAAGGAAAACTGAGGTGAGCAAAAATTAGTAAAACATAGAAAATTATACTTAGAATTTCTCTGATTTCAGAATAAGTTGGGTGCAACTTCTGGCCAAGCATTTCTCCTTCTGGATAATGTCCTAAAACTGATTTTTAATTATTTTATTAACTAACAAGTAACTGGGAAAAAAATCTTGAAAAATACTTTTGCAAAAAGGGGTTATATATTTAGACATGAACCTAAGATGAGGAACAGTTTAACATCTCTCAATTCCTACCCCTGACTAATAAGTGGTCAGCAAATAAGTTCCCATTTAATTCATAATTTGTAAAAATATACTCCTACGAATTACTTCAAAAAATTCTCATTAGTTACCATTTCCACATGCACTGAAATTAGATCTGTTAAAAGGTAAAAGGAAACATTAAAACTCTCAGGTTTCTGTGTGAAAGCTTTGATAAAAAGCTATGAACTGAATTAAAGTGAAAATCTATATTAATTAAAGGGAAATGCGGGAAACAGGGCAAAGTTCCAGCACACCAACAGAAGTGACAAATTATAACAGAATTTGCGTCACCGCGTAAGTGGCTGCTTATGTGTATATAGGTTAATGACTAAGTACAAAAAGGATTTGTACTTTGAATAATAAAGTATCAGAGCAGAGAACTGAATCTCTTAGGTAATTCCGCTTCAGAAAAGGCAACTATAATGACAGCTTGTGCTACCTCAGAAATCACGCAGTTCTATGAAAAGCCTCTACAATAACTACACAACATAAAACAAAATTATTAGATGTACTACTTGATTTTCTTCACAGGCTGTGACATTGAGAAGATGGTGGTCCATCACTAGTCTGAGCCTGAAAGTTTCGTTGGCTTTAAGTAACTTACTGTGACGTACAGCCCAGTGAAGGTCAGCTGGTATGAACACAACCGTTGTTACAACAACTAAAATATAAGCCCTGGAAGAGCTCCTGTTTCACAAGACAACCATGGAAACAAACAGTTGGAAAAAAGGCAAGTCAAACATTCCTCACACAGCTCTCTCATTGCTAGAAAAATTCCAACACAAGGTGTTAGAGCACTCCCCTCTTATTTCCCTTTCCTCGGGGCCACGTTTGAGGAGCTCCTGCTAAGTGAAAAAGAGCAACAAAGCCTAGAGCTTCAGCTAAGCGTGGCTGCAAAGGGACGCAAAAGAAGCAGAACAAGTTCTCACGGGAGGAATCTGTCCGCAGCCTACCTCTTCCAGCTCTACTCCCAACTGAAGGTCTAGAATGTCTCTCTCCCAGAACTAATTATAAACCTAACCCTAACAACAGGCAAGGGCTTGAGCCTAAAACAAAAGACCTGCCCTACGTTAAGAGTTCTTCAGGGGACTCTTACTCCACCCTACCCCTCCCCTTGGCAGCCCCTTCGTAACCCATCCCAAGTGGACCTCTAAGCTTTTTCTCTCTCTCAAGCCCAGCCTTAATTCTAACTGGGTTTAGTTTGAGCAAGAGGCGTTTTCTAAAGCTCCAGTTGGAGTGGGGCTGAAAAGGGGTTGCCAAAGCAAGGGGTAAGCTGCAATCACATCTCTTCTCTGAGAACTTGTTCATTTGGCTTGAGCGTAGAGGCTTTTGCTGAGGTTGCCACTGGAAGGCACACACTGCCAAGAGGAGTTCTCCTTTGAGAAATTTCTCATTAAGGACAGGGATGAAGGCCTTGTGCTGAGGCTTAGCCTGGACATAGAGATACCATTTGTCTCTAATTAGGGTTTGGTTTTGCTTAGGGTTTGGTTTGAGAGAGAGAAAGCCTAGAGCTCTTGTGGGAGTGGAGCTGTAAAGGGGCTTCCTAGGGAAGGGATAGGTTGCAAAAAAATGTGTCCCCTGAGAACTGGTTCATCTAGTAAAGACTGGCAACTAATTGCTATGAACATTCCTTACCTTCTAATTCTTCCTGCAGCACATCTTAAAATTATCTGCGAGAGTTTATATTGAAGAGAACATTTGTTACAGGGTACACAATTAGCTTACCTTGTAGTAGTTCATCATCTTCTCATACTGTTAAATATTGGGATCACTCCTTCCATGTTTTCCTGCAACCTTTCATTTCCATACACAGTTACAGTATTAAGGGTTGTCTGGAGTTCCTTTCTGGAAAAGGAAGATGTGACAACTGATGTTTCCTCCTAACAATCTCTGAAAACAATTACTGGTTTTAGCCTAGATCTAGACCTCAGCAGTGTGCATTGTTTATCTTGTCAGTGCTGAATAACCTAGGAGGACATACTTAATACACACACCAAGACTGGTCAGAGGTGGAAACCTGCAAAGCTGTACGACGAGGAGAGGTGCAGCAGGGAAGTGCACCAAGGAGAGAAAGTTGCTGAGGAGGGAACTTCAGCGTGCCAGTAGTTTGTGCTCAGCAAATTTTTCCACCTTTTCTTACTAGTAAAAATATGAAGAAAGTTCTTCCTGGCCCTGACATAGTTGTAATTTACACCTTTCTGCTGCTATCTGCAGTGAAGCAGGCCCCCTAATAAGTAAAGGCTACCAAACCACAGGGAACAAAGGTCACTAACTGTCCTCAAGCTGAAATAGCAGGTTTTCACACAACTGTAGATATCCCCCAAACAACTGCAAAATTGGTACCTGACTTATATTTCCTGACATGAAAAACTAATGCCAAAAGAAGCACAGTTACCTGTCTGTTTTCTGGAGAGGAAAGGCATATGAGTCATATAGGGCAACAAGAGAGGTGCAGCCTACAAGCCTACAGCTGTACATACAGCAAGGAAACAAGACTGGTCCAGGAACAAACTGGATAGTTCTGATTCCATTGGGATACCCTGGAAAACTGAATTCAATGCCAGGAGCTGTGCCAGAAAGTCCTCACAGATGATCCAGTGTGTAATATACTGTTTGACTGGCTTATGAATCAGCAGATGATTGACAAGGAGAACTGCCAAATGGATAATTACATCAGGCTTTGTAATATTAACTAAAAAGCAGGAAAAAATGAAGCCCGATAGTAGTCATTCATAACTTTTATCACTTGTCATGCAGCAGCCATTAAACGCACCGCCAGAATGTATATTATTTTGCAATAAAGATGCTATAAAGATCATTGTTAACTGCTGCTGTAGACCAACAATGGTAATTTGTCCTCCACTTAACCTTCTCCTAAGCCCCTGTCAAATAGATTCCAGCCTGATACAAAACATTACCTATACAACAGCTCCTAGAGCATCAGTATGGGAACCGCAGTCCTGCTTTGCCACATGGCTTGATGGGATCTACAGATACTGGAGCATGGGTGCAACAAGTTCTGAATATCAGAAAAACATGAGCTATGGATGGTAACTTCTAACTGATTCCTTACAAAAATTGTATTGTACTAAAAACCTAGGTTTGTTCAAGATTGTCCTGCTTGCAACAGTATTAACTTAGGAACTGAAGATTTAACTGAGCCTTGGACTAGCAGGCAATGCCTCCACTTGAAAAATAATCACAGATGCACTAGTACAACAAAACCTTTGTTCTCAAACCCAGCATCTATTCAAGGACCACAGTCCCTATTGTTGAACTGAAATTAATTACTTTTTTCAAACCAGCCTACACATAAGGCCTTGTAACATATCTCATGTGGCAAAGGCTAGTTACAAAAAAAATCTCCAGTATGTGTTAGTAAATCAAATCCAGCTGGTTTACTTTTTCTGTCATTCATGTCAACATTACAATTCCCCCATCCCACCCTAACATTTGCTTTAGAAACATAGGAAACACCTTAATTCAGCTCCAGTCCATGGTAAAGGCATGAATGCCACATTCTAGAAAAGGACTTTTGATCAGTTTAACTTTCTATTATAGTTAGAAATTTGTGAGCAGACACATGACTTTTGAAGACTGCTTTTCATTAAATTTTACTAGTTAGAAATATGTCTTTACAGAGGAAATAAAAGTAGAATAAGAACAAAATTATGGCGTGGAGAAATGGTAGTGTGGCTGCAAGAAAAGAAAACAAATGCTTAGTGATGCTTACAAGAACATAACTGTTTCTGCTTATAGAGGAACAAAAAAGTGTACCACTAACTGCCTGAATTGTACTAGTTAATATATTTCCATGTCTGTGTGCATTTGTATTTCATGGCCTGCTAAAAATACACTAATTAAAGCTGTTGACCTAGAATGAAGTAAACTGAGCAATAAATAGACCCTATCGAAATCAGAGATTAAAAAGCAGAGCTGCTACACAGGGTTTCTCAATTCAGTGAGCATGGTGAAAGCCATAATACGACAAAAAAATTCTTTGTAAATCATCAATGTAGTCAGATCCTCACATGTGAACTGTCTCCAGAAGAACAAAAGAACAACAAGGAAACTAAATCTGAACCTGCAGAAGTTTTCTTCCAAGCTGTTATACTGAAATCAGCAAGACCATTCATGAAAACAAAGATTTAATTTTATGTCTTGGTTCTCTGAAAGAAAATCTAACTGTGCCTTCACATTTTACATCATTTACCTTGTAGTAAGCTTACAGGGAAGCAAATGATGATCTTATAACTATGTCCAAAAATGATCAATTGAACAAACTAAAAAATTACTTTACTGCTGAACGTATGTGCAGGGAAAAGAAAGTGGGAATAGAGGGTCAGTGGTTCAACTCCATGGAGCACTGCATAGCCTAGTTTAGATAATTAGGATTAAAATAAGCAGTGTTTTATAGGAAAGAATGAAATCTAATTTGTAGCAAGGACAGAAGAAATTGAGTTATGAGTATGTACTACTGGGAGGCTGATCACTTAAAGGAAGACATGATCAGTCACTAGGATTTGGGCAAATATTCACAGAGTTGTAGTCCTCACAGAAGATGTCAATGGTAGGAGGAAAACAAGCCTCAGCGTATGATATGCAACAGTACAAAACATCTTCCTTCATTGGGATGCATGGGAGAGAGGACAAGAATAGGAAGAAGTGGTAGGTCTTCACTGCCTTGAATCAGCTGCAATGCCTGGAAGGAGCTGAAGAAGAAATTCTGTGAGGCACTACACCAGCCAGATCAGGCAGGAGGTGTAAGGGATTAACTGGCAAATTATTTTTGTGGCAGGGAAATACAAAGCAAGGATTGCAGGACCAGTGAGACTGATCCTTTCTTGTAAGGTCCTCATATCTCAGATGAGAGACAGAATGGCATGAACATCAAGAGCTTGGAAAGAAAACAGTATCTTGCTAGGGTGAAGTACTAGAAAAGTTAGATGACCTTCTCCAGTCAAAAGAAGAGTTTGGCAATCAAGGGCAGAAGGCAGCACTGACTCTTCTGAGAGAGAAGGTTGTGTAGGAAGAAAGCGAGGCTGTAAGTCTGTGACATTTTGTATGGGAGGGAATCTATTTTTATCTGACCGAAGGTGAAAAATAAAATAAAATACACAGTCCAGAAAGTAGTCTTGGGATAGAAGCTATGGTAGCAACAGCAACTGGGGAAAGTAACCATGCCACATCGTACAGCCAAAATTAACACAAATACTAAAGAACTGCCTCCTGAGAAATTTTGCTGGTTAAAAAAATAATAATAATAAAAAGAAAGTGTTATGTACTGCATCTTCACCAGCTTTCTTGTGCGCATTTATCCCCTTTTGCACCAGGATTGTTTTCTGCCTTGAGCAAAACCGAATGTGTAATCCAATCGATCTTCTTGTCCTCACAAGAGTCTAAAGTGTTGGCAAAATTCTCTGAAACGCAAGCTCAGTGTGCTGCATGATGTGGAGAAGGTATCTGAGCTTATAGAGTTTGAATACCTAAGAAAGCCCTCAAGAACTTAAAAAAGACCATGCTGCGTGACTAAGGCACAAGGAAGGGTTTATGGTTCTCTTAGATAATCGAAGGCAAAATATTCTTGCAAGAAAAAAAAAAAAAAAAAGACATTTACTTCTTTATATATATAAAAATACTTCTTATATATGAGGTTTACTTCCTAATATATATATATGCACACACACACACACACTCCTTTCACCAGTCCTTATGCATAAAAGTATGAACAACACCATTTTCTTCTTAGTATACTAGAAGGGAAGTTTTGTGAAATTTAGGTGGATCGACAAAACTAGTGCATTTTCAACAGCCTCAGTGTTTGTACAATAGGCCTTGTCCTTCTTCAGAAAGGAACTGTAGTGATTTCTTTTTCTCTGTTTTAATGTCTACAGTGTTACCTCTGGAAAAGTAATACCGGAGCAAGACCAGAGGATTCACTGCTCTGATCCTTTTCATAAAACAGAGAAGCTTTGTCCTTAACAATCTGTTCTGTTGTACAAAGTTGTAGTCAACAAAGAAAAAGTTACAGTCTTTCAGCAAATATTATTCCTTTATTTTATGCTACTAAATTAAAAAAAACCCAAACAAACAAAAGAAAACGACAAAAAAACACCACAGGATTTTTATAAGTCAAATTCCATGAAGTAGCAAAAGCAGGTATTACCTGTTCTGGCCAATCTCTAAAGATATGACAACTGGTTTCAGTATCGGTTGTCACTTTGACATAGATGGGAGCTGTATGTTTTGACATGTTTTGCCTTGTCTTGAACCACAGCAGCCTACTGAAAAAGAAATAGAGAGCATTAGTGGGATAAATAGGCTTAAATACTCAGAGTTTGTGTTCTATTTCTGACTACACTTGAATTACTTAGGTGAATAGACACATAACTACCCAGTTCTGAGAGTAAGTGGAATGGTGTTTGCCCACCTTCGTGGTAATTTTTTTTCCTTTTGTTTAAATGGAATTTTCTGTATTTCAGTTCATGCCTATTGCCTCTTGTCCTTAAGAACTGGAGGACCTCATGTTTCAAAAGCATTTTATAATTTCAACCCTAAATACATTTATACAAATTTTCTGTGTGCAAACACAGAATTAAATAGCTCTTCTCCCACCCTAGTATTTCCCTTGACATATTTATATATAAAGTAGAATCATATCCCTCCTTCCATCTGTGTTTTGCTAAATCAAACAAGCCAAGCTTGTTTACTCTTTTGCATGATATTCTTTCCTTTCTCTGATCATTCTGCTGTTCTTTGCTGCTCCAGTGTGTATTAACCATTCTTTTGCACAGACAACCAAAATTACATACAATTCCGAATGAATTTGCCATGCAGGATAGTACTAACATTTCACCTCTTCTAAAAGGCTCTTGACTTGTGTGTTTACAACTGTAAAATATCAGTAATATCCATAATTCCCCATCCCAAATGCTATACTGACTTTCAACCACGTTAGATAGTCAGCAAGTTCTCTTGTGCAAAAAAGAACATAATGAGCAGGCTCATTAATACTGCTTTTCTAAGAATGTGAAATTGTATTCCATTCTACATTTATCTTTGCATCTTGTTTTCTTTTACCAGTTGTTCCAAAATCAAACAAAATACTGGGATGAGACTAACAGAGCTACATTTTTTCTATATTACCTTTTTCCCACTTATTTTCTTAATAGCACCTGGTCTGTTGCAGATTCCAAAACGGAACAATTTGAAGAGGACTTGGACTTGCACTTCTATCCAGCATGCCTGCTTCTTTTCAGTGAATGACTTTGACACTGAAGAATAAAGGACTTCCTTTATAATTTCGTTTAACAATATATTCAGAGTTCTAGAACCATCTATATAAATCCCCCAAAAAGTAAACATAAGGCAGCTTGTCCTTATTCCTACAATTCTTTGGACAACCCTACAAAAACATCAGACAGTTGAACGACACTGACAATTTCCAAAGGAGAAGAACCTCCTATGTGCTCCCAGTCCCTCCTGCCCACAGGACTTGCGTGTCACCTTACTCTCCCCAGCACATGAATTCCAGCAGAATATTCCAGCCTTAATTCATTCCCTGCTGTGAAACATCATTTTGAATCATGGTTAATCACCACCTGCTTGACCATCACAACTGTGTTATATAGCTACCAGATGGCAGCTATAGGAAGTACACCCAAGTCTTTTTTTTCCTCTACCTACTTATTCTCCAGAACACCAAAATGGATTTGAATCCTGTCATTTGTTTGCATTTTACTTCTATTTTATTTCTAACATGAGGTTAGCACACAACAGACTTACAACTGTGCACTTTATTTCCTTATTAAGATACTAAGCATTTTCTTGAGTTTGAGTAGTTGTGCACTTATTTGCAAAGAATATAGTACATTATAAAAGTATGTAAGGAGGAAAACACTATTAGTCAAATGCAACATTTTTAATTGAAATATGGGGTTTGGTTTTTTTGTTTTCGTTTTTTTTTTTTTTTTTTTTAAACACCATGGCTGAGAACTTCCCTTATCTGTACATCAGTTAAGGTGCTAAATGACACTCAAATATATAAATTGTGAGCCTTTTCAATGTCTAACCCAAATATTGAAAACAAGACACTGAAGTTTCTTCCAGAAAAGGCGGTAGTGATGCTCTCAGAAAAGTACAATACTGGTATTATTACTAAATATGCAACTACCATCAAAGATTCATCCCTTCTCAAATTGCCTTCAGAAGAGACTACTTAGCAATCCACAAGAGCTTTTGAAAATTATGGAGCTGTGATGTTTAATTAGGTCTTTTCTTATCCATGGTCAGGTGGGATGCTGTGGCCTTCTCACAGCAAAACAAAATATACCAGAATTATGTCATCTTACTTACAGGTTACTATGTTGTCTTCTACTTGAGGAAATACTTGAAAACAATTGAAATCTAAGCATAATTAGAATTTTGGGTGCCCTTATTTAAAGCAGTATTACAGAACATCTTTGACTTCCTGTGAAAACATATAATGAATGTCTTACCTGCTTCTGGAGAAACTCAAGATGAATATTTGCCACCGTCTTCAAAATCATTCTAATGGCAACAAAGTACTTAGAAGAGTTTTTCTGAATAATGCATATGTATCCAGGTACATTTAGGAACTTTAATTGATGAAATGTACAACTGGATGATGATTAATCCTGCATTTTTTGGATCTCCCTCGCTCATTGACCACTGATGCTCCTTACATCAGGCTACTTCTTTTACTAGTTCGAGATCTTTCAAACAGCCATGACATAAGTATTCCATTTCTAATTCTACCTCCATCAGACAGAGAACTTCCAGGAACAAAGTTAGCTTTGTTAAGCCATACAAATTGTATCAAAGGGGCTGTAAAGAAATATTTATTTAATGCAATCAGCACTTTAAAGCAGAACAAGTAGTTAACCACACTAGGGACAAAGACGACTATTCAGGGTTTCCTTCGGTACAATACCAAAAAAAAGGACGTATTCAGTGGTATAAACAGTAATAAACCCATGAAAGGATTTTTTTTTAATTTATTCAAGCTGTACATGACCTGTGTAAGTAACTAACATGAAATCATGGCTCTGCAATTATTTCATTCATGGGAATATTTAATGGATAAACATTCTGAAAACAAACTGAACATAGATAGAAGAGCCAGAGAGTAAAAGCTTGAAGGATTTGTTTTCTGCTTGTCAGTACCAGGAGTATCTTACCATGCTTTAATAGTGATTTGATAGTAATGGTAATAATTTTAATTAAAGAGAACAGCTAAAATGTAATTGTTATATATATATTTACATATACATATATGAAAATAAATTTCAAGACATGGAATAAACTTCCACCTAGTATACGAATGATTTCTTGCCCATGAATACCTCAGTGAAAAAAAGTCTATTATTTCACATTATCACTCAAAATCTGTATCGGTGACCCTGGCACAAGAAGCGTACTAATGGAATGTGTTGATTCCACAGCTCTTGGGAGGCATTATGAGCACAGAAAAGGGACAATGCTGGCAACAGGAATAGCAGAAATGGGATGAAATTTCACTGTACAAAAATTTCATGTTAGTCAAACACTGGTAACACATTTCTCCTAAAAACTGGTACTAATAACTTTAAAATAAGACAGATGTAGTGACCTTTTCTGGGCAAATACTGATAAAATCTAATACCTAAAATTTTTATATTAGTCAATCTTCAGTTGTCATTTTATGTCTGATATTTCTTAAACCCAGCATGTTGAGAAATAGGAACTCTGACCCATTTTAAAAATAGTTACTGTTTATTTTGATTCTTCACACCTCTTACTTTCAATCAGTGAATACAGTAGTAATAAAACATTTTCATCCCAGCACAATCAGCCTTTTTTTGTATCACAACATCAGCTGCATATTTCAGAATGGGAGAGAAACATAACTAGATCCTTAAGCCTTCAAAAAATTATGTATATGGTTTACCTCCAGACATTGTGAATAGAATTGGCGAGGAATTCTTCTTACTGATTTCTTAAAGAATCCTCTGAACCTCTTTCACTCTACTTGATTAGACTGAAACATTTGATTACACATTTACCCTGTTTTCTGATTTGAAGGTGGGGGAGTTACCTTGGCTCACTTTACAGTTTCTGACTAGAAAATTTTGGGCACTTGGTAAAAACAAATTCCTTCACATTTTAAATTTAACAGATGTGGACCAGAGTTCACATCTAAACAAAACATTTCACCATTTCGTGTTTCTTTCCATCCTCAGAAGGAGCTCTTCATTATGGGCTGAAATGAAGGGCAAAACTCTTATTTGAGTTCCATGCTGCCCAGACAAGCCCCACGGAAAACCCCTGGAAAAGACAGAGTAAAATAAAGCCACACACATTGAGCACAGACTGAACAAAAGTACTTTGAAACAGCATTGTCTGGTTTGCCCCTTCTGCAGACTTGGGGAATGGTGTTTATTTTAACATTGTGAAAAACAGTGATTTTACTGCAGTTCTGCATAGTTCATTCATAGCTTTGTAGTAACAGAAATAGTACCCATCTTTCCAGCAAGTTGTCTGAATCTGCATGTGAAACACTCATAAGTGGAAACGCCTAGCACAGTTAAAATCTGCTATTCCTTGACTATAAGGGTTCTACAACACCCTTCCATATAGTAAATGTTAATTGGCTTTTCACATGAAAAACAACCTCCCAAATTAAGAGCAGTTTAAGAGTTAACTATTACAGCTTTATGAATGCCCATGCAATTACAAGGACTATGTAATTTTTTTTAAAATTACAAGTTCCATCATTTCAAACAAAAATAACTTTCCTCAATACTCTTTTTAGAGCTGCAGTGAGGGATAGGCTATATCAATTTGATTAGAGGAATATTTTCCTTCCCTCGAGATTGACTTCCTACACATCTCTTGTGGAATGATTCATAGGGCTCAGTCATTTAGAATTGCAGATGTCGTATGGGACTTCTTGTCAGTTGACAAATGGGTGTAGTCACATTTAAACAAAGAAAGAAAAGACAGAAATTATAACATGGAAGAGATTAAACTTCACTCATTCTAACCATTACAACTCCAGTGCTCCACACTCATTCATTGTTGTGATTACTCTAATTAAGGAACTTCACTGGCTTACTGGGTCTCTTAGTTCATACATGTCATCAAAAGTGTATCTTGTCTTACCCATGCTAGCAGAAACTGAGACAGAAGCCATTTTGGCTCATGAAATGCACTGAAGTAGCTGCTAGCATTGCTTCTGCTTGAAATTTTGTGGTACAACATATTTAGTGTGCTTGAGTAGTCAACTTGGAACAGCAATGTGGAAGTGTCATTCACCTGTCATGTAAGCTGAACTTAATTATACAATAATTGCACATCCGATACACTGAAAGTGAAAGGAAGCAGCATTCCCTTGTACTTACCATGAAACAAACATGTATTATTCATTCAGTTACTACACTGAAGTACTATTACAGGCATTACCATTTTGCTTTAAGGTACGATGAGTAATTTATTAAGAAGTGATGCAGATGTTTATAAAAATGCTAAACTGAAGTTCCGAAATGAAGTATTGCAAAGAGTACACGAGACTGACAGTCTAATTCACGGCCAGAGAAAACAGGCAGTTATTAAGGTTGGGTAAGACTGCTCAAAGGAAAGCTTTGCACTTTTCCAAAACCCAAGGTATAGATATGCATGAGGTGTCTGTCACTGAAAATGAACAAAGAGTCTCTTCAAAGTTTCAAGAAAAAAATGGTCAAGGTTTCACAATACTTTGGTTCTGTATGTCAGCAGTTGCTGATGGTGAGCACTATCTCATGTCTCCTCTTGCCATTTCCCCACTGTGGTTTACTCCAGAGCATTCAGAGTGGTTAGTACTGATACCACTTCTGTAGTGTTTTACAGCGATGCTACTGCCTCTGTATAGTTGCTTCACCTATATCCTCCTAACAGTTCCCGTGTAGCATACGGTACTGTGATGACTACCTCTCCACAGCTGAATCTTACCCTTAAGCCATTGAATAGACTGTTCTGCAATAGGAGGGACTTCATGGAAATCACAACAGAGGTGACAGGAAGGAAAAATATGCAATTGAAAAGCAAAGATACACACAACTGCTTAGAAAATTTACAGGATTTGAAATATTGTTTTATACTTGTACTATAAAAATCCACAGCTAGTTCAGCATGCACCTATCTCAGAAATAAGGCTTACATCATTCAGTTGCCTCAGTTTAATCCAGTCCATCCTGAAACAATCACTGCAGAACAGGAAAGAAATGTTTAAGATCAACATATTAGTAAAAATCAACATCATGAATAGTATTAAACAACTCCCAAAACATTTGCTAATGTACCAACTTTCAGCTTACAAGATTCTATTCTGCCTGGTTGACTGAAACAGAAATGAGCAGCTGTACTCTAGGAGACATCAGATATTCAGTTGTTTAAATTAGAGAAAACAAGCCCTGCATAAATACATGTACATCCTTTTTTTAAAGGACTCCACAGCCCTTGAAAGGGACATAGGATGAAGGTCTAGCCAGTGTGGAAAGAAACGGCTCTTTATAGAAAACTCAGTAAAGTGAGAATATAAGAGCTTTGACTAAACACGGACCCTGGACCTGCAGCTAAATGAGTTAAACCCAACCGCTGTGAAAACCTGAAACCTGGGTGTGACGTGCAGGGCATTATGGAGGGTGGGTACTCACCACCGTGAGGTTAGCGCTGGCAGTGTACCAGGAAATGTAAGCAGCACCCAGTGATTAAATACTCCCTTTGCTGCTGTATCACCCCACAGCGGGGATTTTTCTTTTCCTTCTCATTCAGGAAACTACCTAGCCATATAAGAAAAAGGGGCCTTGCCTGTTGGCTGGCTCCTCTACTCTAAATCTTACCTATATTCGTGCTGTCAGAAGACCTCTTTTAGTCCAGTTTGAGAAAAGTTTCCTGCCAAACTGTAACAAGACTGTCAGACTAAAGTAATCATAAACAGAAGATCGCAAATTTGGCATAGAAAGAAAAAACAAATATGGAAAGCCTCTTAATTCTTCATCAGCTCACCAAAAAAATAATTTCCTTTTAAATTTAGGAGGAAGCATGAGCAACTTTATTAGTCTGCATGCCAGAGCAAAATGCCTGAGCAAACTGTGACAATGGACATTGCTATACAATTTAAACACTTAGTAGTGCAAGTAATTAAATGCTCCTCCACACCTTGCTTCTCTTTTCAGACACAGATACAGCAATACACTTCACCACATAAAAACGATTTTTCTACTTATAAGAGGACACGAATAAATATAAATTTCTGTCCAACTTCAAATGGCTGAACAGGATATTCACACAGTCAACTTTATTCAGTTAATACACATGCCTGAAACAGTTTTGCCTTCCATATAGACACTGACACCGATATGGCACTTGAGTGCTTTGTCTCATACTCTGGAAACTCCACTGACTGATAACTCCACAGGTCACTAACTCAAGCACCCACTTCTATTGAAGCATACTGAAAGAATAAGATTCTTTTCCACGACACTCAAAGAACACTGGGGTTTTGTGTATTGCTAGTTTTCCACCCTAAACCCTGAAGGCTTGTATAGAGACAGAAAATTTTGCAAAACTTCTAACCAGACTTCATGATGTAAGAATCTGAAGTACCCCTTTAGAAAGATAACAGTTTTGGGCTCAGAAAACCAGCTGCACCACAAAGCCTATCATTACAGAGCTCAACCACAGTAATTGGAAGATTCATCCAATAATTTACATTCACCAAAACAATCTGTAAGTAGCAATATCCCCTTTTAGTTAGATATGGCTTGATTAGCCAATACCTTACAATAAAAATGTCTGAATAAATTACAGGTGGTTAGACTTTGGGAATTCACTGGACTAGTCCTGGGCTAGAAGTAATGCATAGGAGCCTTTCAGAATTCACATGGTATTTCTAAGACCCTGACAATTATCTTCCAGAGTCCTGTGTATATGAGATGAATTTTTTATAAGTCCAGATCTTTTATAAGTAAGATCCTTTTTGGATCATCCAGATCTATTTTAATGTCTAAAGGAAATAACTCATTCGGCACAGTAACAAGGATTTATTATGGCCTTTGTAGGACCAAACTAAGCAGAGCAAGGAATTGAGTGTGGTTTGTTTTTTTTTCTAATGGCATGATACATATGCAAGGTTTCCCAGTGCTCTGCATCAACTAATGAGTGAAGCATCAATTTCAAGCATAAAGAACAGCTTCATGCATTCAACAGCAGCTCGCTTAGGGGCATCAGTTTTAGAATTTCTTCTATTCAGGAGTAAATACAATATACTTGTATATATGACTGATATGTATACAGCCAAACACAGTTTCAGATGAGAGCAAGTAGAGGAATGCTGGACAAGAGAAACACATTTAGATTTTTCAAAAGCAATGAAGAATATTTAATAACAACTTCTAGAGGTGTTAAAAATTAAGAAAATGCAATCCCAGTTTAGCACCTTATTATTAATTCAGCACAACATGCATACCTCTGCACCCCAGTCCCTTTGCATCAGCAAGGGTGTAGGACAGAAGACAGAAATTCTCTTACCACATTTCTTTAAAACTGTAGGAATTCCAGAAATGCAAATGTGATTGTATTTTCTTACAGCTGCTAAATAGTCACAGCTGATGTATTCTTTAATGATATAAGTACAGTGAACTACAGCTACTACCACTCCCTAGTGCTCACTGCTTGCTCGACATTCAAGGACAGACTTACAACCAAGGAAAGCACCAGACAGTGGGGGTGTGAGCTGGGAATAGTGCTATATTCAGAATGTTGACCACTCTTGAAGTTTTATCACACATTTTTTAATAATTTGTACATTTCCCAGCAATGCAAATGCTTGTAGTGTCATGTAAGTATACATTCATGCAACTACTCGAGATTTGCAGTTTTCATTAAGAAAAACAAGCCTGGTGGTAACCTCAGATCAGCAGGACTAGTAAGAGAGAGGGGCTAATGAGAGAAACTAAGAAGGTATTTCAAATTACTGTTGCCTTTGGCCTGTCTCACAGTTCCACAGAGGGGTGCTAACCCATGGATTATTAATTTTTGTGAACAGCACACTACAGCACTACAAACTCCACCTTGGACAGAGAAACACTGAGAAAAAGGTATGGCAGATACAAGACAAAAAAGACTACCATAGACATGAAAACCCCTTATACAGGTTACTACTGTGACTCTAGGCAAGGGGACTGCAGTTGATAACATTCTGCATCAAGTAATGAGTTTTTTAAGTCGTTACTTTAAATCAGCTTTTGGAAAGACAGAGTAGCAATGACTTAGCAAAGTGATTCAGAACTCTTCCAAAACACACTTAAGACTTGATATCATTAGTGCGTATCTAGCAAAACTCACAGTTTCTTTCTGACATTGCTCTAGTAGCAGGTAAGTATTGACAGAGTGTTAAAGAAATGGAGGATAAGATTTCTCTCAAAAGACCATGCAATATATTGAACACCTACCCAAGACACTGATTTTACCTGTTCATAGAGGTATGTATGGGTCATACCATACTATGTAAAAAAGCACGGTTAATTAGTATTGATATTTTCCTGGTAACACCTAGTTCCTTTCACTTGCAGGTCTCCATGTGCTTTACATGTACAAGGTGTCCACTTAACCAGAAGCAAAGACTGAGGCAGATAAAGGAGTAATATAGCAAGACAGCTCAATATGATGCCAGTGGATTACAAAACTCAGATCTTCAGGTCCTAGTGTACTGCTGAAGCCCTTAAACAACAGCTCTTTCTCAGACTGCTAGGTAATTGCCTTCTCATGAATGGCGTAAATGCCTTTTCAAGCAAATCCCATCAGCATTTTCTTAGAACAATGCTCTATCATCAGCAAAATTACTCATTTGACTACATACATGATGTAAAAATCCAGGGCATTTGTTACCTGTGTTAATGAAACTTGCTATGATGTTATCTTCCATTCTGAGTATTAGGACTACAGCAAATACTGCAAGCTAGTACATGTTCTTTGTCTTAAAGGGACCTATTCAAAAGACAATGAAAATGACAGAGTTATTTACTGTATTATTTTCACAGTGATGGAAAATGCAAGAAAGCCACATAAAAACAAAAGCCATTTTTAAACTTCATTATAATTCTTTTTTTTCTCCTTTAAAATTCAGTACCCTCTTCAGAAGAGGCTGCATGTATACTAGCTATCGTGCCTTCTTTAAATTGTGCATATAATTTAGAACATAAACTGAGACTACACGCAAACTGCTAAAAGACTCTCCCATCCAGGATATTTAGAAGACCAGTATATCTCTATGCAAAGACAAACTTTCAAGAGACTAGTTTTACTTAATATTTGCTGGCTGAGTTGCAAAAGCCTCTTGTTTCTCAAACGTCCACCTTCAGCTGTGCCAGTTTGTCATGGTTTCAGCCCAGTCGGTAACAAAGCACCACACAGCCGCCCACCCCGGGACAAGGTGGGATGAGGAGAAAATATAAAGACAGGCTGGCGGGTCGAGACAAGGACTGGGAGGGATCACTCCCCACTTAATGGTCACGGGCCAGAGACAGGCTCTATTTGGGGAGAAACAAAATCAATTTAATTTACTACAAATCGAATCAAAAGAAGGATAATGGGAAGTAAAACCTAACCTGAGAACACCTTCCCCCTACCCCTTCCTCCTTCCCACCTCAACTCCATTCCCAGTTCTCTCCACCTCCTCATCCTGGCGGCGCAGGGGAACAGGGGACGGGGACGGGGGCTGGGGTCGGTTCCTCACCCCTTGTCTCTGCCGCTCCCTCCTCAGGGGGAGGAGGACTCCGCGCTCGGCCCCTGCTCCACCATGGGGTCCCTCCCACGGGAGACAGTCCTCCATGAACTTCTCCAACGTGAGTCCTTCCCACAGGCTGCAGTTCCTCACGAACTGCTCCAGCATGGGTCCCTTCCACGGGCTGCAGTCCTTCAGGTACAGACTGCTCCAGCGTGGGCTTTCCCACAGACTCACGGCCACCCGCACCCCCACGGGCTGCAGGGGCATCCACCTCCTTCCTCACTGACCTCAGCATCTGCAGAGCTGTTCCTCTCACATTCCAATCCCCTACTCACTGCAGGTTCCCCTTCTTAAATCTGTTCTCCCACAGGTGTTACCACCATCATTGATGGGCTCAGCCTGGGCCAGAGGTGGGTCCAGCTTGGAGCCAGGGAAGCTTCTAGCAGCTTCTCACAGGAGCCACCCCTGCGGCCCCCTCCCCTGCTATCAGAAAAAAAAAAGTGCCATACAAACCCATGACACAGTTAAAATATTTTTACCTTGATCCTCCTTACTCAATTAATAACCCGACCTCACAGATGTATCTTCTCACTGTTGATTCTTCACATTTGAAAGACCACATAGAAAACACCGTCTCTCAACAAACTTCTTGTTTTCTCTTGTGGTATCTTAAGCATGTCTTTGTTTCTTTAGTTTACAAAATTTTATCATCACTGCAGAAAAAATCCCACAGAAGGCCATAGCAACAGACTGAATTTATGTGGAGAGTGATCAGTCAGCCACAGCTGGAAGGAATAGTGAATCCCAATTTCATTTCAAAATCTAATGAAGTTGGCCTCTCAAATCTACTTGATGTATCTACTAATATTAGGCTTAGATTGAAATATAAGATTTCTTCCTCAAGACCTTTCATGATCATTTGAATCAGGCTTGTTTAGAATAGAGGAAAGGAGGTAAAAAAGGGGAACATGGTAACACTTTCAATAACACAAAAATCTGCTGGAATGAAGAAGGAAATACCTTGGTCTTCATGTCCACAGGGGTCAGGGACAAGAAAAGAGGGTTGCTTGGACAAAAGACACAGGATAGAGGAAGGGGGGTTTGATTAAAAAATAAATCAGCTTTCAATGACAGAGATAATGAACTACTGTCACACATTGCCTGGGGAAGTCCCAGAGTCACTGTCTTTGGCAGTTTCTAAGAAAAGGATAGTCATTCATAGCATTAAGAATAGAAAATCCATCAGGAATGATATAGGGAAAATATTCCCATACTGGACTAGATGACCCCAAGAAGTTCCCTTCAGTCCTGTGCCTCTATGATTCTGGCAACTTTTACTTATATAGCACATATTACATTATCAATCTAGTCATGTATTTCTCACAAAATGCTTATGGAAAGATGTACCCATAGACAACTACAGATTTCAAACAAAGAAAAAAGATCAACTTGGCCTTGTACTGGTATTTGAAAGAAAAACTCTATTAAGTTTAATCCATTTCCCCAGAAGTATTGCAGCATTTAGGGTGCTGCTCTTTAATAAACTAAAGTCAGCTGTGGGCATTGAATGGCTGTGGTAGAAGCATGCGTTTATTTTCCTTTGCAGCATTCATTATTTATTTCCATTAAGTTTACTCTACGTCCACAGCACTAAGGCACTTCTGCTTTCTGTGCTGTATTGTCTTGTTACTATTGGGACATCTTACCAACTGACTTCATTGACTATTTTATCAAGCATCAGATAGAGTCATTGTATATTCTCCACTCAGTTTTACAGTCAAGTATCCTAGGACCTTCGTCAAGCCCCAGCGTCATTACAGCTGCTGAAGAACGACTTCAGCTTCCACACTGCATGAAATAGAAGCTGGAAAAAGAGTGGATATTAGTCACAAAGCTTTGCTGATGTCTTTTTCCATTTTCTCTTTTGACTATTCTTTGGCTTGTTTCTGATGTCAGAACTGAGTAAGGAGATAATACAGTGCTACTCTGACAGCCCTATGCTAGCTGGAAACACAAGCATGTTCTCTGGAGGTCATTTCTATACCTTACTGTAGGCAAAACTACAGCTGTATGTTCAAGGTGATTTAAAAATAATTATTTTAATGAAACAGTTACTGCTGATGCCTTTGCTAGCTGTTCAAGTTTTATGGGTTGAGAAAGTATTGCATCATTTAGCAAACACAGCAACTGAAGTGAAAAACAGCTGGTTATGGTAAGGAAACAAACCAACACAAAGAGCAATAATAATTTGGCTTGTGACTGGGAACCAAAAAAAAGTAATTGAAGACAATGATTGTGAATAAGCCTGTCATTTCAAGTAGAATATTCAATTGTCTGCTACAGCTAATTATTAGCACATTTCAGCACATACCTTTCCCACTTTTACGGCCTTATGGTGCCCTTACGTGCACTCTGAGCACGTACAAGAGGTCTAATTTAAATTACCTCAAGCACTTACATAATGCTTTGTATATTCAGAAATCTGTAAGATTCTTGGCTGGATATAGTCTGGTCTTTTCAACACCATCACTAGAGAGAGCATCGGGAGCCAGCCAGGACCTCTCTCCCAGCAAATTACAGTTAGTCCTTGCACTGACAGAAGGGGCAGGGGCAGAAGTTCCTTTCCCTGACCCTACTGCTGTGGGTCAGACTCTAGCAGCAGCTTAACATCGGGTATTTCTCCTTACCAGGAGTTTTGATTATGAACACCCTATTCCTGAGTCCATCTAGTGGATAGTATGAGACAGTATATTTCTACATACACATAAGCATATCTCTAAACTCTCCCCCCCCCTTCTAATCATAACAGTTTTTTAAAAAAAGGTAAAAATATGACAGTTTGGCATTGATCTGAATAATTTCCTAAAGATTAAAATGCACCAAAAATATTAAAATACTTGTATCTTGCTTAGAACTTGCCTGCAGAAGCTAAATAAAAGCCCCTTCCTTCCAAAGGACAGGGAAGTTTTGGAGATGATATGAACTGCGGAAAAAAATTGCTTCCCTTTGTGAATGATACTGATTTTCCCCAAAGGATTTCAGGGAGGCTGGTATTCTCCAAAGCCTTGTGCAATCTTCAACATGCTACCCTTGAAGCCTCCCTCGATGCTCAGAACGTGCCATATTCGGGGCTGCAACTGGTCACTAGAATCCAGTGGAAATTTAGTGGAGAGTGCAAATTCACTGGATTCTCCCCCAACTTCAACATCAGACAAGCCCTCTGCCTCTGTTTCCCTCCTCAGGCTTAGTCCTTTCACACTTAGGCCCACAGGAGCTTCTCTTAATTTTGCAGTTATATAGAGTTGGGCAGCGAAGAGTCCAGTGCTGTGCAGGATCCATGGGCTGTACGGAGTTTACAGGTGCACCTCCCACAAATCTGCAAATGCACAAGTACGGGGTAACTTCTTGAATATTTTGTTGTTCAAAATTTAAGATCAGCTGAGGCCTTCAAAACATTTCATGCAAGTTAGGAAGGGGGTAGGCTGGTCCTTAATACTTTGTTTTTTCCAATTACTATAGCAAGCAACTAATCTTGCGTAACATTTAAGTTTCCTGCAAATACCTCTGATCACTCCAGTTTCTGAACTACACCACAATTTTGCTGCCAATACAATATGATGGCCATCAAATTTAACAAACCAGCTGCCAATTCAGAGAAAGCATTGTGCTGAAACGTTGGCACCGTGCATCAGTTTGATGCAAACAAACAGCTTTAAACTCTCAAAAAAGTAAAAAAAAAACACCACCAAACCAAACAAAACCCCAAAGCCAGTTCATACATTACTTGACATTTGCAGGAAACTTCCTTTTTTCTGCCTTCGAGTAGCAAAATTCTATTGTTAACGTCCAGTAATTTCTCTGTGAATACATTTTTATTCTCTTTCTTTTTTTTTTCAGGCTGCTCTTTTCAACTGCTCTTCTTGTCCCATGTGTTCTTATTACTGGAGACAAAAGTCTAGTTACACTGGATGTACAATAAATATTAGGCATTCACAGTATAGGAAAGTGAGTTAAAAGCACCACCAGATGAATAAGGCACCTTGCATCCATTATATACTTTGTTGATCCTTGGGTGAGTGCTCCAAGGAGATGAGTATCATGTATTTAGGAGAGTTTTCCTCTCAAAAATAAAACCACTCATACTACCAATAAGTTTTGAAAGAAATGGCCTTAATATTTCTGTTCTGGGAAAAGCTGAAGGGGAATGAAGCTGTTCCTTCTCCACTCCCGTTCCAGCCCTGTCTCCGAACTGCAAACATTTCCCACAGCACCACCTGCAAACTATCTAGCTGGAGGCTAGAATTATAATACATCAGGGGGAAAGATTAATCATTAAATCTAGTATGTTACTGAAGGACAACAGTAGTGCCATCTTTGCAGATAGATTAACAGCCACACTTAATGCATGTAGTAATTCATTTATCAGATTGCGTCCAGACATATAGACACTTTGTGAATCATAAGGTGGAAGAAAGACTTAACGCTCTTCCAGATGTTTGGCTAGAGGTAAGTCTGGGTAAAACTGAAAGCCCTTTATGATATAACAGTATCTTCAGACATTGATTTTTTAAGAAAAACCTTAACTTGGACTTTAGTCTTGCTTCTGTTGAAAAAATTATAAATTAAATGTAATGGTATTTCTAGCATGTCGATGGGGGAGAGGCATCAGATGCCTCTAGTATGGGGAACACAAGTTATTTACTATGTTATATGCCATTTTATATGGGTCTCCCATCTGACTTCCAGCAGCTCCTACAGAAGTACATCCTACAAGACATCCTTTACCTGCCAGCCAAGTTCCTCAGATACTCAAGGACATGTAAGGTGGCACTAGATAGCTATGTTTAAGAATCTGGATCCGTTCCCAGATTACCTGCTGGGCTTGCTGAAAATAAAAGTATGAGTGTTAGTATCTGAAATCATCATTATTCTTTACTGCTGGTAGAAGCCATTTTAAAATACATTCTCCATCTAAAAGACAGTCTCATCTTTGTAGCTTCATATCAGCAAGAGCAGATTACACCAACTGGTCCCACATTACTGCAAAAAATACTTTTCCATTTCTGCTTTCTCATGCTTGCCATTTTCACTTTAGTACTGAGTTCAATTCATTTCAAATCCTACCAAAATTGCTTCACTTTAAGTAACTAAATTAAATTCCTAGCCAAAGTACTTAACTGACCCAGTTAATCGTACTTAATGTTACTCCTACCGTACCTCCTCACTGGTCTTAAACATAAGCCCATTGCTAATTTGTTTTACATGCAACTCTGTAAATTAGCGTAGATGACAGCTGCACGACAATTTTCAGTACCTGGTGAAAGAATCTTATTCTTAATACAGTATTTTTTTGGATAGTTCATTTCCTCTTCTAAGAAAGCAAAATAATATTGCCTGTCAGGGACTAATTAGACTAAACCACTGTTTATTATTTAACTTGAATTAAAACCTTAAATACTTTAAACCGTGATGAATTGTTGGTGAAATTTTTATTCCGTATTGCCTTTTGGTGGGTGATTTTTACTTCCACATCTAATTAGAAATTCCCCACACACTTATTTTTCACTGAGGTTGGAAAACATTTCGTGAAGAATTGTTTCAGGTTTCTTTCATTCACTTCCTAGATGCTATGACTATGAATTCTGGAGCAAAGCTAGACAAAGTCAGAAGCGTTGAATGTAAAAGGGAACAGAGACAGATGAGGAAAACTGGCCATATTTCTGATCCTTGAAATGGTTCCTTCACACCTTCGTCCCTCTCATCTCTGGAGCACCTTCTAGACAATGCTTGCTGAGAACTATTGTCAAGTGGCTGACTTCAGTTCTTCTAATGTATATGCTTCTCTCAGCAATAATGTCTAGGAGCTATAAATCACTGAAAAACTCTGCAATGTCAGGCTTGAATCCTCCTTTGCCTATGGAAAAAGGTGTTACTACTAATAGTATCAATCTTCTGCTCCTGTGGATCTGATCTTACTGTAAAAAAAGTTCTGCTGTCACAGCTACAAACTATACCCTTTCATGGAAATAAAATGATGGAATCACTTGGGAAAAGAATATGAGCTTAAAGATGAAGAAAAGGACTAAGAATAATACAGGCTAACAAGGGGTAGGAATATACTGTGAAATCATTAAACAGTCCCTGCTTATAAAAATCTTCAATTATTATCACATTCAAAATATCATGCACAATGAGTGAAGGATGACGGAATTTAGGTCATCCAAGTTTTGCACTGCAACTGTATGGATTTGTAAAATTTTAGTCTTTATCAAACCATAGAAAACCTTAGTCTAAATTCACTAATTCTAGAAAACTTTCACTACTGAATTCGATGAAGCGTTTAGGTGAAAAAAAATCAAATATCCATTTTTTCCCCACACATAAGGCAACCATGAATATTTCATGGTTACTTGTGAATATATTTATATTTATGCAAAGATGATGCTTACAAGAACAAGAAAAGACAAAGAACAGCATGTGATAGGCAGCTTTCTCATGTCTACTTCACAAGAGGGCTGCTAGTTCTACAGAGGCTTAGGAACTAGAAATTAACTACACAGAACAACAGCAGAGCTAAAGCATGGCCTTACCCAGTAAAATAATTGTATTGATTTTTAATAAATATGCTTGTCATCTGATATCATAGATTTTTTTTTTGTTTTTTTTTTAAGAGCTTTCATTACAATTTTCTTATGGTCTCAAATGACTGGAGTTCACAATTGCTTTTATCACTTTCCAGCACAGGTAATACATTCTAAGATAGACAAAAATGAAGGAGTAAACTTTATTTGCATGTACTGCCTTCCAATTACTCCAGCATAGGTTCTTTAATACATACTGCTATTTTTATTTTGTGCTTTAAATACAAATGTAATCAACACAACGAATCTACATTTGATATCTGTATTACATTTTTAAAAGCTGTAAGTTTTCCTCAAAAAAATGGGAATTTTTACATAAGACAAGTAAAAAGGAATTGACAAATATTTTACACAGAATGGTACAAACAGGCTGGCATTTTCTTTCACATTCAAGAAAATTTACCAAATTTAAACTACTGGGTTTTAAAAGCTAAACTCTGTGTGAGTGTGGGCTTGAGTAAAAACAATGGTTAGAACCAAGCATGGCACAGCTGGGTAGATGATTTATCAGGCAACCAGTAGAGTTCTTCTGAATGTGTGCCACAGGTAATTTAGCTGCAAATTAGTATTTCATTTTGCTTGAACGTGTGTGCATTTCTCTGGAAAAGGAGATGGGCATTGACTTTGCTCCTCTGTATGGGTATAGGCATGGGAGCAGACGGGGCCCTGCCAGTTTTGCTACATGAATTAAAATAAAGCAGGGGAAAAAAGAGATTTGCTACCTTTTGTCTGTATTTCACACAATTTAAAAAAGCATGTCACTGACAACCATAAATGTAGAAAAGTATCTGAACTCTTCTTTGAACTGTTCTTAGGAATACAGGATAGTTTAAACAGACCCTCTGCAATTTTGTTCTCATTTATTTACATGTTTTTGCATGCACAGAGACAACTTTTTGTAGGAGTGGCTTGTCTCAAAATGATTTCAATATGAGGTCCAAGAGCTACTTCTGAAAATCTAATCCTAGTTGGTTCAAAGTTAATTGCATTAGAAAGGAACAGGAAGGGGATCATAGTGTTCTTTGTTTGGCCAACAGTATTCTTCTAATTACCTATTCTTCAAAGAGTTTATTAAGAAACCTCACATATAGGTCAAGCCAAGCAGTGCTAATTTCCAATAAAAGAAAAAAATTGTCAATAACTATGGTACTTTGAGTAAATGGAATAAGGAAAATGGAAATAAAGATTAAACCTATAATTTCAATTAAGCATTTCTACCTGTTTAAAATTTTAAGACAAATGACAAAACATTGTCTCAAAAAAGAATGATCTGACGCATTCTCATGTACAGACACCCTTCAATTCCTTTATCTTTATAAATTATACTTCATTAGGAATATGCTTTGTTCATGCAAATATATCTTGCTTTGAAGAGGAAAGCAGGCATCATGTACAGATGCATGTGGATGAGACAAGCAGAATCAACTTGTGCTGGGCACTGAAAGCCTTTTAAAGTATCTTAACAATCAATGCACAACTCATCACTACTTCACAGATAGCACAATGTACATTGAGATAATTATTATCCCTATTTTACTCTTACCCAGATGTGTTGTACTTCACATCCTTGATCCTAAATATCAAACCTTCTTGTTCCCTCCACTCTCTCTCATCTAAGACTATCAAATCAGAAGATACGTGATTCATGAGATTTTCAGTTTTTCACAAATGACCAGTAAAGCATATACATGTGAGTAGGATGCTAGGGGAAAACAGGGAATAAATTAAATCACATATATGCATTCATATACATACTATAACTTCAGCCCACATATCTCAGTTTTCCTTACTGTGGAGAACTCTGCAAATAATTGCCACAGCTACCAACACTACTACAGCTTTATCAGTGCTGGCAGCCCTAGCGTAGATGGCACCCCAGCAGCTGTCAGTAGCATCATGTCTATTAAACCAGCTCAGTGCCAATCTAATTAACACAGTGCTGAAACAGCTGCTAGTGCTGGAGAGCTGTGAATATTGCAGCTCCTCATATCACTAATGTCAGTGGAGCTGCAATAGTGGGAATGTTCTGTAAATGTTCCCCAGTGCAGAACAAGCCTATGTTGGCAGTGACCTGGATTTCTGTCCTTGTTGGACATAATACTTAAAGGAAGGTGTCAAATTCAACTCTGTCCTTAAAATCTAATTAAAGACTCCCCATCCTACATGTTTTCTTAGAAATTTTGAATTCCTGGGTTTCTGATGACAAACTCCTTCATGTATCTGACTTCAGCATTGCGCATGATCCCCCTGTTATAAAAAGAGCTGTACAGACAATGCAACCCATGCAGTTGTTGCTCAGCACTAAAGAAAACATTGTGAAAAAGCCAAAACTATTCTGGTAACGGGTCCCAAAAGGGCACTATCTGGTTTTATCATTTCTTAATGAGGGAAGAAGGAGAATTCACTATTTTTAGACTATTACAATGAAGTACAATTGTATATACCTCAATAGAGGACAGACAATCTTCAATGTTTGATGCCTCCCCTCTCTAGTCACTCGGATTAATAAATGTGCTACCATATCTTCAGAGAGGCTTTAATGACTTGTCTGAGGAAATGACTATAATCACTTTTGTCTTTTAGAAATGGTGATTATGGAACAATGCTTCAAGATGAGAAAAACAGATGAAATACCAACTAAGTATAATGAACCAGACAAGAGTCTGTCAAAAACCCAAATTGTTGTAAATGTGCTTCCTCCCTGGGGGAATGGCCTCCACCAATCTGCAACTCACCTGCTACACAGAGGGTAGGGGGAAAAGACGGGTCAATGACCTCATTGGAAGAGGCAGGAGAACCTTTTAACTGATGTAGCCATTTTCTCCTTGAACAGAAGGGATTTGGAAAGAAGATCTCCTCTCTGTTTACGGGGCAATACCCTAACACTCTTCCCAAAGACAGGGCTCATAATAAAGATGCAAGTGAACTTTCAGGAGGGAAACAGGATGACATGAAAGACAAGAGTCCAGAAAGCACTTAGGAGAGTTCATATTTTGCAGGATTGAGTTAAAGAGAAGAAAGCTCTGCCTGATGTCTCTAAATTAATCAAAACAACCTTTTCTCTTGGCGTACTGCAGAGATAGAGCTCAGGTTTAAGTATGATTTATTGCAGTGGAAACACATTCAAGACAAGCATTGTCTCTTTTCCACACTTGCATAGCATAACAGGACCCTCTCGAGTCCTGCCACTATATAAAGATCTGATGACCCTTTACTGTGGCTGAAAGCTTCACATTTTCTCCAGTGAACTGCATAACTTAAGTGACCCACTTAAAACATTACTATGAAAATTTTCCTCAAAGTCACTCATTTATTTGGCAGTACTTACACAAAACAATAGTAGAACTTTCATTTACTTTTTAAGGGTGGCCTTGAGATGTGCTGTACCCACCTCCACAACACAGAGGAGTAAATGGCCATTTCTCACTCAGCAGCAGTACTAGGGTCTGTGAGAACTATACCCCTGCCCCATCCCCAAAACATGATGGCTGGGATTTGTGGACACAGAGCGAAATCTCCATTCCAGTACATCAGGAATTAAGAGAGTCTGTCCCCAAACATAGCAGCCAGTGCAGATGGCCGCCTTCTAAAGCTCCTGCTGGCACAGAGTAGTGGCAGATTGTTCAAAGAGGGATAGATTTGGGGAGCAACAAAGAAGCCAAGGATAAAAGTTACATCCAGCTTTGTTCCATGTGCAAAAGGAAGTCTATTATGTGCCCCTTTTGTTTCCTCTGTTGCAGGAAGCAAGAGATTTTAAAGGACTGAAGTTTAAAGACAGATGCTATAAAAAAAGTAAACATTATTTTTCTTCTCTTGGCTCCACAGAAATCAGGAGTTGTCATTCCACTGAGATTCCTTGAAAAGAATTTTTAATTTGGGGCTCTGATGCTAATGCTACTTCACAGATATGAATACCTGTAAAGTTTGAACTCTCATTTCAATTTTAATCCCTTAGCAGACCCATTGTTTCTGAGAAAACAGCAGGTTCTTTAAGCTCTTCTCTGTGGGAATATTTGTCTGAGTTCTTGTCTTTATATACCCAGAAATTATATGAACTTTTCTGCTAGCTGTGTATTTTAATCACAGTTATGTCTGTGTATGAATGTGTGGATCTATACATACAAATATATTCTGCCTGTTTATGGCCACACACACTGAACCTCTTGTTATTATACCCACAGAAACAATGGGGCTTACGGTGCTTTTTGCCTGCGTGACCCACAACACTCCCACCGAACTACACAGCAGACACCGTCTTTGCATTCTGTACATACAATGACCGGGGGCCTGAACATAGTGGGAATCTAGGTACCACAACACCAAAAATACCTATATATTCCAACAACACAGTTTTTCATTCTGATGTGCAAATCAGAATCAATGACAAAGAATCCTGTTCCCAGGGACTTGCACACCATTCCTCTCAGCCTGCTCTTCTACTATGCCAAGATGTTTTGAAAGTCAAAGGAAATTATCACATCACAAAACTATCTTTCTATTCCCCTCCAATAACACTCACCTGCTTTTAAATCAAAGCTAATTGTTTTTGTTTTGTTACACTGACATATTTAAAAAGCAGCAAGTTTCATGTTCTAGCCAAAACCAGCCAACTGATACAATATGCCAAGAGCTTTTTTAAAAAAAATTATTCTAAGTTGTATCTTTTGTTGCTGAAGATAAATATTGCTTTAGAGAAGACCACAGTAGCTATTTAACAGCCTAACACAATAATAAATAAGACAGGAACTGAAGCAGAATACATATTAAACTGCATCTGCATCCAACACACTGTACCATGGCTAAGCAAAGGGAGAGCATTGCATCTATAATTTAGCTTTCATAAATAAAGTATATCCACATGGTTACTCTGACCAAAGAAAACTACCCTTTATTAAGACAAAAAGTATAGAAAATTTATAACCAGAATCAGCATTAAATTGTGAAATCTTACATGTCAGGAAAATAGCCATGAAAATCCCTTCTTTCTGTAGCAGTCTCATGACTTGTCCTACCCTTTTAGTTTCACATTGATGTCACTTAACCAGTTAATAATTTTTCGCTGGTACTTGCAATTTAATCCAGCTTTATTTTTAAATAGCCGTTAAATGCATGTTATATAACTTTCGTTATTAATTTGATGTATTAGAAAATATAACTGCATTTGTTGCTTGTGTGATATTAAGGTAATTGCATGTCAAATAGATTTACCTATGATATAATTAATAAAACGTAACGAGTATTCTTTTTATATTTGCATTACAGTTAGCTTTTAGACAGCACAGAAATGTCAAAGCAATGAACAGCCTAAAACTAGGTTTTGGCTTTTTTATTGGCAGATCTAAATAGAAATATCCTCCAGTAATGCCAAGAGTTGATTTAATACTCAATCTGCCAGCTAATCTTTATGATAAGTAAGTCAAGACATAGTAAAAGAAACCTATCTTCAGAAACTTTATCTTGCCATCAGCTTGTATTTTGAATTAATATCCTGAATATAAATGTCATGATTCACCAATAAAGTACAAATGGAGGAAGACATAATGAAAGCCTTTTACTTCTTTAGGCAGAGGAAGGCAACAGCGTTCTAGTAATTTGGTCACCTGTGCTGTCACCATGGATGAAGGTAAAACAGAAGTTTATTTATTCTCACCTTATGAAAATAAGAGCAAATGTTCTAGATTCCTTGGAAAAAAGAAACAAGCCAGAAGTGCATTCACAGCAGCAAACACCGGATTCTTGCAAAGTTTTTGTTTTGCTAGACTATCCAGAAATATTCCTTGATTGCGGGGGGCGGGGGGGGTATTTACTTGCCCTGTTTCTCCTAGTGATCTCCTTCTACCTGGAATGAATGTTTATGAAAAAATTAAATGAGAGGGAAGATGAAAATAAACATGCAGTAACAAAAGGAATCACATACCTCTTGACTATGCTTGCTACAGGCATTGAATCCAACATTCAAAGCCACTCTAGCTAAAGCAACCAGCAGGCAATCTTGTTGTAGTTGGAGCAATGGAGCAGAAGTGCTGATGATGGGAACTACAAATGCGTCAGTGACAGTGGATACGCACACTGACAGACAATAAACACAATCTTAAGAGCTTATACAAGGGATTATGCACCATCATCATACCATACTTCACCTTTCTATTTGTTCGTGCACTCTGGAGCCCAAGTCAAGCTCCTCGTAAAACATCAAGCCAGTTCACAGTTCCTGTAACTTAAGCCCAGAGGAAACAACAGTGAAAGATGGGAATCGCGGACGTAGGAGCCGCCTCCTTGTGGTCCTGGCCATACATAACCCACACCTGCACGTGGACAGACAAAACGGTTCTGTGAGGTGCCACCTGGGCTCACCCAGGTTCAGCAAGGCAGCATTTGGCGATGCAAACTATTGCCCTATATGTTGCCATGAATGCAACCATATTTAACAGGATATCATGCCAATTCCCAGGGCAGCATCTAAGCAAGAGAACACATGAAGTAAGTGGACAAGAAGAAATCTGAGCCTGCATAAGAAGCGGATGTATAGAGGCAGCAGCAACTGAACCACTCCACCAATCTGATTTCAGCAGGCCTAGCTGGTATTGTCTGCAGTCTTACTCATTGCTTAGTAGTGGGATTTTTGTTTATGTACTTACATTTCCTACTCATTTTGCAGCTTTTTGCTCACAAAAGCTCATTGCTACACTTTTCACTCAGGCTGCAAAATGCATTACTTTAGTATAATTTTCTTCCTTTTCTTCTTAAAATGCATTACAAAATTTATTCTATAAATAAGAACAACGTATTGCACTGAGTCATTTTCTGAATGGAACAATCACTTATTTTTTTGTTCCCACTCAGGGAAGGGTGATGGAGGTTCCCTTTAAGAGACTTCTAGAGAATAGACTCATCTTGCTATAAATTACCTGGTATCTTTATAATTTCCCATTTAAAAAGACAAAGAACTTCCTGGTTAAATCCTTCCTTCATGCTTCAAAATGTGACAATGGAAAGAATGCTTTTTGTCTAAAGTAGCTGAATGTTGATCAAGGGAAGTGATCTAATTTTGGGAACCTATGCACCTGGCACAAATAAAACATACATGAAAGGATTTTGTACCCATTAATCCATATTTTATGGTATATAAAAGTACTGTTCTGACAACAGAGTAAAGGGACACTCAGAGAAAGGTTTTTAGTAATGAAATATTCCTCTGCAGGCTCACCCAAGTTAGCTCTGCCTTGACTAACCCAAGAAAAATTCAGGAACTTGGTGGGGTGGCTGAGGGCCAAGGTGCCTGAACATGAGTTGCCGAAGATTTGAAAGTTGTTCATGTTCTTGCCGGAGCTTAGTGCATCTCAAGAAGTCCTTTTACATGTTTCCCAGGGACCCAAACTGATATATATGCACAGCATGGACACTTTGTGCTAATCACCTCAGTAAAGAAATTATTTTCCATGCAGTAAACATACCCCAAGAAGCAGTAGCAGAGAAAGGTATAGATAAATCAGATGGCTGGGATCAGACACACAAAGCTGAGACCAATGGGCACATGAACATTCAAACACTTTGACTTTTGCTTGCTAAGCACAAGAGACATTAAATTGCCTTTTGAATCATTAAAATCTGAATTAAAACATAGAAAAACTGAATGGACTCTTTTGCAAATACCCGATCTTGGGAAAGGAGCAATGGTGCAACCTATTAATTGTTAGCAGAATTAAGTGTTGATTATGAAGAACAGATTCATTACCTACAGAGGACACACCCGAATTAAAATTCAATGTGGGGCTATCACCTGAACCTACTTCACCCAGGCACAACAATCACTAAAGGTGAAATTAAATTAATCACTAAGAAAAAGGTGGCCTTAGACATAGGGACAAACTTGCAAAACTTTGAAATTGAGAGGCCTGGAGAAATGGAGAAGATAAACTAATAATAAACTGGTTTTAAGCAAAATTGTGGACAGATGGGCCACTCATCAGAGACAGAACAAATAATGGGATATATTTATCACATTCTAGTCTATGTCAGAGTGAGCCTATGTAAATTACGTTTTTTTCAGTGTTGCAGTCCAAATATGGCAATATTTAGAACACTGAATTTTACACTTCTCTTTCTGTTGTCTTGAATCTTGGAGCGAGATTGTCAATTTTTGTTGGCCTCACTGAAATCAGGGCAGCCAGTCAGATATAGATGAGTCAAAGAATGGAGTCCTAGCTTTTACCAAAACTTCTGTAGCTTTAAGACCACCCAAAGAAGAAATGACAAAGACATCTTAAACCCTTACCTCAACCAAAGGTAGTCAAATTGGTATGGGCCAGGCCACTCCCCTCTTAGTGTTGTAATCAAAGCTACATGGCTACAACACCGTGTGTAAGAACTTCAGGGGAAATCTATTCAATGGAGTGTAGATAAAGTACTGAGTTTTGAAAGTTCTGGGTTTGAACTTGTAAAGTATTTCATTTCAAGCTATGTTTGTAAATCATTCTTCAGTATGCATATGTAAATTTGAGACTTGTGCCATGAGTCTAAACTCATTTGGCCGTAAAAATAAGCGGCACATCTAAGTCAAGAAGATTGCACTGATACAAAAAGAAAAGACATTAAACCTTTTTGCACACGGTTTAAAGGCTGAACTCCAGCCTATGTTCTCCTTATCTACAAAATGTCACTACTGGTCCCTCTCATCTCATAAGTGGATCATGCGTTTATTAAATGAGTCATCTCCTTATGAAATTAACTACTTATGTATTAAAGTCCATATTCTGGCTAGCTCTAAACTTTAAAGCAAAACCAATGAAACATTATTACTGCAGCATTCCCAAACAGATAATGATGGGACGAGTGATAAGATGTTAGGGTTTGTTTGGCTATACACACATTCTCAGGAACAAGCGAGTAGAGGAACCAGGGAAAGGGGTGGAAAAGACGAACTTATCCTAACAGAGGAGAAGGTATGCTACACCTGGTATAAAGATCAAGCAAATTACTTCCCCTCGGGGAAATGGGGTAACAGGCATTGCGTTACAACTGCTGCAGCATAGCTGCACATGGCTTATTCTGGAGGGATGAACAGACAAGCACAATCTAGCACTAACTTAGCAAACTGAAGAGGTAGAAGAGACAAAGAATTCCAGTCTCTTTCAATATTGGCCTTCATCTTAAATGCCTGCTATCTTGTAGCTCATTAGGTGGTATCATTTTGTCATGAAGTTCCTTAATGTCACTGAACATTGCTCCCAAAGGTGGAGAAGGTTGCAGTAACAAGCAGGGGCTTCTATGCTTTAGTTGATGATTAAAATAACCTGTCAGTCTGTAAGAACAAGGCTACAGCCATAAACTTTCTCTGCTGTGATTTCACCTTTTCATTAGAACCAAGAGCTTTGTTCCAGACCTATGGCAGTGAGCCGGGAAAATAGGACTTCAGAAAAATACTGAACATTCAAAAACACGTAACAGAAATTGCAGTGGAATACTTCTCTGATGCTTTGTGGAAGTAAAATGATGTGAAGTATGTTCTAAAAGACTGCAAAAGACGGTTGTACAGAAAACTAGAATTCAAAAGAAGTAACTTCTTTTGCCTTGCTTTTTTTCAAACTGCTGATGCATCCAGGCAGATTGTTTTTTCAATGCAGAATCAGGGGGAACAATTGGTCTCTAACACAGAAGTCCTAACTTGAGTGATGTGGCACGGAAAACTCATAATGGCTGATGGCTACAAGCTCTCACCGAATAACAAACCTCCTGCACTGCTGATACAATCACTCTGTGAAGGTAAAAAGTCCATCACTACACCCACGTTAAAACAGGCAAGTATAGGTAACTCAACCAGCTCCCCAGTAACAACAGAAATCTGAAACATTGAATCAGTTATAGACAAGCAAAAGTGCCAAAGAATTTTTCAATCTCATAATTATTTATCAGGATGTAAGTGAACCTTGCAAAGACATAAGCACAAACACATGCTGAAAAAGCTATGAAGGCTTCCAGTTCAGCTAAAAGGGGTCATTTTACTTACATCCACACTCCAAGCTAAAAACTATATTGAAATAAAAAAAATAGAATCACTGATCACTGGAAATAAGTGCTCCATGTATAATTTGGCAAGAATATAGAACTGGAACAATTACTTCAAAAGTGGAAAAATCACAGAGAAGTAGTAATGTCATTTATAAGATTCCTAACTTTGTCAAAAAATACCCCAAAACAAACAAACAGATTTGATTTTAATGGTTTGTCTGCTTTAATCTGTATTCCTTTGGTCAGAAATTAGTTTAGTATGTCTTCTTTTAGTACAGTTGCTGTTTTCTGCCTTTGAAAAATGAATACTACGTGTTCCATGTGTTTATTATTGTAGTCAGATCTGCTACAGCTTCAAAATTTCTTCTAAAGCCTTGAATACTATTAAGGTCAGACTAACAGGGCTACAGCTGCCTGCAACCTCTATCCCCCTCCACCCTTCCTTAAAAGATATATGTGCTACATTTGCCGTTCTTCAGTCATATGGAAACTCTGGTACTAAAGAACTATTAAAATTATTTTAAAATGTTATTATTAAAATAAAAATTACTATTATAAAACACATAGCTATTCACATCACTAATTTGGACAAAGAACACTTTTCGTCCCTTGCCTTAACTCTAGATGTGGCAATATGCCAATCCATACACTGTTTTCCACCAGCTGCACTACCTCTATGTCAGCATCTTTACTAAAAACTAAGGCAAAATTGGACTTTAGTAGGGTTAGTTACATGCAACAAGTTTAGCGTGTAGGTCACTCTTCAAAAGCTGCAATGTGAACTATTTTGCCTCTAATTAAATAATATACTTGGATAAGTTGTGTCGACAAGGAAACAGCTGATGACAGGGATATAGAAATGGATTCTGTATACCCGTTCTATTTAACTCACAAATGATCACCCTGTTTTTCTTTTTTTTTTCTCAAATGAACTGGCGTAAAACATTAGCTCCATGCTTGTGACCATTCATAACTCAATGAAGACAGAATAGCACATATCAAAAGCTTAAAACAGCATCACGCACATAATACAGATATTAGGACAAATACAGAAAAAAAACAGGATCTGTATAGCCATTTAAGTTCAAGCCAAGACAGCATCAAAATACACTGGTATTTCGTCTATTCTCCCAGATGTATAGCTCCCACATAGCCATAATATACATTTCTACTGATTGTTCTATTGAAGTGTTATGCCTAACTTGATCAAAACACTTGAGGTTAACAATTGCAATGTTATTGAATATAACCCACTCTCTCACTTGCTGTACTACAAATATTCTGTGTATTAAGTTTAACTGCGTCTTCTGGTGACACATCCAACTAGTCAGCAGTAACATTTACTGTGTTGCAAGCTGAACCTATTTTGGAACACATAAAACAGGTTTATGTCCCTTATTTTAATTGAAATATAGATATGCTACTGTAATGTAACATCTCTTCATAATGTCTTCAGTACTTTTTTTATGCAGCATTTACTATGTAACAGACATTAAATCTTGGGAGAGCTCGTGGATATTGCCAGTGCTCTTTTGGCTTCCCTAGAAATATTCAGAACTCAGACTTGAGAAGTTCTTTGTTTTGTTTCTAAATGACCCTTCCTTGGAGATACACTGCTTGATCACTAGTTGTGATCTGCTGTGTATTCCTGGATGAACGGTGCAGGACCTATGTCCTGGTTTAAGCCCAGCCAGTATCAAAGCACTATCAAGCCACTTGCTCACTGCTCCCCGCCAGCCCCGGTGGGATGGGGAGGAGAAAATATAAAGAAACGCTTATGGGTCGAGACAAGGACAGGGAGGGATTACTCACCACTTATGGTCATGGGCAAAAGACAGATCTGACTTGGGGAAGAAACAAAATCAATTTAATTTACGACCAATCAAATCAAAACAAGGATACTGTGAAGGAAAACCAAACCTTAAAACACCTTCGCCCCACGCCTCCATTCTTCCCAGGCACAGCTTCACTCCCCAATTCTCTACCTCCTTAGTCAGAACTTAATATTATTATTAATATTATTAACACTGAACATACTGACAGAAACTCATTATTTTCTGAATAGAGAGTTACAAGTATTTCTCAGTTATTCTTCCTTCCTAAAAAAAAAAAAATTCACTGTGAAGTTTTTTAAAAGGGCATTCTTAAAAACATTTAATCAGGTTACCAAAACTAGGTATATGTCTGAAAACCTAACTTAAATCTGGTTAGTTTTGGCACCATAGGAAAGAACACAGATTAGATTCTTTCATCTCTCTCAAGACATTCTTCTCAAGTAGAACAAGACTCCGGTGTCTGCATTGCAAGTAGACCTTGTCAATACTATTCTCTGTATATATTATTCTGTAAATGTTGCCATTTTTCACTGAATATAATTCAATTTTTTTGCAGTATTCACACTCATATAAATTATTCACATAATAATGGCAATATTTATCAAGTAATTAATCCTTTCTAGCGTTTAACCAGTCCTAGCTACAGACAAAGTAGGCAGAATGTATTAGTCTATATGGAACAAGCACAAGTTATCATTACGATTAATCAAATGTGGGCATTTCTATTTATTTCTTATGAACCTATGACCCTGCTCTGACTATGAGTACAATGAAGCTTCCTCCAAAGCTTTTGGCAGTTAGTGGGAATATTTCCACTGATTTTCATGGTCTTTGGATCAGATCCTGGTAATGCTGATAGTACACTGATAGCCCTATTTTTCTGAAAAAAAAAAGTGAAAATAAAAAAAGGAATTCATGTTCAGGTTCAGAAAAGCATCCCTACTCATGAAAAACACTAAATATGGACCTTGTTTTAAATAGGCATTTAAGGTATTTCCTAGTAAGAAAAGAGATGGGATTTAAGCTTATTCTAACCTGATAAATATGTATGTACTACATTACATGTGCCACCGTCAAAAATAATCTTTCCTCACAATTAAATGCAAATTGCTGCTTGACCAGTCAGAACACCAATAATTACCAAGACTAAGAACACTTATGTTATAGAACAAAACTGACTAACCCAGGTCACTTAATAATAATGATCTGTGTTGTATTGTTCTTTTATCTGAATCAGGCTTGGCAAAAGAAGTCACTTCTTCAGGCTTCTGTTCTCTAACTGATGCAATATCAACACAGAAGAATAACACGCTTGAAAATAATTTTTAATACCATACTTTTCAAATCATATACAAAAATGCAGATATTTGATGAGAAGAAACTTCCAGACTCAGATACCTATTACATTGAAGAAAATATATACCAGAAAAGCCCCCGACTCAGAGTCAAATTCCACTCTCCCAACCTCAGTCTGCACCAGCATCCAATCTCACACAAATTCACTTGAAACAGTGACATTATGCAGACATTCCTGTCTAGAACTTCCTCACACAAACACATTTCAGCCTTCATATTTTGGTAACTGTTCTTAGCTTCACACAGAATTGAAGGAATTTGCTATCTGCATACAATGCGTGATCCCTTGTGCAAGAAACCAGCTCATTTATCCTTCAACTGGAGTGCAGTCAGGTTCCCTTCTGCACTCAGCATGAAAGGCCTTGTGAGATATTTTCCTGACACAAAGAACTCCAAACATTCATGAAATGCAAATCAGACCCATACCCCCAATCCCACATGTGATGAGGTAAGAGAGATTTTACAATAGCCAATATATTTTCAGCCTGTATCTCAAGATAAGATGATAGCTTTTTCACAGACTTTGAGCAATACAAAAACCAGGACTAAAACACCCTACCAAACACCACAAGATCCAAGATAAAAATCACAATTTTTGCTGGGTATCATCAACACCACCTTTTTTCTTTCCTTCTTGAAAGACTTCCATTCTTCTACTGATTTTATTATTTTCCCATGAAACAAAAGTGTTCTAGATGCTTGTCTTATAAAAAGGCTTTAGTGAATAACTCTAGTTTTAAAGATTACAACCAAATGATCTTTTTCTTCTTTCCTGCTGAGATTCCTGACTTTTGTAAGCCTCTGGATTTCAGCTCTACTGCAGGAGAACAATAAAAAACTTCTTGCTTATGAATTTTTAAAATGTGAAATGAAAGTACAAGATGAATAGAATTTTGAACACACACTATTACACTATGAGCGATTACCCAGAAAAAGTAGGGAACACATACAAATACTTAGGCATTTAAGATGATTGCTAACCCTGCCTCACAAAGCCGTTTTTTTTCCTGCTGCTTTATTCCACATTCCCTTGGTTGTAAGTTAGTTTGGTGCATCCTTCTTTTCACTGTAGCTGTTTTCTTCCTTCAGAAATGAAGGGAAAAAACCTATGTATGTTCCTTCTGTTTATCCATCGGTAACATACCTATAGCTCCTCTGCTAATTTTTTTTTAACTTTTTTTGCCTTGAATTCACTTAAAGTGTATATTCCATATAAACCCCATTTTCCCTTTATAAACTATAAATAACTACTATATCAAATATTGTTGACTGGATATATGGATTTCTGATATTTTGATTTATGAAACAAAAGCAGCCACCTGAAAACTTCACAGTGTTTCATGTCTAATTGTCTGAGTTATTTAACTGTCACCTCACTTCACTTGCTTCAGGAATGATATGCGAGGATGTACTTACTGATTAAAATGACAATTAAGGTAGATTACCATCACATATCTGTACGACCCTTTGAACATTCTGTGTTTCTCAGCTTTTACAAATGCTGCTATATTTACATGCAACATATCTGAAATTTGACCATGAAAAATGTATCCCTCATACATAACAATACAAAGTATTGAGTGAGGCACATTAAAACAAAGATGTGTTCACCTAATTCTAACGTCTTTATAGTTTAAAAATCACCTAGTAAAAAGCTATGAATGTTTTGCCTGTGAATACAAGAATTAGCTGCTTTTTTTCCTCAAAAGAAAGCAACAGGCCTGCCTGCCAGTTTCCTGGCAATTGCAGTTGGTATTTGAAGAAGCTTTCTCCTTCTTAATACAAAAGAACAATTAATTTGAAATCTAGAAGTGAGACTAGAGTAAGGGGGTACATACCCACTACAATCTATTGCAAAGCCATCTGCAAGGTTCCACATGAGATGATTGTTTTGTACAGAACTAAAAATAAATAAACAAAAAAGCACACGCAGCATTCACTTCACCTCCAGACTTTTAAATGAAAAGATGTATGTAACCTGGGATGCAGTGAACTATATAAGGGAAATCGGGCCTGATAATCAACCTCTTTCATGTTTGTCTTACAAAAGCAAGGCTTATATTTCTATTTGTTTGACAGACACCAATTAGAATGAGTCCCGATTTTAACATTAGTTCTGCAGAACAAAACTCCAGGTAGTTGGGTGTTTGTATAGCAGTTCTCACTCCAGACCAGCCCTCTTCTATTTATTGAGGAGCAGGTGCTGAGAGAAAAAGCAAAATGTATTGCCTTGTTTGGAACAACAACATCATCCTTAGCAATGATGTACCTTCATGAGTAAATTGACTCATGTGGGTAACTTCTAACTTGGCTGCATAATTATGCAAGCAACTTCATGGGATTAGTGGCATAAGTAAGTGCTCACTAGAGTAACAAAAAGGGCTTCATACTTTAACATTGTTTTTCTTTCCCTTTAATGTAAGGCTCCTGTAACTTGTAATGCAACACAACTGCAAGCAAACATCAAGAAAAAAAAAACAAAACAAACCAAAAAACCCAAGTATGGGCTAACTTAACAGAGCATGCAGGCAGTAAAACTTCTTACTCAGCATCATCCTGGCAAGATGGCCATTCTGTAGGATGTGCTAGCATGAACTGTCCAAAGAGTAACCGCAGTGTGCACTGTTGCTATACTAGCAGGAACTCGGCTGCACACAGTGAATTTTTCCTGCTGGAAAATGCCAATTGTATCCCAAAACATTGTGTTTTCATTTTGTTTTTTTCCTTCATGGATGTGTAAGTACTTTGCCAAAAAAAATTGTACTCAGTAGTTTATCGTATTTAGTTCACATCCCACATTTCTCATGTTGTTAGAGCTTATGGGACTGTTATTTACTCACAAAAGACTACTGAAAAGTGATGTTACCCTGTACACTGTAGTGCATTGCTTCTACTTCTGAAGACAAAGTCCAAATAAAAGGCAGGAATGCCCTTCATTGCAGAGGAAAAAATACAGCTGCCACAGTGATTCCTTCTGTTGCTCCTGATGCTGTATATATTAACATCAACATCTGCTGACATTAGCAAAGAGGAACATGGAACTAGACTTACCATCAAGAAATCATGTTTTTGTGTGATAAATAGGCAGCAGCAGCTGTTTTTACAGCTGGGAGATTTCCTCTAACTGTGGGACCAGACACAGTCACTTCTTGGACATTCCAGATTGTCTTGAACAGTGCTAGAATGAACAGAGAACAGAAAGAAATGCTGAAATTGCAACTTTTCTTATGGTAAATTGCAGTATTATTGGCATCCTTCTGAGTCTTCTTCCATGTGCTGCCCAATTCTTTTTTTGTGTGCTGTACTGTGAGAATGTCTTCAAGGCACCTCGATAAAGGACATGCTCAGGACTACATTTCTCTTAGATTCTGTCCTTGACTGATTCCTCTGTGTCCCTTACCAGTTAAGTTCCCAAGGTTATACCCAAACTTCATCCCACTGGCCCAGAATAGTAGAACCACAAATTATGGTAACTTCTCTGGGCATGTCGGGAACAGGCAGCCCCACACTCACCCTGCAGCTGGTCTCCACACATTTTCTTGACACGCGTTTCTAACTGCAGCACCATGAGCGCTTGGAAAGTCTCTCCTGCTTGTTTTGCCTGCTAACAAACCACTTCAAAGACTTCAGGCCTCTGTTGTCTGCTCACATGCTACCCCACGGGATGGCCACGTGCTTGTACCTGTAATGCGCTTACAGAAGAGGATTGAGAGGGCTGTGAAAGTGGTACCAGCTGCAGGTGAAATGACTTCTGTAAGGGATTTTTCTATTTGGAGAAGATCATAAAACAATAATATTTTGGGCTACCAATAAAAATACAGTTTTGTGATAAAATAGGAAGTTTTAGGCTCCCTTCTTCCCTCCAAACAGTGAGCAGCAACCTCTAGACAGGAGCATGGAATAGTCCTGACCAGAGTCAGCATTGCATCACACGGACCTGGTCTAAAATAGCTCTAACAAAATCCCAGCCTCAGAGAAGAAAGCAGCAGCAACAGCAAAGATAAATCCTGTGATTATAACCAGAGTGAGGTTGTAAAGTCAGTATCTCTCTTCAGTAAAGTGACCATTAAGACTATGGCTTCAATTTCTGTCCTGGGGCCTTTTCAAGCTGGTTAGGTCATTGTTTTAGAAGTTTGAGGTTTATTCAGGAAGAGATCAATTCACGAATGGATCATATATTTTAGCTGATCAGGAGAATACACGGCACATGGCTATGTCTGTTAAGTGTGTGAGCCCATGTCCGTAGAAGCCCCGTCGACAGCTTCACCAAGACTACCTTCTCACAAGGCCATTCTTCAATGACCTTCAGATGGTTAAAAATACACAGCCTATCTTAATGCCACTATCCAGGAGAGGATGTTTGTCCCAGCTAGTGTTTCATGGTCTGATAGCTGTCTTTCTCAGGGATGAAGCGTCCAGGGTGAAAGTGGTTTTTGTCTTAATGAGGGCAGAGCAAAAGTGTGATGCTGCACAGACTCTCCCTCTCATGGGGAGGGAGGTCCGTATTTGTGTCTGGGTCCAGACCATGACATTCTCAAGTGTTGAGGCACACAGAGCAATGCAGAAAGCACAAAACACCAAGTTACCATTACAAAGTTGGAAACCGTATCTGGACCCTATCAGCATGGTCATCTTCTTTCTCACTGTCCCATGACAAGAGATAGCCTTCCCAATTTGACCACTGCTTTGGCTAGAGAAAAACCACACAATTCTAATCCTCATCGCAGTGGCACAGGGAGATGTGCATGAAGGGTGGGAATTGAAAGGATGCTACATACACAAGCAAGGGGAATCCAGGGATAGCCACACACTTGTGACTAGGACACAGTGGCTTAGGGAAATGCACGGTTCTGGGGCATGAAGGTCCTAGCAAGAAAGACTGCAGAAGTCCCAAGCCCTTCCCCTCTGCTCTGTCGAGCCCTGGGCTCCCCAGTGCCAGGCAGAGACGGCCATACTGGAGAGAACTCTCCCCCCAGTGCCCCTCCCACTTTCCGTTGGGCTCAGAATGTTGGTCGTTGGGCTCGGAATGTTGGTCAGTTGGAGCCCACGGCCGCCAGAGACAGCAGCACGGAGCTGTGCTGGCACGCAGGAGCGCTGGGAGGAGGCAGGATCTGGCCGAGCGGCACCTCGCCGGCACCGGCACCTCGCCTCCCATCCCCGCTGTCGCCGACTGGTCCGCGTCCTCGGTCCACGGCGAGGGTCCTCCTCTCCCGGGCAGGATGGGCCAGGCCAACTGCTGCTGCGGCTCCAGGTGGGCTCTCCCTGTGCCTCGGGGGCACGGCCGGGACTCGCGGTGGCAGCGGCCTTTCTCATGCCCGCCGCTCTCTGCTCTGCAGGGAGGCTCTCACCGACGCCGAGGCGGTGCTGAGCGCAGATGTGCGGCTGACCCGGGGCCGCAAGAGGAGTGAGAGACGCCTTCTCCTCCTCCAGGAGGAAGTGGTGATCGCCAAGTTGCAGTAAGACCCTCAGAGCCCAGCTGCCTTTCCCCCAGCCCTGGCCCTGGCACCAGCACAGGGACACCCCGGCACCAGCCCCAGGCCCCAGCACCTTGGGGCTGGATGCGCCCATCGATGTCCGTCCCAAGGGCAGGTGGGGGACGGGGCTCTGCCCGGGGGGACCCCGAGGAGGACACCCCCAGCTCACCGCCTGCCTCTCCTCTCTGCAGACGCGGCACCACGCTGCGCCCACAGCTCCGCCTGGCCCTGGACCAGCTGTGGGTGCTGAGCGGCGGAAAGGAGGCAGCGGGGGAGGAAAAAGAGGAGGAGGAAGGCGGGGACGAGGACATCCTCATCCTCGTCTGGCCCACCGGCTCATGCGTTGTCGCCTTCGGGTGAGTCCCATGGCCGGGCAGGAGGCTCCCAACCATGCCCAGAAGAGAAGGGCAAAAGTCCTGCTCTGGCAGGACACGGGGAGCCAGGGCTCGGGCAGGGTCCCTGTCCTGCCCCACAGGGCTTCTTCGTCCTGCCCACGTCCTTCCCCACGGCGCAGGGCTGCGCAGGCGCACGCCTCTGCCCACAGGCTTTGAAGCAGCGGGGCCTGACGCCGCTTCTCCTCTCTTTCTGCAGCTCCCAGGCGCTGAAGGAGCTGTGGGTGGGCACTCTGCTGGGGTAAGCCAAAGGGGGATGCTGTGGGTGCAGCCAGATGGGAGAACACAGCTCCCCAGCTGGGGAGAGGTGCCCCCACGGCTGCCTGACAGGAGAGAAGGGGCAGCTTGGGGCTCAGCCAGCTCTCTCCCTGTCCCTTCCCGGTACACAGGACACCAGGAGGAGCAAAGCAAGCCCGGGTGACCCATCTCCCCTCCCTCAAACCCCTGGAGAAGCAGCTGAGCCGCCGCCATGCTGTGAGTGTCTCCCCAATCTGGGCTCTGTCCCCAAGCCCTGGTTCTCCAGCCGAGCGGCAGAGGCATCGCTGCTCACCTTCCTCCACTCCTTCTCTCTTGCCCAGTGGAGGACATTCAGCACCAGGAGCCTGGAGAGGCTGATCGAGGGCCAGGCAGAGGTGAGAACGGCTGCCTTTCGCCCACCTCTGGCTGTGCCGGCATGTGCGGCAAGTGGGGAGACCTTGTGGGGAGGGTCTCATGGTGCCACTCGGGGAGTGGAGAGGGTTGGGGAGCCACCAGGAATGCCAGCACATCCTCACTGGTGGCACTGGGGGGAATCCTGCCATGCAGGGCAGAGAGCCCCAGAGGGCAGAGGGTCCCAGCTCTGCTGCGCTCAGGCTGCTGGTGCCGGGTGGCAGCTTGCCGGTGGCCCTTTCTGCTGCGGGGATGCTCTCTAAGCGCAGCCTGCTTCTTGCAGGACCATCCCAAGCAAGGGCCACCGACAGCCCCATCTGGGAACAACGGAGACGGACTTTGCCGCTCACCGGGTGAGTTTTGGAAAGAAAGGCAACCTCCTGCAAACGGTTGAGCTGTGCTCACTTGTCCCTTGAGTGTCGCCATGCAGGTGCGGCACCCCAAGGCAGGACGTCACCTGGACGAGCACAGACACCCGCTGGGCAGCGGCCGCTGGACGTGGTTCTGCGGGGACACGGAGCCTCTGCTGCGGCCCACGGCTTGGAGGAGGGCAGGGCGAGGGCTGGGACAGGCTGTCCCGGTGGCACGCCGGCTCTCAGGAGCCTCCGAGATGGAGCCTCTGAGCTGGAGCCGCGGTTCCAGCTGCTGGCTCCCTGCCCGTCCTGCCGCACTGCTCCGCACCGTGCTGCAGGCAGGGCAGGGCAGGGCAGGCTCCGGGAGCAGTGGCCTGGCAATCTCTGTTGACGGGCTCTTGCTCTGTTTTCCTTTGCAGCAGGAGGGAACAGCAGGAGGAGGAGGAGGAGGATGGGGCTGCCCTGGCCCTTTGCTCTGCGGAGGACCCCAGCCGCTGCCCAGGCGCCAGGGCAGGTGGGCTCCGGCTGTAGCAGGGCGCTTTTTGGACAGCCCCTGGCAGCCCTCTGCGGGGAGGACGGCTCCCTGCCCCAGCCCATCCAGGTAAGCCAGCCTGGGCAGGGGGTCCCCAGCCCTCCCTCCCGCTGCTCCAGAGGGGACGTGGCTGCCCCCAGGAGCTCCGGGGATGGGGGATTGGGCTCTTCACCCCCAGATGATGCTTTGGGGGGCAAGGAGCAGGATCTGGGGCAGCGCTTTGGTCACTGCTGTTGGAAGGCAGCTTCTCAGCCAAGCAACTGTCCTCCTGCCCCTCCTGCAGGAGCTGCTGGCTGTCCTGCACCGGGAAGGACCATCGACGGAAGGGATATTCCGAAGAGCTGCCAGCGGGACAGAATTTCGGGAGCTACGAGAGGCCATGGACCACGGCGCCAACGTCGACCTGGGCAGCCAGCCTGCGCTGCTGCTGGCCGTCATCTTGAAGGTGAGCGCTTCTGACCTGCAGCTGGAAGAGCTCCTGGCTGGCCTGGAGTGTTCAGAGGCTCACCTGGAGCCCCTGGCATTGCAGGACTTCCTCCGAAGCATCCCCGCCAAGCTCCTCGTGACAGACCTCTACGAGGACTGGATGGCGGCGATGCAGAAGAGCGGCAAGGAGGAGAAGATTGAAGAGCTGAAAGCGTAAGTGTGGGCAGCAGCCTGCCTGTTGAGGAGGGACTGGTAGAGGCCTGGGACTTGCCTGGAAAGGGACGGTCTCCTTAAAAAGCTGTGTCTTCTGACAGCTTGCTTTTGCTGGGGTGGGCTTAGATTGTGGGGGAAAGGGCATGGACAGGGAACCTTCCCTTGCCTGGGTTTGGGGGAAATCAGGATCTAGGAAGGAACGCCGTGCTTCCTTCCTGAGGCACAGGAGCACTGACCGCTGGCTGAGAGCACCTGGAAATCTGTGCAACTCACCCACTGGCTCCCACCTGCCTTGGGCAAGCTTTGGGGATGGCTGTGGGCAACATCTGCTCTATTAACGTTGAGTTCCTGTTCCCTCAGGGTGGCCGAGAAGTTGCCTGCAGCCAACCTCCTCCTCCTCAAGCAGCTGCTGGCCCTCCTCCAGGACATCGGCCACAACGCCTCCACCAGCAGAATGACCACCAGCAACCTGGCCATCTGCCTTGGGCCAAACCTCCTGAGCCCACCTAATGAGGACCTGCTGCCCCTCGAGGCCATGCTGGCAGTGACTGAGAAGGTACGCTGGATCAAGCAGCTGGCTGCAGCCTTGCCAGCCCATCAGAACTTGGCTGCTCAGAGGTCCTTGGCTGCCTCCTCTCCCCAACAAATGCCGGTGGGGTGGCTGCCTGCAAGAGCAGCCCCACAGCAACAGCCGTCTGCACAGAGGCAAGGGTCAGCAGTGGGAAAAGCTGTGCGATACATTTTTAGGCACCTGGGTTGAGACCAAGGCTTTGATGTGTGCAGGTGAACGTGCTGCTGCTGTTTATGATTGAAAATTTCAGTGACATCTTTGGGGAGGAGATGGATGGCCGCTCCTGTTCGTCAGCCAGGGAGTCACCAGCACCCATGGACAGAGCCACAGGTATGAGGAGGAACTGAGGGCTGTCACATGGTGGGGACTTGTGTTCCTGTTCCATACTGTGCTCCTGGTGGACACCTGTGCAAATGGAGGGAGCTGCTAGCACTCAAGACTTGACAGCAGTGCTTTCCTATTGTTAGGCTTCCCACGTGATCAGAGTGATGGTATTCATACAGTAAACATCACTGCTGACGTTCAGCATCTGCCCTTCTACTTGCACTTGCATCAGGGAGATGCTTTGCAAATGCTGCTCCTACCTCAGCATCATTTCTAGCAGGGCTGGGCATTGAGTTCTGTCTTTTAAGCCCTGCTTCTCCCATCACCTCTGTTTGGACACTGTCTATCGGGGCATGAACACTTTGCTCTGCAAGATGAGCTGAAGCTCTGACTTCAGAAACCTGCTGACAGAGATGTCCTTTTGCAAATCGTTTCCATTCAATGGAGGAGACATGACAGAAAACAGGGCATCAGAGGGCCAAGAAGACAGCTGGTGTAAGGCTTTGGCTGGGTTTTGCTTTACCTGTTGTCCACTTCCAAGAAGTCACATTGCTGCACGTGCTTTTGCTTTCCAGAGCTGCCTTTGGAAGACCAAAGTGGCCCTGCAGGTGAAGCAGACATAGAGTACCAGTCAAAAGCCTTCCTGGACACACCACCGTCTCTGCTTGTCCTCCACAAAGAAGCAGGTGTAGATATGGCAGTGGAATCGGAAACAGGAGAGGTATGTCAGGTCGACAAACGCTGTGACGTTTCTCATGTATGAGAGTAGTTTCTGACAGGTCCAAGTAGCTGCTGTGCCTCTTCCAGGCATTAGATCTCTTGGGTGGTGGTGGGGGTTTTTTTCCACTCTAGAACGATACATAAGAAAAACCAGAAAGGTTGTTTCAAATATGCATTAGGCATGTACTTAACCAAACTAAATACCTACTAGAAGACAAATACAAAAAGACAGATTTCAAAAGAAAAGGCTCCCACCTCAGAAGTTGGTATTGCTGCCAAATGAATAGCAGCAGAACTACGTCTCGGGAGGGCAGAAGAAACCCCAGCAGAAAGAAATTGGCAAGCCTTTTCTTGCTCTCCTTTCCCAGCATTTCTCTGAGCTTTATCCTACCCTCGGAGGCCCCTCATTCTGTGGTGCCCCAACCTGTAAGGAGCAGCCCGTCAGCTCCTTCTGCACATCAGGATGCCAGGGCTTGAATGTGCGGTGGCTGCTGCAGCCCCTGTGAGCCCCGAGCGGGATTGCAGGCTCCCAGCTGAATGGCCCTCACAAATTAACTGTGTCATACACCCGTGTGAAAACTGTGTTTGAAAGCAAGCTTTGAAGAAAGGACGTCATTCTTGCTACAGACTAAAATCCTCTGAAAGGGACAGCAAGGTCGTCAGTCTGCAGCTCTGTAAAAATTAAGGCTAAGTGCAGTGCCGGTTTGCCATTGCACTTTGTGAGACAATCCTGTTTGTTAGAATTTGCTCAGCTGAGCAGTCATGGGTGTAGTTGTCAACTTCAGAGGAGTTTGGCTAAGATCCTACTTCATCAGAGCTTCATGAAGTCTATTTTGGGACAAGGGACTGTGCAAAATGTGGATAATGCAAACCAACTAAAGGGATCTTATTTTAAGAGCTAAGTTAGCAATTTGGAAAAAAGTAGCTTACTACTCCAGGTGTCTTGCTACCTGTTAAGTTCAACATTTCTGGTTCAGGTGCCTGTACCTTTGCCTCCAATAACCCCAGAGAGCACAGCAGAATTCCTGGTATGTCCAGAAGAACTGAAAAGTGTTTCAGAGGAAAAAAGGTAAAATGAGCTTTCTTTGGTTAAAGTAAGAACTGACTCTAGTGGATCGTGGCTTTACCTATCTAATCACACTGTGGAATATAAAGGCTTGCAGGGTCTTCCAAGGAAAATGAAAACCGAAGAAACAGAAAGAGAAAACAGGCCTGTGGAGAGGAGAGTGAAAGCATACCAGAAGAGAAAAGGAGGAGGAGAGAAAAAGAGTTTTTGGTTATCAACAACTGAAAAAATCCAGGAAGGTCAAGAATCCCAGGTGTTTGTTTGACCCTTCTGTCCATCTTTCAAAACTCTGAACACTGGTCTAAGTATATGAACTATTTCTATGATACACAAAGATGGCCCCAGAAAGGAAGCATGCACCTGCCTTCTGGAAAAAAAGTATGTCAGGAGGAGAATGCCGTTCCCAATTTTGCAGTTTTTGTTTTGTACTTATTGAAGTTCTGTTTGCTCAAGGGTAAGCAGACACCCTGGCAAGGTCATGAAAGTCACAATTCTGAGCTATTTAACTTGCTACCTAAATAAAGACGCAAATTAAGTCTCACTTTTTTGTCTATGTCAGTTGGCAATCCTCACACTGCCTTGTATTATCTGAATCCCAAATACACAGCAAGGATTTGTTCCAAGCCACTTTAGACTCTAAGATATTGGCACTTTTTTAAAAGGCCAAATTTCACCTGAGGTAATTTAGAAGGGGAAAAAAATTCAAAACAAGAGAAGACAAATACATCTGGTCACTATACAGAAGGGCTCTAGTCTGGTGCCTTCATATTTTTTTTCCATGCACAGCCCACTAGATAGCAAAGCCGTCTGGGATGTTTTAGGTGCAAACTGGTAAAACCAGACAGCTCAGCATCGTGTTTTGCAGAAAGAGTGACTTAAGTCCTGGAAGCAACACAATACCAGGCAGCTATGTTGCTCTGCCTGAGGGAGCGTGTTTTGCCTGCAAACTTGGGTGGCTTGGAAGGGACAAAGAGGGATGATGCTGTGCAGAGTTTGGAAATAACTATATTGTAGCTATCCAGGGGCTCCCTGTCGAGCCCTGTTGCGTAGCAAAGGGGCTCTGTAAACCTCTGTAAACTTACAGGTCTCTAAACAGGCTATTACCCACGTTGGTAAGGCGCCAAAGCAATCTCATAGTCAATGCCAGTGCTAGTTCTCTCCTCTGGGCTATAAACAATTCCTTTAAAACTGTATTTCCTGAAGAAAGGGGAGCAAAATCATGCCTATTCTTGCCTTTATGGTTTTGTCAGTGCTTTCTGACTCTATCATTGTAGGTGCTGATATTCTGTTACTGAATGGATTTCCTGGCTGAGCCACTGGGCCTCCTGGGATCCTGCAGTTGATGTCCACAACAAAATTATATTTTTTATTCTCATGACTGTGTCTGCTATATGATATTCTGGAATAGGTAGATTTTGTTTTGTGATGAATCCTAGTGGAGGAGTTTGGGATCATCCATCGTCCCAGAATCCTTCCTGGCAGGCATCAGGGATGTGTTCAGAGGCTTTATGAGTAAAACTAAAGCACTGAATCACAGAGAATAGTTGAGGTTGGAAGGGACCTCTGGAGCTCACCTGGTCCAAACCCCCTGCTCAAGCATGACCACCTAGAGCTGCTTGCCCAGGACCATGTCCAGATGTTTTCTGAATATCTCCAGGGAGGGAGACTCCACAACCTCTCTGGGCACCCTGTAAAAAAAGGTGCTTCCTAATGGTCAGAGGGAACCTCCTGTGTTTCGGTTTGTGCATCTTGCCCCATCACTGGGCACCAACAGAAAGAGCTTGGCTCTGTCTTCTTTACACCCTCCTTTCAGGTATTTACACACATTGATAAGCTCCACCCTGAGCCTTCTCTTCTCCAGGCTAAACAGTCCCAGCCCTCTCAGCCCTTCTTCACATCAGAGATGCTCCAGTCTCTTCATCATCTCAGTGGCCCTTAGGAGGTGATCCTTTAATACTAAGAAGCTTTCTTGGCCTCCTCTACCCTCCAGGGCTTTCACCCTTTAAATCATCAAAATATTTAAATATTCAAAAGAGGCTTTTAAATCGCCTGGAAATTATCTCTAACTAAAGGAGAGTGTCAACAACAAATCAAAAAGCTAGACAAGCAGATGACTCAAATGGGTACAAAATGTTCTCTCTGGTCTATCTTTTTACTGCATTAAGAACAAACTTGCAAATTTAAACCCCTCATGACTGAGGCAATATTCCTGTTTCAGATTTTTTTTTACTCAAAGCATTTACAAATTCATAAAGGATATTACATGTAAGTCTAGAAAGGTAGGCAACATGCTACTGTTTCACTACTTGATGGTAATAAACATAAGACATCATATTTTCCAGGGATGTAAGCTTATTTGTATTAGTAAGAAAAGGGAGAAATTCAATGCATTTTCTCCCTGGTACCTCCACTAACATTCCTTCATCTTTCCAAATAACTACATACCGGTATGCTATACAGGAAAATCACTGATGGGGACTTTGTCATGTCAAGGTACAGGGGTTGGTTTTTTTCTGCTGACTGTATCTCAGCACCCTCAGGAGACAAAGGACTGCATCATGTAAGCCTGAACCAAACACGATACTGAAACATCTATCTTGTGACTCAAATGGGAACACAGTGGCATATTTTGACTATTCTTAATTTACAAGAGGGTATCATTTTTACACTAAAGATATCAAAGAGAGAATACAGAATGCAATAACAGGAAAGAAATAATACGAAGAAACTAATAATGATAGTAATAATAATAACAATAATAGGATTGGAATATACAAAACAAGTGATGCACAATGCCATTGCTCACCACTTGCTGACTGATGCCCAGTTAGTTCCTGAGCTGTGATCCCCTGCCCAGCCAATTCCCCCCAGTTTATATACTGGGCATGACGTCACGTGGTAGGGAATACCCCCTTGGCCAGTTGGGGTCAGCAGTCCCAGCTGTGTCCCCTCCCAACTTCTTGTGCCCCTCCAGCCTTCTTGCTGGCTGGCCATGAGATGCAGAAAAATCTTTGACTTAGACTAAACACTGCTTAGCAACAACTAAAAACATAAGTGTGTTATCAACATTATTCTCATACTAAATCCAAAACGTAACACTATACACTGGGGGGTATACGCTGGGGGGGTGCCCTCGGCTTTCCATGGGGGAAGTGGCAGAGTGTCGGGTTCTGGGTGGTGAGCAGTTGCACTGTGCATCACTCGTTTTGTATATTCTTTTATCAGTACTGTTGTTGTAACTTTTCTTTTTGTGTTGTCCCAGTAAATTGTCCTTATCTCAACCCACAAGATTCCATTTTTTGGGGGGCACCACCCCAGCCCACTCCCCATTTATATACTGGGCATTATGTCACATGGTATGGAATAGCTCCTTGGTTAGTTCAGGTCAGCTGTCCTGGCTGTGCCCCCTCCCAGGTTCCTGTGAAAATTAACTCTATCCCAGCTGAACCCAGGACAAAGATCATATGTGCCTGTATTTTTTTATGATTCAGCACTCCTCAGAGCTGAAATTAATCTCCTACTGCACAGCATTAAACCACCCAAAACAGCAGAAGGTGCAGTATTGCACGTCAGAATATTGCTAAAACTACGATTCAGAGGATGGCCTTAAGCAAGTCTGACTTGGAGAGATTCTACGTACTCCAACATGCTAGTGAGATAAAATTTAAAACATATGAATGCTTTGGGGTTTGTTTGGGTTTGGGGTTGTTTTGTTTTAAATAAAAACAACAAGCAGCAGCATGTTGGCAAAATCAACTCCTCATGGACTGTTCTGGATGGTTTGCTATTTATGCTGCATCAGTCTGGATTTTATCCTTCTGTGTATCCCTTCCCACAGTTGAAAATACAGCAGCTATTTTCAATGAAAAAAATTTCCTGTTTTTTTAACAGGAAATTTCCTGTTTTTTTAATTATTAATTATTAACAGTCCTTTCAAAATAGCCCTATGTTGGCAAGGGAAAAAGAGTAAGTACTAATGATTGAACATAAATGGTCAGCTGTCCTCAAAGCAATCTACTCCGAAAATTACATCTGGAATTTACTCATAGAAAAATGGGAAAAAAATTACCACAGGTATGACAGTATGTGATTGTACTGGTTTTGGCTGGGATAGAGTTAAATTTCTTCCTAGTAGCTTGCACGGGGCTATGTTTTGCGTTTGCAGGAGAACAGTGTTGCTAACCCAGGGATGCGTTAAGTTATTCCTGAGCAGCGCCTGCCCAGCATCAGGGGCTTTTCTGCTCCTCTGACTGCCCCACCAGCGAGCAGGCTGGGGGTGCACGAGGCGCTGGGAGGGGACACAGCTGGGACAGCTGACCCCCACTGACCAGAGGGACATCCCACGCCAAACCTCCATTCCTGAAGATGGCTGAACACCTGCATGCTGATGGGAAACAGTGAATGAACTCCTTAATTTGCTTTGCTTATGTGTGAAGCCTTTGCTTTACCTATTAAGCTGTCTTCATCTCAACCCCCGAGTTTCCTCACTTTTACCCTTCTGATCGTCTCCTCCATCCCACCAGAGGAAAGTGAGTGAGTGGCTGTGTGGAGCTTAGCTGCCCGCCGGGGTTAAACCACAACACTGATTATGTCTGACCCAAGAGAAGACTTGGATTCATTAAAAGAATTAAATGCAGACACTGTTATGCTATTGCTCAAACTGAGTAATGCCCTAACTCTCAAACTATCATTTGAGCTACATTTGGTCAAACACCCCCCTCAAAACCCCCAAAACCAAAAACCCAAATCCCACTTCCCACTTCAGGCACAAGGTTACATTAAGCATGACAACCAGAATCCATTCCAAGTATTTCATTTTCAGTTCAGAAAACCATTCAGTTTTCCATTTAAAGTATATATAAACACTCTCTTGATTGTTTATGGATTTAAGCACAGGCTGAAGCCATGCTATCTCCCATTGGGCTTGCATACATGATTAAAATACATGCTGAACTCCATTTTGAGTAGCACTTCTGCTCTGAATCCAGGCTGTTAGTCTTATTTCAGATGGGAGACATTGCTGAAATATCTGAGGGAAATCTGAATCAAAACTGTATGACTATACAGGGTCTATTCTTACTGATAAAGAAATGATAAAGGTTATTGTTCATGCTTTTCCTTCTAACAGTGTAATCTTTTTTTGACGCGCAAAATACCCTGCTTCTATCACACAGAGAACTCCAAAAGCAGCTTCTAGCTAAAAACCTCAGCTATTTGCAACCAGCTTTATTTTTAACATATCCAAAAACTATAGAGAACTGTGAGCAAGAGACATACGGTGTGTTCTATAAAGAGCAAGCAATTGCCTGCCAACAGAGTTGTTATGATTAATTGCCAGTTCAACAGAAGGTAGGAAGTTCTGAAGCAAAGGAGAAGGAAAAAAAAAATGGTCTGGGGAAATTTAAGAGGGTCACGCAATTTAACTGCCTTGAAAATTATTTGGTAACCAATTAAGCCAAAAGAGAGCATGATAAAGGTGGGTTAATTCACAATGCTGGGTGGATAATTACAAGTAACTGATGTACATTTCAGACTATGAAAGGTTTCTTAAATTTCTTCTCTCTGCAAGTATGAAGGTGAATAAGCAGACCAGGTAAAATCAGACTAATCTAAAAGTAACAAGAATTACCTATGTTCACTTATAAAAGTAAATGCCAAAGAATTAATATGAAACTAAAAACAATTTTAAGAAATCAACTGATCTTCAGTTGCGTCAGTTCACACACGTGTACACCAAAAGCAGATCTAGCCTATAAAGTCAAAATTATAGTCTTAATTCATCCCACCCTTATTCATATGTGCTGTGATCTAGTCTGCCAAAGCATTTTACTTCTTAAATTCTCTGCTCTTCTTCCCTGCACAAGGTCTGTGATAGCTTTTGAATAATCAGTTAGTCAAGACTTGTTCATTCTCCTCAAAGTAGCTCTAAGGACTTCAAATCATAGAAAAATTTAGGTTGGAAGGGACCTCAAGAAGTCATCTAGTCCAAACCCCTGCTCAAAGCAGGTCTAATTAGATCAGGTTACTCAGGCTCATGGCCAGACGAGTCTTGAACTTCTCCAGTGATGGAGATTCCACAACCTCCCAAGAGGTTGTAGACAACTCCTCCAAGAGGAGTTGTAGACAGCTAGTAAGGTCCCACTGAAGCATTTTCTTCTTAAGGCTGAGCAAGCTCAGCTTGCTCAACTTCTTATTCATCACATTTCAGGCTCCTGACTATCCTGTTGGCCTACCAGACTCCCTCCAGTATGTCAACATCCTTCTTGTACAGGGGAGCCCAAAACCAGACACAGTATTCCCCATGCAGTCTCACAAGTGCCAAATACAGCGGATGAATGACTTTCCTGGACCTGGCTAATGACTGAATGTAAGCCATTAGCTGTCCTCAAAACAATCCACACTGGCAACTGCATTTGCAATTTATTCAGGGCAACAGAAAAAATATCTACCTTTCTTACTAACACAGCCCAGGATGTAGCTGGCCTTTGCTGCAAGGGCATGCTGTTGGTCCACTTGTCCACTAGGACCTCCAGATCCATTCCTGCAGAGGTGGATCCTTTTCTTAGCCAGATGGACCCCAGCCTGTACTGTTACATGGGATTATTTCATCCCAGATGCAAGACTTCACACTGACTTTTATCGAACTTCATAGGCTCCCATCTGCCCTGTTCTCCAGCCTGCCCTGCTCTCCAGCCTGTTGACTACTCCCCCTCCCCGAATTTGGCGTCATCCTCAACTTGCTGAGAGGGTACACCCGTCCCATCATTCAGGTCATTAATGAAGAGATTAGCTGCAACTAGTCCCAGAATTTATCACAGGGGGATACTACTAGTTATGGGCCACTGGCTGGACTTCACACCACTGACCATAACTCTTCAAAGCATCACAGTCTGGTCAACTTTCCAGCCTTGTTGCCTATTTATTCAGCCTGCATCTCACCAACTTGGTGAGAAGCTTATGGGAGACTGTGTCAGAAGCCTTACTCCAGCTTTAGCATAGAATATCCACTTCTCTACAGCATCAATAACCTCATCATGGAAAGCAAAAGGTTCGTCAGGCATGATTTACCTAATTCACCCTGGTTAAACTAAAGCCATGTTGACTGCTCCAAGTAACAATCTTTCCTTTCATGTGTTTAGAACATCTCTCTAATCTTTCCAGGGACTGAGGTGAGGCTGACGGACCTCAAGAGTATCCCAGGGTCATAGAAGCCAAATTGCTGCTTCAGAACTGGCTGGGCATCAGTCAGCAAGTGGTGAGCAATTACATCGTACATCACTTGTTTTGTATATTCCAATTCTTTCATTATTATTATTATTATTTTCTTCCTTTCTGTACTATTAAACTGTCTTTATCTCAACCCACAAGTTTTACTTTTTTATTTTTCTCCCAATTCTCTCCCCCATTCCACTGGGTGGGAAGACTGAGCGAGCGGCTGCGTAGTGCTTAGTTGCTGGCTGGGGTTAAAGCACGGCAAAAGCTGACAGTGCCTGGATGAGGCCACTTCTGTTTGAGCCTTTCCTACTCACTGGAAGGACGGAGGACAGCAGTTGGTCCCCCTGTCCTTCACCATAGAGTAACTCTGGATATGCTCCAGGTTACCTCTATTAGTACCACTCACATAGAAGAACAGAAAGCGCTAATGTCCAAAGGCTGGGCAAGCCTTGACAGCGTCTTTGCAAAATCCCAAATCCCAATCTGCTGGCAAGGACCGAATGTTCCAAAACATCAGACAGCATCGCTGCCTCTGTCCTGCACAGCAGCATGTCTCCTGTAGCTATCCCCTGCCTTTTTCCCCAGCACGGAGACACTCAGGTTGGGCATAGCTGGCTCCGACGCATGCCCCCACACGTCCTGTTCACCCTCACCAGGCACTGTACCTATTCCGCAGTTACGGCTCTGCAGATCCAAGAGGAACCTTCCTCCCTTTGCTGGAAGTCAGAAGCTTCCAGCCCTCCCTACCCTGACAGCCACCCTTCTCTGTTTGACCGTGGCCTCATGCTGCACATCTTCCACACAGCTCCTGTCAGTCTCCCCCTCATTCTCCCTGAGGGTGCTGTGCTGGCTCACCTCTCCCACCGGAGAGCTCCCCCAGCCCAGGCACTCCCTCAAGCTCCAGACCGGGTCCTCCACTCTGCCCAGGCCATCACCGCTGGAATATGCGGTGCCAGGAGGCTCCGCAACCTCCAGGCAGCCCCACGCAGCCCGGGCACGGCGACTAGTCCCCCCACTGTGGTAACTACTCCCTCCCCGCCCGCCTGCTGCGCTAGGGATGCCCGACCTTCCCTCATCGGGAGCCCGCCTGCCCCCGCAGCAGCCGCCGGGGCCACACGGCCGCGACAGAGCGGGAAGAAAAACCACCACAGGGAGACGGAAACCCATAACGGCACGGCGGATACCCCGCCGCCGCCGCCGGGCGCCCACTGCGGCTGCGCGCAGGCGCCATGGCGGGCGGCCCCGCTTCCCCCCCCCCCCCGCGCCTCCCCGCCTGAGGAGACGGCGGGTGCCCCCCCTTCCCTAACCGGAGCGGTTTGTAAGATTCACAAAGAATTGCGATTAACGGGCGAACGGCAAACGTGGAGATAACACACTTCGTTAAAACAGCGCGTTGGAGGAATGTGGGGGGGAGCAAACCATGTAAAGGCGCAACAACGTATACGTAACCCTCAGACAACAGACTGAGGAATGGGCACAAGCTGTGAACGCGAACTAGCAAATTATTATTTAACGCTGGCCCTCTTCCGCACTCATCCTCGAGCCGTCGCTGCCGTGATGTGTTTATATTTAACTTTTAACTTGGTGAGACCTGTGCTTCTCCAGAGGGGTTTCAGGATCCTGGACTGCCAGGCCGGTCTGACATGGCGCCCAGTCCTCCTTCAGCAACACCGACACTTCATTTTCAGGACCACTTAGAGGCCACAGGACAGTCCTGCTGCTACGTGGCACAATTTCCTTGGATAATCCACGTCTGCATGCAGTATAATCTATTTGTCAAAAATACAGTACAAAATCCTGGTCCCACTGAGCCTTATGGGACAGAGTTTTGTCAAAAAAATTGTCATTACGCTTTCCTATAAGAGGTCCACCTTCAGAAGCTGGTGCAGGTTCCACGGTAGATGGAGAAGGCTGGAGTTTGCCTTGTCTTTCAGCTCCTCAGCTCTCTGAATCCAAAGGTAAAATTTGAAAGAGGAATGCACTATTCATTGACAAATTAACTGTTATGAAAGATGAAACTGATCATCCTGTCATTTAACTGTGACGTCCCCATAATTTAGACATCTCTTGCATAAGAGTAGCACATTTAGGAGTTGAGGATGAAACTAAACTTTCTCTTCAATTCACTGACGATATTTTCAATTTCTAAAGGCCTTCCCCCCTGTTCAAAAATAGTATTAGTGATTCTGAAGAAATATAACAAGGCAAGGCAAACCAGCTGAGGTGGAGCATGAAATTACATTTCTCAAATATCATTAAGATTGGGTTAATTTTGTACCACTGGCCATTCTTGACTTTAGTCACAAGAGTGGATTCATTTGCCGACTTCTTGGTCAGTGGGTTAAATTTGGTCATGATGACTTTAATCATTACTCTACTGTGAAAGGTTGTTATTAGTCAAAGGTGATGGGAGCAGCAAGAATAAATAGCTTATTACTAATTTGTGTCAGTTATATATGAACTCCGTGCTTTCCTTCTTTTTCACCCATGTGAACTCAAATTGCTTTCAGCAGGCATGCCCCTATTTGCCATTTAACATGGCAATTACTCTCTTTTGCCTGCCTTTCTCACAACTGTGCCTTTCTTTGCAGCTATCTTTTTTCCTCCTTCTCTGCTGTGTGACACCAGAGATGTGTCTATTTTACAGACAAAAAGGTAGGTCTTTGCCAGAAATTCAAAATCCTCTTCTCCTGTCAGTACTTATCCTCCATTTCAAACTTCTCTAATAACTTCCTAGTTTTCTACATTTGTCGTACTTAAAAAAATATATATAGTAAAAAAAAAAAAACAACCCACAAAAAAACCCCAAACCACAACAACTTAACTATGCAAATTACACATTTTGCAAACTGATTCTTTAAAGCTGAACAGAAATGCTATTATTAGCTTGTCTGCCGTATGTCAGGGAAAGGACGGCTGCGTTTTCATGCAATTTTCTGACCCCGACTACCTTTCAAGGACATAATACTGTTAGTAAAGGAAGCACTTAATCACTGGAAAGTTTTACCAGGTTAAGTGGAGGGAGGATTTTTCATTACTTGGAAAATTTAGATCAGTGTGTGCTTTTGTTCAACCACTAGTTAGTTGAGGAAGTAACCAGCTTACATTATCAAGCCTGTAATTTGAGAAGACCAGACACGCTACTAACAGTCATCCTTCCTGGCCTGAAAATGTCCACCTCAAAATGAATAAGAGGAATGTACTTACATAATATAAAGCAGGAAAATAACTATTCTTACCACGATTATATGTATGTTAGATTTATGAGTGGTGAGAAGAGTTGCTAGAATTTTTTTCAGTTTTGTTAGGAAGATAAGAAATAACAGCTGAAAAACTTTCCCAAGAGAATTAACATTTTGGAAGAGAAGTGATTTTCTTTTTTTTTTTTTTTCCTAACTAAAGAAATCATCAGCTAGTACAGAATGATGGATATTACTTTCTTAGTAAATGTATAGCATTACAAATCTTTGAACTCCAGACCTCTTGTAACAGGGAGCTAAGACAGATTCTCACAATGCTCTATTTTAATTTGTTCTGGATCAATATAAGTGAACACTGAATATTTCTATCCATTTCATCTTAATTAATTAGGAGTGCAAGAAGGACCTAGACACTTTGCTCATAAGTCAGGTAAGACTAAATTCAAAACTGTTTTCAAATCTGACAAATTTTGGCAAATATTCTCTGCTTCTAATTTTGAATGGGATTAGGTCCAGAAGCACAAGCATGGTACAAGACAACCAACTTTCCTACTCAGCTTATTCCCCTGAAACTATGGAACACTACAATTTTAAAATGGAAGCTTAAGAACATATCATCAGCCCATTTTTCCCAGTTCTGTTTAAAGAGCTCTTTGAAAAGCATAGTTAACTTCTGTTTCATATGTTAATATCGTACTAAATTGCCTTATTGCTTTGTGATGTACAGGAACTTTGATGTTGGCTTCTCTATTTTATTTCAAGAATTCTTTTTACTTGTAAGCTTGAAAAAAGGATCTTCCACTTAAATAAGTTGATTGCAAGCAGTTTCAGTAATTGAATCCCTAGATATTTGTCTTTCTGCTGGGAGGTTTCATTTAACTTTTAATGGATTTTTAATGCTGAAACAGTTTTATTTAAAACTGTTGCCATAAAACATGTTAGAATTTTCTATTTTTGCTGCAGATTTTTTTTTCCCCAAAACCTTTTTAAAAGCTGAAGTTTAAGACATATTATTACACTAAAAAATACTGTAAAACATATTCTGAGAAATGAGAAAGATTTGTACAAGATAGAACTGTTAAGACTATCATGCTGTCAATCTATTGCAAAGTGTTCACCGGTACAAAAATTTTTACATTTAAATAATATTATCAATAACTGGAGTGCATTTTCAGTGGGAAGACAAATCCTCTGTGACCAAAATGTATAGGCTCTATAAACTGAAGACCTATCTACCACAAAGTTAAGAAGTCAGTGGCTGTACAGCTGCACAGGAGTCCTGTCATCAGAGCCACCTATTAAAGGGGGATAAAAAACTTATGCCCCTTACTTGCTTTAATTGCACACTCTGTAAAACCGGTCCCATTTCACCCCCCGCTGTTCCCTGGCATGGGGTCAGCAGGATGCAGACAGCATCCTTCTGCTCCGTGAGCAGTCTGCAGAGGGGCAGGAAGAGTACCAGGGATGACATCCCCTACCTCGCAAGCCCAGGACACACTCGGTCCAAGGACAGGTGGGCCCCAGAAGGCAGCATTCGGGAAACAAAAGATGCCGATGAGAGCTCCCTGCACACGGCTGTGCCTGTGGATGGAAGAAGTTTGATGACTTTAACGTTTATCAAGATGAGCGCTTTATAAATTTGTTTACCCAAAAAGTACTACCTAAGTGCATTTTCTGGGTGCAGAGAGCAGGGATTTAGTCAGTGGTCCTAAACCACGAAGCTAATGCAGCTTAATAAGATATTACCTGTCAGCTGAGCTATGGTAACAACAGGCACGTTCCGATCAGCCTGAGTTGCAAAGCAATTTGGCTAGATAAATATCTTTTGACAAAAAAAGTTTTAAGAATAGGACAAGCCTTCCATGACTGTCTCTTGTAATTAATGATTCACACAGATCACACTTAGACAAAATTTTGAAGTGTTCCAAAGATACAGGACAAGTGACTGGATCGTAAGAGCACAGACAGTTCAGATCCAGGTAGGTAAATATTAGAACTACCTCAGGTAACATAGAACTGAAGTTCTGTTCCTCATGAATCAAACATAGAAAAGTTACCATTATTATAATATGACAACAGGGAAGCCAGTGGCTTTGTTACTTACATAATCTGGTCCTTAAAAAAATATCTCCTCTTCTCATCATCGTTGCAGTGAAATTAATTGTTCTTTATACATCTTTCAAATTGTCATACATCAATGAATATAAGATCAGGGTACGATAATCTTCAAGGGAGAGTTGGTAGCTCACTCATATGCAAAGCTGAAAAATGACCAAATCAGGAATTATACACACATACTGACAGGGATTTTTTCTGATTTTTTTCTTTTTTAAAGAAGTCATTCCTAGAGAACTCTTAGCTCTTCCTAAACTCATTTCCTCTGAAATCAATCCAAGTTAAGACATCCAACATCACACAGGATGTGTGCTTAAGTTCCTCTATTCTGTTCACCCATTATCCTATGTCTTGCTTTTGAGCCATGGGAAAGCTGTTGAGAAGAAGAAAAACCTGTTTTAGCTCTTGCTCATACCATTCAGCTAATCCTGTGATCATGCTCAGGAAAGTCCTCCACTGAAGTCAGAGCAGGTAGAACGGAATCAGAATTCTGGATTTGGCTTCATTGTACACATTCAAACACAGTGTCTGGAAGATGAATAAGCCAGACTGATACTTACAATGATGCAT